>NW_006921821.1:5507841-5539690 GCF_000298275.1 Orycteropus afer afer
TATAGTTAGTGATCATTTTTTCCATATCCCTAAAGAATGTTGATGGGATCTGGATAGATTGGGACTTTTTAGGAACATAATAGGGAAAGCTGTTCATGGGTTCTGCTTTCCATGTAAACTAGCAGCTGATGGGTTGTTATCCATCCTGAGTACAGTAAGGAAGAGTGTCCCCTTCCAGTAGTTATTGTCTTTTTTTTTTTTTTTTTGGTTGATGGCACTACCCATCCATTTATTGCGATCAGTTATTAGGGATCTTCAGGGCTACTTTACTTTCTTTCTGTGTGAGGATGAGGAACATGTCATTGCCAGTCTTTTCAGAACTGGCATGCATCTGTGTCCAAAATAAGCATTGTCCATTGCTGTGGAGTAAAGAGTGAGATCAAAAAAGAAAAGAAGCTTAGAAGGGTATAGTTCAAGTTAATCAACAACATGATGCACAAGGTGTAAGGGATGATTTTCTTTCTTTTTCTTTTTTTTTTTTTTATTTTTAAGAGCTTGTTTTACATTCAATGTCACTTGTACATTTAGTTTCATTCCCCATTCGCCATGTCCACCCTAACCCAGTCTCCTCCCCTCCCTACCCTGCAACCCTCCCCCTGTGCCCCTCATAATTATGCACTCCTGTTTGTCCTGCATTTCCTCAGTTTGAATGTTGGTCCTTTGGTGTCCCATGGTCTATTGCTCTAAGGGATGTATTACCATTGAGTGTGTGAGTGCAGCATCCTGGGTTGAGTGGTCTGCGTGTACATCTTGTTAACTATTGGGTTGAGAGCCTGCCCCAGGGGGTAAGTTTTATTCCAGGCGCCGAATGTATTTCAGGGCCATAGTATTGGGAGTCTCACCAGATTTCATTTGACCGGTAAATCTGGTCATTACTGAGTTTTTGGATTTTGTTCCACATTTTCCTCCCACTCTATCCAGGATCTCCAGATTTGATCCTTTCCTGAGTGGTTGGCATTGGTAGCAGGGCACCATCCTGTTCTTCTGGTCTTGAAGGCCATCGTATCCTAGGACTGATTGCTTACCCTTTTTTTTTTGTGTGTGTGTGTGTGTGTGTTCTTCTTCACTTCCGATGCTGGGAGACCATTAGCTGCATCTTAGATGACTGCTTGAAAGTTTTTAAGACCCCAGTCGCTACTCACCAGTGTAGGATGTGGAGCAATGCTTGTATGTATTTTGTTGTGCCAATTGAGTCTGGTGTTAATCAACAAGATGATGCATAAAATGTAAGGAATGATTTTCGATTGGGTTTATGTCCAACTAAGTTGTCTTTTGAATCTGTAGAGCTCTCAACTCTGGGCAGCTCTATCTCCTGTTATAGGCTGTGGTGGTTCAGTTTGTGTGTCAACTTGGCTGGGCCTAGTTGAGTGGCTAGGCAGCTAGATGTAGTATTCCCCATGATGAGGCTGGTAATCAACTCCATGGTGGAATCATACTGTGAGTAGCTGAGTAGCTGCCTTAGGGAATGTGGTCTGCTTCCTGTATATAAGCAGAAGCCTTGAGGGGTATAGTCTCTAGCTTATGGCATGCTTGGACCCTGCATGTAGCCATACTATTCAGCAGCCTGCCATGCTCTGCCGACCTTGGGACTTAGAATGACCTTGAATTACTGGCCTGACGTGTGGTTTGGTAACATCGGGACTGTGCCATTTTCTTTGTCGACCTTGGACTTGTTAGCCTCAGCAGCCAGTAGCTGCCTTAGTGAAGAAAAGCCTCCAGCTTCAGTGGGCCAGGAGCAAGAGGCAGAGCTGAAGCCCAAGGTCGAGGGACTTTCACCCAGCCCCTAGAAGCTGGCACTTTGAACTGAGCATGTTAACCATTTGTGGGATGTTATTGTTAGGTGCTATCCAGTCAATTTCAAGCCTTCAAACTGTAAGAGAATAAACTCCTGTTTGTTAAGGTCATCGCATTTGTGGTATATTCCTGTCAGAGCAGCACTAGGTAACCAGAACATAGACCAACTGTGGGTTATGAAGTGGCTTCTGCTGTTCTATATTTAGCAATTATGTAAGACTTTTTGTTACACATTTAGACTTACAGTATTTATTTATTTATTTATTAAATTTTAGGGAATATAGGAATAATCTGATTCATGGTTTCTTAATCTTGGCATTATTCTTTGTTGTGAGGTATTGTTCTCTATACTGTGAGACTTAGCAGCAGCATCCCTGTCAGTTGTGACAACCAGAAGTGTATCCAGACATTGCCAGATGCCCTCTGGGGAGTGATTACCAGTAAAACCTGTTGCTGCCTTGTCTGTTGTGTCAAGTTTTTAGAGTAGAACTGTCCCTCATGGTTTCAATGGCTGAGATCTTTCGGAAGTAGATCTCCAGGCCTTTCTTCTGAGATGGCTCTGAGGGGTTTGAACCACCAACCTTTAGGTTAGTAGCTGAGCATGTTAACCGTTTGTGGGATGTTATTGTTCTGTGCATTCCAGTCAATTTCAACTTACAGTGACGCCATGTGACAGTAGAACTACCCCTGGAGAGTTTCCTTGCCTGTAATCTTTGTGGAAGCAGGTGCCAGATGTGGCTTTGAACTACCAACATTTTGGTGAGCAGATGAGTGCTTAATTGTTTTGTGCTACCAGGCTCCAGGATAAAACCCATTGAATCAGTTCTAACTCATATGATCCAATAGGACAGAGTAAAACTGCCCAATATGGTTTACAAGGCTGTAAATCTTACAGAAGCAGATTGCCACACTTTTCTCCCACAGAGTGGCTGGTGGATTCAAACCACTGACCTTTTAGTTAGCAGCTAAGTATTTATCTATTACACCACCAGGGCTTCTTGTTTAGAGTCACTAGAGTCAGATTTGACTTGATGGCAATAGGAGATTAAGGGATAGAGGGGGCAAAATTGCCCCTGGTTGAGAAATATTGATCTAATTCAGCATATTTGGTAGATAACAAAATAGAGGTCCAGTTGTATTAAGTAATATTTCTAAGATCAAAAGTCATCATCTCAGAATTAATTGAAAAACAAATTATAAGGGAACTTCTTATTAATTCAAAACTCATTTTCTCTTGCTCTATAAAAATATTATTTATGATACTAAATGGTCCCTACTGATTTAGTCTAGCCATGACAAGCCAAATACAACCGCCACTACTTGTTAATCAAACTGTGACAAAGATATAAATTATTAATAACACTTCCAAAGCTAAAACAAGTTATAAAGTAATTGAAATTTTACTGCATTGATAAGTAAGCCAGATATATAAAATTATTTGCTTTGGAACTCTTTCTTTTTTTTCCCCTAACTTTTAATTGTGATTTGGATGTAAGTTCACAGAGCAAATTTGTTTTCCATTCAACAGTCCATACACATTTTGTTTCATGATGTTGACTGTAATTCAGCAGTATAATCGGTCTTTTTCCCCTTCCTCCCTGTGGTTACCTTTTCCCTGTGTCCTTCTTTCCTATGCATTCTTGCCCTCTGAGCTTTCTCTCTGTACAAATGCTGCCCTTTTCATCTCCCATGGTTGATCTAAGGAGTACACCTACCTGGTATAATTGTTAACCTCTTAGACCTGTCTGTTATTTGGCTGAAAGTTAAGCCACAGGAGTCAGTTCAATTGCAAGCCTGAAGCGTGACTAGGGGTCACTGTCTCGGAGGGTTTCACCAGTCTCTATCAGACCTGTAAGCCTAGTCTTTTTCATGATTTTGAGTTTTGTTCCACGTTTTTCTCCCACTCTATCCAGGATCTCCAATTTTGATCCCTTTCTGAGTGGTTGGCAGAGGTATCCAGGTCTCAGGGTCGAGTAGGCTGAGGTTCCCAAGGTTCACTAGTCCCTTGGACTACTTGTTTCCACACATCTTTGATTTTCTTCACTCTTCTTTGCTCCGGGTGATGAAAGACCAATTGTTGCATCTTAGATGGCCACTCGCAGGATTTAAGACCCCAGTCACTAGTCTCCAAAGTATAATGTAGAAAAATGTTTTAGTGTAGTGTATTATCTCAGTTGGGAGCTCCATCTTCTTATGACTTTCTTTTTTTACCCACCTCACACATTCTATGAATTTCTCCTAATAGGAGGGAAAAACACGTCTTTTCACATATGCTTCTAATTGAAACCTTTATTGAAGAGGTGCTAGAACAAAAGCCCAGTGAAAATACTGATTTCCAGGTTTATACATCTAAGTGGAGGAGCCTTGGTGGGGCAACAGTTAAGTGATTGGCTGCTAACTGAAAGGTTGGTGGTTCAAACCCACCTAGGAACTCCATGGGAGAAAAGACCTGGGATCTGTTCCTGTAAAGATTGAAAAACAAACAAAGAAATCCACTGCCATCCAGTCAATCCCAGTGACCCCCATTGGGTTTCCAAGGCAGTAAATCTTTACGGAAGTAGATTGTCCGGTCTTGGTTCCATGGAGTAGCTGGTGGGTTTGAAGCACCAACCTTCTGGTTAGCAGTCAGATGCCTTAGGCTATAAAGATTTGAGCCTAGCAAATCCTACGGGATGGTTCTACTTTGCCACATTGGGTTGCTCTGAGTTGAATATCATCTCAACAGCACCTAGCAACAGCAACATACATCTAAATAATGGCAGAATTGGAACCAAGACTTGGATGTCCTGAGTCCTAGTCCAGAGTTTTTTTCTGTTACTTACATCATGTTAACCCTTGTTTTCATAATGAAGTTTTATAGTAAAGTTGTGTTCAACAGCTTGGTGAATTCTCTTCTAGAAAAACAATGAATTCTTTGTGTGCTTGCATAGTTGGGAATTAAAAAGCCGGTAATCTAAATATGTGCTAAGTAGGAGTGCATTCATTCATTTATTCCTAAAATGTTTATTGAGTGCCACTTTGGCCAAGGATTGTGCTAGCCCACAGGATATAAGGGATATGAGAATAAGCCCAATAGACACACAGATGCTAATCATGAAACTCATAACTAGGAATACAAATTCAAATTTGAGACTTCTTTGTATAATATCACAAAGATTCACTTGCTTCTTACTGTATTTACAGTTGACAGTGATTTTGAGTGAATGCTCTGTGCCAGGCCTTCTGTCCTTTTTGCCTGAGAAACACCCTGCCTATTCCTCATATGCTGGGGAGGGGATGGACCCTGTGATTTCATAGGCCCTCAGACTTCATAAGAGAGGTGTGAAGAATATCAGAGTCTGTGCTGACACTGGACTGGATGTGCTTGCTAACTGTCAGTGAAAGTGAGAAGATCTTTGTCATGTCCATCACCGACAGGCATTAGTGTGATATTCCACAGATGGCACATCAGAAGCTGACTGCTGAGTGGGCTGTCCTAGGTAGCCCAGGAAGTCAGCACAGGGCTCCTGTCAGCTAGAGCATATAGCACTCCCTCTGGAGACCATGTGTGAAAAGCAGAAGGCATGCTAGGGTTTTAATGAACCCCTCATAGGAGTGGTGTCTTAAGTGGTTGTGTGTTACTTCTGTATTTTTATTTTTAACGCTTTGCCAAAGCACTGTGTTCCTTTTTAATTCATCATAGATTATATTCTTTTTTAAAATTTATTTTGTTGTTGTTGAGAATATACACAACAAAACATATACCAGATCAACCATTTCTGCATGTACAATTTTGTGACACGGATCCCATTCTTCAGTTTGTGCCACGATTCTCACCATGCTTTTTTGAATTGTTCTTTCCCCATTAAGATAAACTCAGTGCCCCCTCAGGTTCCTATCTAATCTTTCTAGTTGCTTTTGTCACTTTGATCCTATAAGATCTTAAAAGAGCATAATGGTCAAGGCAAACATTTTTTACTAATTAAGCTAAATCAATCCCTTAATTTTTAATTCTTTCAGGTGGATTATTTTTAAGAGTGTATTGTTAATTTCCTTTATTAATTCCAGTTTTCCTTCTGTCATCAGTTTCTAGTTTCATTTCACTGTGGTTACAAAAGATATTTTGTATGATTTTGATCTTTGGAAATTTATTAAGACTTATTTTTTGGGTTAGCATACTGTTTATTCTGGAGAATATTCCATGTGGACTTGAGAAAAACGTATATTCTATTGTTGTTGAGCAGAGTGTTCTGTATATGTGTTGGGTCTAATTGGTTTATAGTAGTTTTCAAATTATTTCCTTATTCTTCTTCTGTCTGGTTATTCTAGCCATTATTTAAATTGGGGTATTGAATTCTGTTTCTCCTATTTCTGTATTGTTTATTTGATCATTGCTGGCATATGGCATAGAAGAAGAAAGATCCTTTTCACTTTTTGGAAACTGAAATATCTTTGTCTTTGCCTTTGAATATTCTCGTTGAGTGTTATGTCTCAAGTGAAGATAATAAATTCACCAAAATATACATCCCTTTATGGATAAGCATGAAATTGTTTTGAGATATAATTTAATTCACTCAACCTCTTTAAATTATTCTGGATTTTATCCAACCCACTTAAAAGTTTCCATAATGAGGACCCTTATACTTAAATGTATGGGCCTCACTTTCAGATCACATTTTCCTACTTGCAATGAGTATCGTTCCTCTGGGACTAAAAATGAAGAAGCCTTTTAAAGAAGGGACAGAGAGTTGAGCTCTTCACCAACATCATAATTCAAATGCATCAGTTCTTCTTTGGTTTTCCTTATTCATTGTCCAGCAGTCACATGTATATGAGGCAATTGAAAATACTATGGGTTGTGTAAGGCATACCTTAATCTTCAAAGTGACATCTTTGCTATTTAACAAAAAGCAAATTTTTAACAAAAAACAAAAATTTTTAACAGAAAGCAGCAGATTTGCCCAGTGTAATATGGCATTTGATTTCTTAACTGCTGTTTCCATGGATGTTGATTTTGAATCCATGTAAAATGAAATCCTTGACAACTTTAGTATTTCCTTGATTTATCATAATGTTCCTTTTTGGTCCAGTTGTGAGGAGTTTTGTTTTCTTTTAAGTTGAGGTATAATCCATACTGAAGGCTGTTAAGTCTTTGATCTTCATTGCCAAACCAAACCAAACTCACTGCCATCGAGTCGAATCTGATTCATAGTTACTCCCATTGGGTTTCTGAGGCTGTACATCTTTACAGAAGTAGATCATTCCATCTTCCTTCCATGGAACAGCTGGTGGCTTTCCACTGCTGACCTTCTGAGTAACAGCCAAATGCCTTATCTACTACGCCAGCAGAGCTCTTCACTTTTAGCAAGCAAGGTTCTATCATCTGCATATCACAAATTTTCAGTCTTTCTCTAATTCTGATGCATCGTTCTTCTTCATATAGTCCACCTTCTTGGGTTATTTGTTCAGTGTACAAACTAAATAAGTGTGGTGAAAAGATACACACATTTCCTGATTTTAAACAACACATTATCTCCTTGCTTTGTTCCAATGACTCTTGATCAATAAGTTCCTTATGAGCACAATTAAGTGTTCTGGAATTCCCATTCTTCCCAATGTTATCCATAATTTGTTATGATCCACACTGTAGAATACCTTTGCATAGCCAACAAAAAACAAGTAAACATCTTTCTAGTGTTTGCTTTCAGCCAAGATCCATCTGACATCAGCAGTGCTATATCTTGTTCCATGTCCTCTTCTGAATCTGGCTTGAATTTCTGGTGGTTCCCTTTAATTATCTTCAACAATACTTTACTTGTGTGTGATATTATTGATATTGTTCAATAATTTCCACATTCTAATGGATCACCTTTCTTTAGAATAGGAAAATATGGATCCCTTCCAGTCAGTTGGCGAGGTAGCTTTCTTTCAGATTTCTTTGCTTAGGTGAATAAACATGTCCAACATTGCATTTGTTTGCTGAAACATCTCAATTGGTATTCCAGCCATTTTTGGAGCCTTGTTTTTCACTGTCTATAGTGCAGCTTGAACTACTTCCTTCAGTATTATTGGTTCTTGATCATATGCTACCTCCTAAAATGGCTGAACGTCAACCAATTCTTTTTGATTCAGTGACTGTATATTCTTTTCATCTTCTTTTGATGCTTCCTGCATTGTTCAGTATATTGCCCATAAAAATCCTTCACTATTTCAACTCGGGCTTGAGTTTTTTTTCAGTTCTTTCAGCTTGAGATATACTGAGCATGTTCTTCCCTTTGGTTTTCTAGCTCCAGGTCTTTGTACATTTCATCATAAAACTTCAGTTTGGCTTCTTAAGCCACCTTTTAAAATCTGTTCATCATTTCTTCTGTTCACTTTAGCTACTCTCTGTTTAAGAGTAAGTTTCAGAGTCTCTTGAAAGCCATTTTGGTCTTTTCAGTGGCTTTTTGCTTTCTTCATGTGTGATGTCTTTGTTGTTCTCCCACAGCTTATCTGATCTTCAGTCTTTAGTGTTCAGTGCATCAAACCCTTTCTTGAGATGGTCTCTAAATTCGGGTCAGATGTTCTCATGGTTGTGCTTTGCCTTTCATGGACTTAGTTTAATTTTCTTCAGCTTCAACTTGAACTTGCATATGAACAACTGATGGATTGTTCCTCTTTTGATCCATGGCCTTGTTCTTCCAATTGTATTGAGCTTCTCCATCTTCTTTATCCATAGATGTAGTTGATTTGATTCCTGTGTAATCAAATCAAATATGGCAAGGTCCACATATATGGTTGCTGCTTATGCCATTGAAAAAAGGTATTTCCAATGAGTAGGTCGTTGGTCTTGCAAAATTCTATCATATGATCTCTGGCATCATTTTCATCATCAAGGCCATATTTTCCAACTACTGATCCTTTTTCTTTGTTTCCAACTTTAACATTACAGTGATAAGTAATTATTAACAGAGTTTGCATGTTTGATCAGTTTTAGACTGCAGAAGTTGGTAAAAACCTTTTACTTTCATCATCTTTGGCATTAGTCGGTGTGTAAATTTGTATAATAGTCATATTAACTGGTTGTTCTTGTAGGTGTATAGATATTATTTTATTATTGACAGCATTATATTTCAGGGTAGATCTTGAGATGTTCTTTTTGAAGATGAATGCGATACCATTCTTCTTCAATTTGTCATTCCTGGCATAGTAGACCTAGTAGACCCTTTGATTGTCCAATTCAAAATGGACAATACTAGTTCATTTCAGTCCACTAATGTCTAGGAGATCAATCTTTATGAATTCCATTTCATTTTTGATGACTTCCAATTTTCCTACATTCAAAGTTTGTACGTACCATGTTCAATTTTTAATGGATGTTTGTGGCTGTTTCTTCTCCTTTTGAGTTGTGGTACATCAGCAAATGAATGTCCTGAAAACTTTACTCCATCCACGTCCTTCATGGATTTTGAGGAGGCAGCTCTTTCCCAGCTGTATTTTGAATGCCTTCCAACTGAGAGGTTCATCTATATCAGAAAATGTTCTACTACTAGTCATAAGGTATTCAGCCAGATTTTTAGAAGTAGATTGCTAGGCCCTTCTTCCTGTCTTTCTTAGTCTTGAAGCTGCATTGAAACCTGTCCACCATGAGTGACCCTGCTGATATTTGCAATACTGGTGGCATAGCTGTGGTGTAGTGAGTTGTATGGTATGGCTTTTCTAGGCATAATCTTTGTAACTCCTGTTGGATTACTGGGTGGGACCATGCAAATATCTGTCAACTTCTCTGGGCAGCTGTTAGTAGTTATTTCCTAGAATGAGACTGACAGTTAACTGCTTGGTGGAATTTGCCATGAGCAACTGAGTAGCTGCTTTTAAACTCCTGATTGTTAAAGTCATCTACCTGGGGTATTTCTGTTGGAGCAGCATGAAGTAATCTTCTGGGCAAGTTCACCCTCTCACAGGTGTGTAGAACTCTTGATGTTGGGATTGGTTAAGTTTGCCACTCTGCCAGGTTTAAAATGAGCCCTCCTAGAGGCAGAGAGGGACTCTCACTGCTGGCTGAGAGAAATGCCCGGCTGAGAGATGGCAACAGTGGAACCAAGAGGCATGGGACAGAGCATCGGTCTTACCTGGCCCACAGAGGCAGAGGCTGGGCCAAGAGACCAAGGGCCAGAGAGGCATGTCTAAGGGCACAGCAGGGGAGATTGTCCTAATTGAAGAACTGTATCCTGAGCACAAGCCTGTTGCTTCCCTAATAACACCATAATCTGTGAGTTCTGTGTGGCCACTGCAGCAAATTATTGAACCCAGCAAAGAGTTGGTGGGTGCTGTGGGAATGAAGGTTGGTGTCAAGGTTGTTAAGAGGGCTGGAGGGTGGTGGCATGTGTGGCCTAATAGGAACAGGCCTTGGGCTGCTGATGGTTATTGTGTCTTCCTCTTGTGTAGTTAGAGGAGGTCAGAAGATGCCACCTCCCTGCCCCTTAAGCAGTAGCTTTCAGCAGCAGTATTTCACAGCAATACATAAGACAATATAGTACAACAAACTGACTGATAAGGAAACAGGGACTTTCATTTCCACAAAGTAATATTAATACACAGTGATGTCTATAAATGGTGCTTTTAAGGACTAAAAATAAGTATGTGCCATATATGGACATTATACACTCATATACACATTAGAAAATTTGGAATTTATAATCGATTTTGGGACCATTACTGGCCATGAGATATTTAAAGGCAAATTCTGAGTTCAGTTTGTTTGTTGATATTTAGAATCAGATTTAATGTGAGTTTGTGTTCAAAGGGTAGGTACTGCTGCTGAAAGCTGCTGCTTAAGGGTCAGGGAGGTGGCATCTTCTGACCTCCTCTAACTACACAAGAGGAAGATGCAACTTATTTTTTTGCAGTAATGAGAACTAGAGGTGAGAACAGCCATCATGTCAGGTAACTTAAAACTAAAGGTTTTTAATTTAATATTGTGGATTGCTGTTTGTTTCCTGTGCTAGTTATTAAGCATTGCTCATACCAAGTGTTGTTTAAATTTACTGTAACAGTTAAATTTCTGACTTGTGTACTTTTGGTCATACTTTGTTCTTTATGACACCAGAGGTTGAACATGTTACCAGATTTTGTTTTTCTTTGATGTAAACTATCAAGTTGAAATGAGCTGCCTTGTAGATAGATTTCTACACATCAGACAAAGATGTTTTAGTTGCATGACCTGTAGAATAGATGTTATATAAAATTTATTTTTTTATGTGTCTGTGGAGTTGAACTTGTTATTCAAAACATAGTTATGTAATGTTATTATAGATGCTCATATTCTTAGAAAGGTAGAATGAATAATTAGAATTGGAAGGATACTTAGAGATTTTCTATTCTAACTTTATAGCCAGTGTGGCAGTCATTTCTACAGTATCCCTGACAGATGGTAATAGAGATTATGCTGGAAACTTAAAAAATATTTTAGGTAATGGGAACATTGTTAGAATAAATGTATAGCTCCCCAGGATAAATATTTTAAAGAGTTGAAAATAAAAATTCTGGAAATTTATTCTAAAAATGTTCTATTTGTACATTTTTCTATTATGTTGATAATGTTGTTGTGTGTGCCCTTGAGTTGATTCTGATTAAAATGATCCTATATGACAGAGGGGAGCTCTGGTAGCATAGTGGCTAAGGCACTTGACTGCTATCCAGAAGGCTGGTGGTTCAAACCCACCAGCCACTCCTCGGAAGGAAGATGGGGCAATCTACTTCCATAGTGATACCGCCTCGGAAACCAAAGGAGGGGTCGCTGTGAGTCGGGTCTGACTCGACGGCACATAACAACAACAACAACAACAATATGACAGAGTAGAACCGTCCCACAGGGTTTTCTAGGTTGTAATCTTTATGGGAGAAGATCACCAGGTCTTTCTCTCGTGGAGCCACTGGTGCATATGCAGTTTGAACTTTTGATTAGCTGAGCACTTAACCATTGTGCCACCAAGGCTCCTTTTATACTGATAATTAAAAACAAAAAATAAAACAACCAAAACCCACTGCCATCAAGTCAATTCTGACTCATAGTGACCCTTTAGGACAGAGTAGAACTACCCTGTAGGATTTCCAAGGCTGTAAATCTTTACTGAAGCGGATTACTTCATCTATAGCCCACAAAGTGGCTGGTGGGTTTTACACTGACCTTCTGGTTAGCAGCCAGATGTCTCTGCCACTGTACCACCAGAGCTCCTGTTTATTATTAGGTGAAAAACACATAACAGAAATTCATGTCTAAATTAACCTAGGTTTACTTTCACTTGAAGCCATGGGCTTATAGAAATAAAATACTAGTTAGAAAGTTTCATCTTTTTGGTTCCAAAGCAGCTTCTCATTGCTAAGGGGTGTGTCCTTTTTGCCCCTTGATAGCTCTGCGCTCTTTTTAGTTCTAGTTATAGAGCAACTTTTGGGCCATCTTCTACCACACCCTAGTGCAAGCTCACAGTTTTCTGTATCTTTCTTACTGCCTTTATGCCACATTTAGCCTGGTCTTGGTAATGATGGAGGTATAAATATGATGTAGTGTGTAACAATACTGTACTTTCCAAAGCCTAAAGCTGTCATATAGATGCTGAGGTCACATTTTCCCTATTGACTCACACCTTTAAAAAGTGAGAACCGTTTTGGTACCCTATCCTATTTTTTATCTTAAATTAGAAGTGACAGAGGAAATTAGCTTTTGTATCTATACAGTTTGGCTATAATTTGCCAATATTTGTATGCTAACTATTTTTCCTCCTTGTTTATACCTTATATATGGTTTATATGTCTTGTAAGTTGCCTTCTTTTCTAGTTCAGTTGTTGCCCTGGGTAATTTTTGTGGTTGTGGTTAGGGCAGAGTTGGATTTGGATTCTAGTGCATTCTTACAACTTGAATACACTGCCAGAAGCAGCAAGGACTCCCATTTCCACAAAGAATGTTATCTTTTGACAGTCAAAATTCAGAGTATGGAATATATATAAAATGAATATACAGTGATGCCTATGAATGATGCTTTTAAGGACTAAAACTTAATATATGCCATATACTGCCATTATACACTCACACACATACACATACACTTGAGGATTTTGAGTTTATAACTGATTTGGGAACCATTACTGGCCATGAGTATATATTCCAAGATCAAATTGTTTGCTGATGTTTAATTAGAATCAGATAAAATGTAAGTTGTGTTTAAAGGATAGGGCATGTGATCTCACAAATTCTTTTTTCACTAATGTAAATTCAAGTTAAAAGTAGCCATCACATCAGCTAACTTAATACTGTATCCTATTCCAAGAGGGCAAATTGAAAGTGTGTTGTAAGTCTTAGCTTCTGACACTCAGCAGTGCTGACATAAGAAAAGATAGGAGTATAAAGGATGTAGGGTAGTGAATCTTGCCACTGTCACTGTCTGCATTGTGGATTAGAGTTCCAAACCTGGTGCCTGTAATAGGTGGTTCATTCCTCTGTGATCCTGTCCACAGATTACAGTTTTCAGGTGTGTATTGATTTTAGACATGAGCGTTAAACCACTTTCTTAATTATTGCCTGTATGTAAAGAGTTTGGGGGACGCTTTCTATGTAGTTTAAAAAGTCAGACCCACAGGTTTTTAGACATTCTTCTGTATCATCTCTGGCCATTCTGTCACCTTTTTGCCTCTTATCTTGTTTGTTTCACTGTGTATCTGTGGGCTGTGTGTAGAAGAACTTGGGCAAAATGCATTCTATGACTAATCAACTAACATTGATTTACATTTAAAAGAGGGATGAAAGAAACAGAATTAGCATGTAGCTCACTCTTTGATATTTGGAAGACTTGTCTAATTTGGGTATAGCTAACATAAAAGAACTTTATAAGGTCATGATTCAGAACATGTTAACTTGGGGTGATTTCCTTGCACATTGCTTTTTAGCACTATGTTAGTGTGTTTAACAATTTTGTTGGTATTTCTATAGTATTTTTATACTTTTTTTTTAAAATGGAAATGGTGTAGGACTGGGCAACGTTTTGTTCTGTTATTCATGAGGTTGCCATGAGTTTGAGCCAACTCAGTGGTAACTAAAAAACACAATAAGGTCTACCTATGAGAAGAGAGAATGCATTTACATGTAGGGCTAGTCTTTCTATAGTTCTATTCCTTTTTTAATTTAATTTAATTTTTTATTGTGCTTTGGGTGCAGATTTACAAAGCAAATTTCAACAGTTCTTGCACATTTGATTTCATGGCCTCAATTACTATCCCCAGCCATAAAAAACTCTCTTGCCCTCCACTCCCTGTGATTACCATCTCCCTGTGCCCTTCTTAACTATGCACTCCTGTCTGCCCAGCTTTCCCTCTGTGTGAATGTTGCCCCTCTGGTGTCTCATGGATGATTGACCTAAGGGGTGCACCTCCCTAAAGTAGGTCGATCATAGCTCTGGGGTAGGTGTTCTGCATGTAGATCTTTCTACTGTTGGGCTGAGACCCAATCCATGGAAGTGAGTCCATTTCTCGGTCCAAAGGGTAACCTGTGGCCATAGTCTCAGGAGTTGCACTGGTCTTTCTCTGACCAGTAATTCTGGTCAGTTTTGTGTTTTTGAATTTTGTTCCAGATTTTTCCTCCCATTCTATCCAGGATGTCTAGTTTTGATCCCTTTCCAAATGGTTGACAATGGTATCTGGGCACCATCTAGTTCTTCTGGTCTCAGTGTTGTACAGGTTGAGGTCTTTGTGGTCCGTCTTATCCTTGTTTCCAGATACCTTTGATTTTCTTCACTCTTCTTTGCTCCAGATGAGACACCAATAGTTGCATCACAGATGGCTGCTCGAAAGCTTTTAAGGCCCCAGTTGTTACTCACTCAAGTAGGTTGTAGATCAAAATTGTTATGTACTGTGTTGTGCCAGTTGTGCATGATGTCTCCTGAGACTGTGGTCCCAAGTCTGCAGACCCGCTGATTGTCTCTCTCAAGGTGTTTGTTTGTCTCTGAGAAGTTACTTCAACTCTGCCTTCTCTTGCTTCTGTACTTTAAGTGGCTAATTTTGTAGCACACATACATGTAAGATTATCTTCAGCCATATCTATCCTTGGTTTAGGGTATATTCCTGATAACCTACCCCACCTGATCTTCTCACCTGTCTTTGTATTTATCCATAGCCTGGTGTTTGGTGCAAGTGGTAATGCAGAATTGTGCATGTAATAGTATTTGTCTCTGTTGTCTATATCTTATGTGCATGTTTCAGTGTCCTTCCTTCCCCCAATGTCGTCATGCTTGTCACAGACTCTTTCCATACCACCCCTCCCCTCACCCAAATCAACATGTTACCCCCAAAATTTTCCCTCCCCTTCCCAGTAACCAGCAAAGTGAATTTCCTTCCCTGAGTCAACTTTTCCTTGACTTTTTACAATAATGGGCTCATATAATATTTGTCCTTCTGTGATTAACTTATTTCACTCAGCATAACATCCTCCAAATTCATCCATGTTGTGAGATGATTCGTCTATTCTTCATTATTCTTTAATCTTGCCTCCTTGGAGGAAGGTTGGGCAATCTACTTCCATAGTGATATTGCTTTGGAAACCCCAGGAAGGGTCGCTATGAGTCAGGGCCAACTAAGCAGCACATAACAACAACAACAAGTATTCCATTGTGTGAATGTACCATAGTTTGGTTATCCATTCATCTGCTGATGGGCATTTAGGTTGTTTCCATCTCTTTGCCATAGTGAATTGTGCTGCAGTGAACATGGGTGTGCATATGTCTGTTCATGTCCTGTCTCTCATCTCTTTAAGATATATTCCTAGTAATGGAATTGCTGGTTCAAATGGTATTTCTATTTTCAGTTTTTTAAGGAAACACCATACCATTTTCCACAATGGTTATACCATTTTACAGTCCCAGCAGCAGTGTATGAGAGTTCCAATCTCTCTGCAACCTTGCCTGCATTTGGTATTTTCTGTCTTGTTGAACTTTGCTATTACTGCTGGGATGAGATGGTATCTCATTGTTCTTTTGATAGTGCCTAAGGCACTTGACTGCTAACCAGAAGGCTGGCGGTTCAAACCCACCAGCCCCTCCTCGGAAGGAAGGTTGGGCAACCTACATCCATGGCAATACTGCCTTGGAAACCCAAGGAGGGGTCGCTATGAGTCAGGTCCAACTCGACGGCATACAACAACAACAACAACAATGGCTAATGAGGAGCTCTGGTAGTGTAGTACATAAGGCATTTGACTGCTAAGCAGAAGGCTGGCGGTTCAAACCCACCAGCTGCTCCTCGGAAGGAAGGTTGGGCAATCTCCTTCCATAGTGATAACCCAAGGAGATAACCCAAGCCTCGGAAACCCAAGGAGGGGTTGCTATGAGTCAGATCCAACTCAATGGCAGTGAGAGAGAGAATGGCTAATTATTGTGAGCATTTCCTCCTGTGTTTGTTGGGCTGCCAGTATATCTTCTTTAGCGAAGTGTCTGTTCATGTCCCTTGTCCAGTTTTGCACTGGGTTGTTTCTCTCTTTGGTGTTGAGGTGTTGAAGTTTTCTATAAATTTTGGAGATAAGTCCCTTATCAGATATGTCATAGCCAAATATTTTTTATAATATGTAGGTTCTCTTTTTACCCTTTTGGAGAAGTCTCTCCATGTGAATAAGAATTTAATTTTTAAAAGGTCCCAATCATCTAGCTTCTCTTCTGGTGCCTGTGAATTGTGGGTTATGCTTGATAGTCTATTTGTGCTGTAGATTAGGGTCCCTAGATTTGCACCTGTTTTATCTTTGATGAGTTTTATAGTTTTGGATTTTACATATAAGTCTTCGATCCAACTTGAGTTTGTTTTTGTGTATGGGGTGAGGTATAGGTCTTGTTTCATTTTTCTGCAAGTGGATATCCAATTTTACCAGTACTATTTATTTTAAGGCTCTCTTTCCTCCATTTAATGGTTTTTGGCCCTTTGTCAAACATCAGCTTTAAATAGATGGGTGAGTCTGTTTCTGGGTTTTCAATTCTATTCCATTTGTTCTGTCTATCATTGTACCAGTGCCATTATTTTGACTACTGTGGCTCTTTTGAGATCCAGAAGTGGGGGGCCTCCTACTTTGCTTTTCTTCTTCAGCAGTGCTTTGCTTAACCGTATGAAATTAACGATTGCTTTTTCCATATCCTTAAAAAATGTTCATGGAATATGGATTGAGATTGCCTTGAATGTGTAGATTGCTTTGGGTAATATTGACATTTTCACATTATTTAGTCTTCATATCCATAAACATGGGAACTCTGGTAGCATAGTGGCAAAGGCACTTGACAGCTAACCAGAAGGCTGGCGGTTCAAACCCACCAGCCACTCCTTGGAAGGAAGATGGGGTAACCTACTTCCATAGTGATACTGCCTTGGAAACCCAAGGAGGGGTTGCTATGAGTCGAGTCCAACTCGATGGCACATAACAACAACAATGACAACAACAACCATAAACAAGGCATGTTGTTCCATTTATGTAGATCCCTTTTAGTGTCTTGTAGTAGTGTTTTGTAGTTTTCTTTGTATAGGTCTTTTGTGTCTCTTGTAAGATTAATTCCTAAGTGTTCTGTCTTTTTGGTAGCTATTGTAAATGGTATTATTTTCCTCATTTCCTTTTCTGAGGCTTCTTTGTTGATGTAGAGGAATCTAACTCATTTTTGTATGTTGACCTTGTATCCTGCCACTTTGCTGAACTTTTCTATTAGTTCCAGTAATATTTTTTGCTGAGTCTCTTGGGTTTTCTATCTACAGGATCATGTCACCTACAAATAGAGATAGCTTTACTTTTTCTTTGCCAATTTGGATGGCTTCTATTTCTCTTTCTTGCTTTATTCCCTTGGCTAGAACTTCCAATACAATGTTAAATAGAAGTGGTGATAAAGAGCATCCTTGTCTGGTTCCCGTTTGCAAGAGGAATGTTTTGAGTCTTTCTCTGTTAACAATAATGTTGGCTGTTGGTTTTGCGTATATGCCCTTTATTATGTTGAGGATTTTCCCTTCCATCCTTATTTTGCTGAGAGTTTTGAACAGGAATGGGTGTTGGATTTTATCAAATGCCTTTTCTGTGTTTATTGATATAATCATATGGTTCTTCCTTTTTGTTTTGTTTATGTAGTAGATTACATTGATTGTTTTTCTCATGTTGAACCATTGTGCATGGCTGGTATGAATCCTACTTGGTCATTATATATTATTTTTTTGATATGTTGTTGGATTCTATTGGCTAGGATTTTGTTGGAGTTTTTTGTGTCTGTATTCATGAGGGATATTGGTCTGTAGTTTTCCTTTTCATGGTGTCTTTCCCTGGTCTTTTTATCAGTGTTGTGCTTGCTTTTTACAATGAATTTGGGAGTATCACATCTTTTTCTAGATTTGGAATAGTTTGAGTAGTATAGACATCAGCTCTTCCTTGAATGTTTGGTAGAATTCTCCAATGAAGCTGTCTGGGCCAGGACTTTTTTTGTGTGTGTGTGGGGGGGGTAGTTTTTTTTTTTTTTTTTTTTTAAATGATCTGCTCAATTTCTTCTTTTGTTTTGGGTCTTTTCCAGTATTCAATCTCAGACTGGGTGGTTTAGATAGGTCTTGTATTTCTGGAAACTTTTCCATCTCTTCTAGGTTTTTGAATCTGTTGGAGTAGAGTTCTTCATAATATTCTATTGTTATCTTTTATATTTCAGTTGATTCTGTTGTGATGTTGCCCATTTCATTTATTATTCATATTATTTGCATCTTTGCTTTCTTTTCCTTTGTTCAATTTGCCAGTGGTTTGTCAATTTTATTAATCCTGTTAATCTTTTCAAAGAACCAGCGTCTTGTTTTGTTAATTTTCTTTCTCTCTCTTTTTATTTATTTATTTTTAGTTGTTGCTTTCTGCTTTCTTTATTTCTGCTTTGATCTTTATTATTTCCTTACTTCTGGATACTGTAGGTTTCTTTTGTTGCTCTTTTTGTAATTATTGGAGTTGTTGAGTTAAGTGTTGATTTTGATTCTTTCCTCTTTTTTGATGGGTGCATTTATTGCTATAAATTGACTTCCAAGTACTGCTTTTGCTATGTTCCAAAGGTTTTGGTAAGTTATATCTTTATTCTCATTTGTTTCTAGATTTTTATTTCATACTTTATTTCTTCTGTTACCCAGTAGTTTTTGAGCAGTGTATTATTAAGTTTCCACATATTTGATTTTTTTTTTCCCTTGATTTTTCTGTTATTGATTTCTTATTTTTTAACACTGTGATCCAAGAAGATACTCTTTGATATTTCAATGTTTTTTAATTCATTCAGGCTTCTTTTGTTTCCTAACATATGGTGTATTCTAGAGAATGATCCATGTGCACTGGAGAAGAATGTGTATTGTGCTTTAGTTGGGTGGAGTGCTCTGTATATGTCTGTGAGGTCAAGTACATTGATTGTGTTGCTGAGTTCTTCAGGATCTTTGTTGAATTTTTTTTCCACTTGTTCTGTCCCTCCTTGAAAGTGGTGTGTTAAAGTCTCCTACTACTATTGTTGTTGTTATGTGCCGTAGAGTCGGACCCAACTCGTAGTGACCCCTCCTTGGGTTTCCAAGGCAGTATCACTATGGAAGTAGATTGCCCAGCCTTCCTTCTGAGGAGTATTGTAGAGTTGTCTATTTTTCCTTTCAATTCAGTTAATATTTGCTTTATGTATTTTGGAGCTCTTCCATTTGGTACACAGGTATTTATTATGGTATTGTCTTCTTGGTCAGTTGACTCTTTTAGGATCATATAGTGTCCTTCTTTGCCCCTTAGGCTTTTTTTCACCTTGAAGTCTATTTTATCAGAAATTAATATTGCCACTCTTTCTCTTTGATTGCCATTGGCTTGACATATTTTTCCCACCCCTAAATTTCTAATTTGTTTTTATTTTTGTGTCTAAGGTGAGTCTCTTGTAGGCAGCATATCAATGTGTCTCCTTTTCTTATCTAATCTGGGACTCTTTCTCTTGACTGGTGCATTTAGTCCATTCACATTGAGTGTAATTAGTGATAGGTTTAAATTGATTGCTGTCATTCTGTTGTGTTTTTTGTTGTGTTGTTGGTGATTTCTTTGTTCCAAATATTTTTTTCTGTGCTGAGTTTATTTTGTTATCAAGTGTTATTTCTCTTTTCTTCATTATTGTTGGTTTTGTGCTTACTAAGCCCCTATGTTTTTCTTTTTTGTTAGTTTGATTAGACGGATTGTTAATTTTCTTTGTGGTTACCCTGAAGTAAATTCTTATCTCCCTAAGTTTGGGACAGTTTGTTCTATAAGACATTGACCTGTCTTCCTCTCCATTTGTAAGTTTTGTAATTAAAACTTTCATTCCTTCTTTTTACTTAGTTGCTGGTGTCATCTGCAGATTGACTCGCTTGTTTCTCTGTGTACATTTTTTTATGAGGTTAGTATGAACATCTATTTCTGGTTTTGTTTCTGAATGGTGATGTTAATTGTCTTGGTTTTAATTTGTTATTCTCTGCTGTGGATTCTCTATTGGAAGGACTTCCTGTAGCATTTCTTGTATGGTTGTATGGTTTTCACAAATTCCTTTAATTTCTGTTTGTCTGAGGATGTCTTGATTTCACCTTCATATTTGAGAGACAGTTTAGTGGATAAATAATTATTGGTTGGCAGTTCTTTTCCTCCAAGATTTTATATATGTCATCCTGTTGCCTTCTTGCCTGCATAGTTTCTGGTGAGAAATCAGAGCTTAGTCTTATTGGTTGTTCATTGTAGATGACATTTCATTTTTCCTGAGCTGCTCCCAAGATTGTTTCTTTGTCTTTGGTTTTGGAAAGTTTGATTATGATATGTCTTGGTGACTTTCTTTTGGGTTCTATCTTTTATGGGGTTTGTTGAGCTTCTTAGATATCTTTTCTTCCTTCATGATAATGGGGGGAATTTTCCGTTAACAAGTCTTTGACAATTTTCTCAGTGTTTTTTTTTTTTTTTTTTGCCTCCTCTTTTTCTGGTATTCCAATCAGGTGTAGGTTGTTTCTTTTCATGTCATCCCACATAACTCTTAGGTTCTCTTATTTCTCTTAAATCTTTGTTCAGATTTTTTTTCATACAGGCTGGCATCAAGGGACTTGTCTTCTAGGTGGGAAATGCATTCATTAGCCAATTCTAGTCTTCTCTTTTGTCCTTCCACAGTGTTGTTATCCATCTACATAATTTTAGTGTTCATCTTCTGGATTTCTAATCGCTGTTTCTGTATGAGTTGTAATTGTGTATTTATTTTATTATTGAATGATTTTCCTGGAATTTTTCAGGGTAGTGTCTGTCTTTCTCCTTTCTGTTTATGGTTTCCTTAAGCTCTCAGTGGGTTCTATATGTATATACCTTCTGAATTCCTTTTCAGATAACTCTGTTGCTTGTTCATCCACAATAGGTAATTTAGTCTAGGCTTTTATTTTTATTACCTTTCCTTGTTTTTTTTTTTTTTTTTTTTTTGATTTGAGGTTGTCTGTTGTTTCCTGGACATTTTGAAGTTGTTGTGTTTAATTGTTAGCTGTGTATTGATTTGTGTCACCCTGATTTTGTGTTTTACTATATCTGAAAGTGTGGAGCAGCTGTACTACTTTGGTTATTAACTTGGCTGTGCTGAGTCGCTCTCCAGCTCTCTGTTAGTGGAGTCACTGGAGGGGATGTGGGTGTAGGTCTCTGTTCGCTGTGAAGAGGATTTGGAGTTAAAATGAGTGGGTGTTGTCCACCATTTGTCATTGATCCTGTGGCACAGGAGCTATTGGTGTTACCTGCCTATTCGGAAGATGCTCAGTGTAGTAGTTCCAGTTGCCTAGTGGAGGTTTAGTTTGTTCCTTCTATTGGACAAGGTAATGGAGAAAAGGGGGGGGAACCACCAGAAGCGAACCCCAGGATAGAAAGGCAGAAGAAGTTTTCTGTGTTTGGGGCAAGATAGTTCATTCAGTCAGTGGTACAGGTGCAGGCAGGGCAGCCTGGGTCCTTCTGAGACCCTGTCTGCTGCTGCTGCTGCCCTGCTGTCAATCAGAGACTGCAGTTTCAAACTGACAGAAGCCCCAAAGGATAAAGGGCCACCACTTTCTGAGTATATTGACAAGCTGCAGAATCCCAGTACACAGATCTACTCTGTACCAAAAAGGGTCATCAAGAGTTGGACCTGAGCCCACTGCCATGTACTCACTCTGGGGCTCCGCCCACTCTGAGGGGGTTTCCTCTTTCCTCCACTCCCTTCTGGAATCCATGGAAGCCCAAGCCAAGGGGGGATCTTGATCCATTCCTAGTAAGATTATTGTTCTCACTTAGAGTCCCAGCTCACCTCAGAAAACTCCCAGTGTGGTTTTTCTGAGTCCCCAACACCTGTGAGGTCAGTAATTTTTTATTTTTTTAAATTCTTTCCCTCCTTCTTGACCTCTTTCGTATTTCTAATGACTCCTCTCCTCCATCTCCACTGGCTGGGCTTGTTCATTTACTTTTCCCAGCCATTCAATCTGCAATCTTTCTTCACCTTCACTGAATCTAATATTTTATCTTCTTCTTAGTTGCTCATAATGCCAGTATCATTAGTTATATCTGCTTTACCTAGTTACTCAGAATCTCAGTTGGAAGAGGGACTAAATGTGCATGCTATCTGTGCAACACCATCTTTCTTCCTCCCTGGCCACCAGTTTTTAAAATGATGGTTTTATTTTTATTTTAAAATAATTTTTTAATTGAAGTAAAACATTGTGTTTTGCAAGTGATAAATTACTCAGAATTTCTCTAGTAGAAGAAATGGTTTTAAAGGGGACCAACATAATTGATAGTCTGAGTACTTCAGTATATTATCTAAAGAAAAATGCCTATAAAGGGTCTTCTTAAGGTTAGCTGAATAAAATTTACTCTGTAAATTCTGCATTAGCTGTATAACCTAAAAGAATTTGAATTTGAGTTTCTGTATGTTTTATGATGTAAGTGTAGTGAATGTTGACATTTTGCTAGCTTTTCAGAAGATGACAACTGGTGAGCTTCTTACTGCCAAATATATCCAGTCAGTTGTGATGAAAATGAATTGGAAATAAATGGGTATAGCTGACAATTAATATGCATTTTTTAAAAGAAACCCTCAAAAAAAGGTACTTACACAGTTCAGTGGCACTATTTCTTTGTTGTTTTCAAAATGTTGAGTAAGTGTAATTAAAATATAAAGAGGTTTTATGTGGCCTTATTTAATTTTACTATATTTAAAATAAATTAGAAGGACTTCTGGTAAGATGGAGGAATAGGCAGACAAGTGACACAGGGCCTCTTCAACAAAGAAAAGAAAAACCAGTTGACAGAGATACAGGACATAATCCTGGAGCCTTAGCTTTGAAAGGAACTATACGGAAGTAGATTAGGCACCAACTAGTGGAAGACCCTGAAAGAAAACAGTGAGTACAGAGACTGTCAGAGCTGCAGACTGTCAGCTACTCTGATGAGACCAACAGACTGAATATTTCCAAGTGGTGTTGGGACCTGTGAATTAACTGAAAGATCAGCCCTGGTCACCAAGTGCTGCAGGGAAGACTGTGCTGGTGGCCTATGACTAAGAAAGGAAACAGCAAGGAGGCAGACAACCTGAGCTGTAGACTTTCCACTGTCTGGAGGGTGCAGCCATTTTGAATGTTTACAAGTGGTGGCCATTTTGGATTTTAAAGTGATAGCATTCTCATTGGGATTCCAGAGACCTAAGAATAGGCTCTGTTTGCCAAGGCCTGCAGGGACATAGAGAGACTGACAACAGGAAAGGAGACAGGTGGTAAGTGTGTAAGTGCTGTCAATTACCAAATAGAGGAGTACAATACCCTGCTTGCATAGATAACATACAAACAAAACAAAGGAAACAAAAATTGTGGGCAAGTCACTCCAACATATGATCACCAATTAAATATAAATACAAAAACATCACAATGCCTCAGAGACAACAGAACATCACAGTCCACACAAAGAGGCAAGATAAAACAGGAGAAACAAGGGACCCAAAACACATCCCTGAGGAAGATGCAGCATTGGAACTCCCTGATAAGGATTTCAAAAGAGTTATATTTAGGTATCTACAATGAATTGAGAGACAGAGCAAGGAAAACACAGGGAAACCCCAGAACAATTTCAAAAGACAATACAAGAACAAGATGAAAAATTAGAAATGATACAAAATCTATACACAGAAATCCAGAAGATTAATACTAAGTTTTCAGAAATAGATGAGACATTGAATGGGCAAAGGAGCAGAACTGAATCAATAGAAGACAGAATTAGTGAGATTGAAGGCAAATACCTCAACACTTCTTTGAAAAGGGATAAACCAGAAAAAAGATCAAAACAAAATGAAGAAAGCCTAAGGTTCATTTGGGATACCATCAAAAGGAATAACCTACATGTCATTGGAATTCCAGAACAGGAAGAGACAAATAAAACCATTGAGTAAATTTCTGAAGATTTGTTGGAAGAGAATTTTCCTGGTATGATGAAGATGAGAATATATCCATTCAGGACATCAAACGAACCCCAAACAGGATAGACTCCAAAAGAAAATCACCCAGACATATCATCATCAAACTTACCAAAACCAAAGACAAAGAATCATGAGAGCACCACAGGAAAAAGAAAAAGTTACCTACAAGGGGCAACCAACAAGACTCAGCTCAGATTTCTGAACAGAAACCATGCAGGTGAGAAGACAGTGGGTTGGTGTATATAAAACACTGAAAGAGAAAAATTTCCAACCAAGAATTATGTACCCAGCAATGTTGTCCTTCTAATATGATGGTGAAATTAAGACATTTCCAGATAAGCAGAAATTAAGGGAATTTATTAAAACCGGACCAACCTTACAAGAGATTCTAAAGGAAGCCCTTTGGACAGAGATGCAACAACAGCCAACAACAACTAACCATTAACACACATGATCATATAACCCAGAAACCAGCCCAGCTATGGAAGTATCTGAAGTAAAGAAGCCTACAAGATTGTAAACAGGGAACCAGAGACATCAGTTGACAAATCAGGACAGCTACAAACCAAAAAGAGGGAAAAAACTGTGTCGTTACAGAACTTGTAGATGGTAGGGAAGTCAAGACAACTACAAGATGGAACAAACTGTTCTAAACTTGGGAAGAAAACTATAAATCATAGGATAACCTCAAAGAAAAATGATAAACCTTCACATCAAAGTAAAAAAGAGGACAGCATAAATATTCAGCAAATACTAAAACAGTAGCAATGAAGGAGGTGATAACATGATTCATAAACAAAACAGCATAGAAAATGATGTGGAACAAAGAAATCGATACCACGAAAAAGCACATGATAAAAATGACAGCAACAAATTCATATTTGCTGATAATTACATATCTGGCAAGGGACTTATCACTAAGATTTATAGTGGAAGAGTGGGTGACCAAATTGTGGTCCATACACATATGGAATGCTATGCAGCACTAAAGAATAATATAGAGTCTGAAAAACACCACATAATATGGATGAACTTGGAGGACATTATGCTGAGTGAAATAAGTCAATCACAGAAGGACAAATATAGTATTAGTTTGCTGTTGTGGAGGGTCAAGAAAAGGTTTATATATGGAGGGAAACTTTTTTGGTTGCCAGAGGTGGGGATGGGGGAGGGAACACTGCAAAAAAATGCATTGACCCATGTCACTTTAGTTTTGTGTATTTCAGTGTACATAAATTATATGTCAATAAAATGCATTTAAATAAATAAATAAAATAAAATAAATTAGAAGCCAATTTGAGGTAAAGAAGTAGCCCCTACATGAAAATGAAACTGAAAACCAAACTCACTCTCCAGTCAATTCTGAAACATGGTGACCCTTTAGGACAGAGTAGAACTGCCCCTTATGGTTTCCTAAGTCTGTAAATCTTTACAGCAGCAGAATGCCTCCTCGTTCTCCCATGGAACATGTGGTAGGTTCAAACTGCTGACCTTTTGGTTAATAGCTGAATGCTTTAACCACTACACCACCATAAAAAAACAAAAAACAAACTCACTGCCACTGAGTCAGTTTGACTCATAGTGACCCCTCCTTAGGTTTCCAAGGAAGTATCTCTACAGAAGTAGATTGCCCTGTCTTCCTTCCAAGGAGAGGCTGGTGGGTTTGAACTGCTAGTCTGGTTAGCAGTCAAATGCCTAGGCACTATGCCACTAGAGCTCCTACACCACCATGTTGTTGTTGTTGTTATGTGCCATTAAGTCAGACCTGACTCATAGCGACCCCTCCTTGGGTTTCCGAGGCAGTATCACTACGGAGTAGATTGCTCCATCTTCCTTCCGAGGAGTGGCTAGTGGGTTAGAACCGCCAGCCTTCTGGTTAGCAGTCAAGTACCTTAGCCACTATGCTACCAGAGCTCCCTACACCACCATAGCTCCCACAATATTGAAATGGATCTTTTGTCACATATGCAGAGAGTAAATGGCTGTTAGGGTCACTAAAACACTTAGGTCCTCACTACGCTGCTGAGATAGGCTCTAAGGAGGGAGGTCTCAAGCCCCAGTGCCACTGGAGGCCAACCAAGTAACTAGGGTGAGTGAAGGAGCATGGGTGGGATGGGCCGAAACAGCAAGGTGGTGGTGCCTGTGGGGCAAGCCTGAAGGAGCTTCCGATGAACTCGAGTTTGTGGGGCCCTTCTGGCGTTTGACTTCCTTGTTAACCTTTATGTCCTTTTGTTTTCCCTGTAATACAAGTGAGAAATCCAGTGTTTTAAAAATGTGTGTGTAATTTCCTGGGTTTTAAAAAATATGAGGCACTGCCTTAGTGTGTCTGCAGGCTGAGTGGGGTCCAGCTGGCCAGTCTGAGACTGTGCCATATGTATAACGTAGAGTAGGAAGGGGAGAGCAGACGTGGGAAAAAACACTCTGGTTGGGCAACCTACTTCCGCAGTGATACTGCCTCGGAAGCCCAAGGAGGGGTCGCTATGAGTCAGATCTGACTCGACAGCAGTGTGGTTTGCTTTGGTTAGGGAGTTGAGAGTGCCCTCCTTTTCTCTGCATGTGCGGTGTATAAAGAAGTTGGTAGTGGGTTCAGCTCCATGAAGGGATGATACCTAGAATGTGCCCAGGACACCATAGTCCTGGCTGTGGCCTTCTTAACCTGAAAAGAGGATATAACATACTCCTCGATACACTGCTTACAGCACATAAAGCAGTTCTTAGCCACCTGCCAAGAAGGAAAGGCAAACCTCTTTTCTTTGGTCCAACATTCAGCTGTCTCCAACCTTTCTTAGACCATTCTATTACAGAGTGATCATACCCTTTTCTGTCCCCTGAGCTCATCATGCTCAGTATCTGAAGCAGAGATTCTTATGTCTTGGGCTGTTTTATGTAGGAATAAAACCATATGTGAGCTTATAGAGAGTTGTTAACTTTTTATTTTCCATGAACAGACAGAAAACAAACAAGCTGCTATATATACAGCCTCCTTTCAAGATCATCTTAACACCAGAAATGTAGGAAAGGAATCACCTCAGCAATCTTTAGAAAACTGACACAGGAAGAAAAGGAGTCATTATGAAACTTCTCAGATGGAAAACATTTTGATATAAATTTTAAAAAGATGTTTATGATATACACTGTGGCTAATTATTTTCTTGATATATATTTTTCAATTTGAGGCTCCTTGATCAGTGATGTTAAAATGTTAAGGTATATTGATTCAAGGGTTGAAAACAACCCATTTATACATTGGCATTGACAAAAGGGGCAACAATCACACTGTTGTTTAGCTTGTTGTAAAACCGAAGAAAAATAACAAACCCACTGCCATTGAGTCGAACACTGCTCAAAGTTTTGCCCATTGGGAGGATTTCCCTTCACCAGTGTCCTTCAGGGAGGTCCCAGAAAGGGGCTGCAGTGCTGTTGGTGTCCACCTTTGAGTGATGCCTGCTTCCCATGTCCTTGGTCCCTCAGCTTCTGCTATTTAATGCCCAAAGGCAAACCACTCTGCCAGGAAGTTTTCTGCCCAAAGACCTAGCTTTCTGCTTGTGGGCCAGCAAGCCTGCTACTCCATCTCATGCTGGTGTCTTCTACCATTGGTGCCCAAAGGCAACCCATTCTGCCAGGAAGCCACCTGCCCAGAGGCATTCAGCTTTCTTTTCCATGGGTTGGTGAGTGTGTCGCTCTGTCTCAGGCTGGTCTCAGGCTCTGCTGCTGTCATCTCTCTGGCAGTCTCTCTGCTCTTGTCTCAGTGCAGGGATCTGGGGTGAAGGATGTACTCCATGCCTTTTGCCACATTTTAGGTGTCTGTCAGAGCAGCACCCTACTCTTTTGGTACTAAATTTTGTTTTGGTTATCTCATACTGCTATATCAGAAATTATCACAAGTGGATGACTTTAACAATAGAGATTTATTTTCTTACAGTTTTGAAGGCTAAAAGTCTGAGTTAAAGTGCCAGTTCTAGGGGCTGGGTAAGAATCCCTTAACCTTGGGCTTCAGCTCTGCCTCTTGTTCTTGGCCCACTGGAGCTGGAGATGTCTCTTACTGAGGCAGTTGCTGGCTGCTGAGGCTGACAAACCCAAGGTCAATAAGTAAAATGGCACAGTTTCAAGATTATCAAGAACATGGCAGGCTACTAGTTCAAGTCTAGAAATAGTTCAAACGTTGGCAGGCAATATTGCAGGCTATTGAATGAAGACTTGGCTAAATACAGGATCCAAGTGTGCCAAATAGCCCTCTCTCAAAGTGCCTCCTTCTATATTAGAAGCAGGCCACATCCCAAAGGTGACTAATTAGCTGCTCACAGCAGATTCCACCATGGAGTTGATTACCAACCTCATCATGGGGAATAACTATAACCAGCTGCCCAGCCACTCAAAACTATGGCCAAGTTGACACACAGCCTTAACTACCACAAAAGAGTAGACCCATGCTCTATGTTTCAAAGAATGAGGGTCCTCAACTTGGTTCTGGAGAGCAAAGCTGCCTTGCTCGTGGGCCAAGTGAAAGGTGGGCCGAGGGGGCAGAGCCACAGACTTGATGGAATAGGAAAATGGGGCCATTGTCTGAATCTGAGAGTGTAAGACCTACATTGAGATGGGCCTGGAAAACAAGTCTGATGCCCAGGGATGAGGAAGCCTCACTCAGAGTCTGGAGGGTCTGTCTGATGCCTAGAAGGTTCTGGAGACCAGAGAATTGTTTTCAGGCCTTGAAATCTAGTAAGATTTGCCCTGTTGGGTTTATAACTTGTTTCTTTTTGGAATGGAATAGGGGTGACTAGGATAGGTGAAAAAGTACCTAGTGTTACCATAACAGAAATGCCACATGTGGGCCAAATCAGAATCTTAGTCATGTCATTTATTTCGATGGCCCTTTCTCCTAGTTTCTGGTGTCTTCTGGCAGTCTGTGGAATTCCTTTGCTTTTAGGCAGTCCTCATGCGGCTTTTGTCTTTCCCTGTGTGTCTTTGTATCTGTTTTGCTCTTTTTGTAACTCAGAAGTGACTAGGTTTAGAACCCACCCTTTTCTAGTATGACCTCATTAACATAAAAAAACCCACCCTATTTCCAAACAGTATCACATACAGAGGTACAAGGACCAAGACTTCAGTACATAATTTTGGAGGACATAATGCAACTCAAAAGAAGGATATCAGTGTTTTGGGACCAAAGAGTGGAGTGTAATAGATCGAATAATAAATGCTCCATAAATGTTTGTTCACTGAACAAATAAATGCTGCCACATTGCCCTAGTACTCTATATTTAATGTCATTATTTCCCCAGACATTTATGGCATGCTTTGATAGCTCATGTGTTGCTATGATACTGGAAGCTATGTCACTGATAATTTCAAATATTTGTAGAATCAGTCATGGTGGACAGATTTCAATAGAGCTTCCAGACTACAACAGACTAGGAAAAAAGGACTGGTGATATACTTCTGAAAATTAGCCAGTGAAAACTCTGTGGATCACAACAAAATATTTTCTGATATAAAGCTGGAAGATAAGCCCCCTAGCTTGGAAAACACTCAAAACACACACTGGCCATAACTATGGACTTGAGTATAGCAACAATCATGAGATAGGGCAGGACTGGGCAACATTTCATTCTGTTGTACATGGAGTCATTTTGAGTTGGAGGTGATATAGCACTAACAACAACAAAAATCTATGCCAACGCTTTATGCTTCCTTTGTCATGTGTTTGCTCACAGTGTTCACATTTTCTCAAATGTCTTTTTCCTTTCTCTGCTTGCTGAAATCTTTCCCATTTTTCAAGCTCAACTCAAATGCAATCTCTTCAGTGAAACCTTTGATTCCCCAAGTTGCTGTTAAGTGCTTTCTCCTCTGTATGCCTAGTGAACTATTTGTAGTTCTCCTTATTACATTCTGCCTTGTATTATAGTTATTTATATATGTGGTTTATCTCTCTTGGGTTTAAAGAAACTTTATACTGATAGTACCTTATCCAGTGCCCTGGTGCTTTGAAATTCTGGGTACTTGTGAAATGATCATTGAAATGAATTATATGTAATACTTAAGTGTTTACTCAGGAAATTGTCTCAAATTTAGAGATAAGTTTAAATTCTAATTGACTTAAGGAAGAATGGAGTATTTGGTGATTTTCTAAATGTTGGAAATTAAAGTAATGGCAGATAGACCATGGGAATTGAGGCCTTTTGGAGAGAGATTTAGGAATAGGAAAGGGTATTCCGAAAGTAATGGACAATCATGCCTTTCAAGAGATGAAGTAAACCAAACCAAACTCACTGCCGTCGAGTAGGATCCAACTCATAGCAACCCCTCCTTGGGTTTCCGAGGCAGTATCACTATGGAAGTAGATTGCCCAACCTTCCTTCCGAGGAGTGGCTGATGGATTTGAACCTCCAGCCTTCTTGTTAGCAGTCAAATGCCTTAGGCATTACATTACCAGAGCTTCCCAAGAGATGAAGAGTGAATTTATATAATAACTAATAGGGCTTAACTTGTGGAAGAACTTTGAGCTAATAGTACACAGTTGTGAGATACTTCCCTGGCCATCTTTAAGAGTGATTAAACACAAAACTAACTCCAGACGGGTCAAAGACTTAAATATGAAACCTGAAACTATAAGGGTCATCAAAGAAAAAATAGGGGCAAACTTGTTGTTGTTGTTGTTTGCCGTCGAGTTGGCCCCGACTCATAGCGACCCCTCCTTGGGTTTCCGAGGCAGTATCACTACGGAAGTAGGATTGCCCAACCTTCCTTCCGAGGAGGGGCTGGTGGGTTTGAACCGCCAGCCGTCTGGTTAGCAGGCAAGTGCCTTAGGCACTATGCTACCAGAGCTCCTAGGGGCAAACTTAGTGGCCCTAATATATGGCATAATAGACTATCAAGTATAACTGAAGATGTGCAAACAGCAGAAAATAAACGAGATGATGATTGGGGCCATCTAAAAATTGAATTCTTATGTGCATCAAAAGACTTCCCAAAATAGTAAAAAGAGAACTTATAGAATGGGAAAAATATTTGGCAATGACATACTGGACAAAGGACTTAACTCTAAAATATATGGAAAACTCCAATACCTCAACATCAAAAAGAAAAACAATCCAATTAAAAAAAAAAAATGGGCAGAAGATATGAATGGACACTTCACTAAAGAAGATATTCAGGCAGCCAACAAACACATGAAGAAAACTTCATCATCATTAGCCATTGGAGAATGCAAATCAAAACAGCCATGAGATACCATCTTACTCTAGTACTGATAGCAAAGTTTAGCAAGACACAAAATAACAAATGCTGACAAGGATGTGGAGAGTTTGGGACTCTCATACACTGGTGATGGGACTATAAAATGATATAACCAGTGTTGGAATTGTTATGGAGATTCCTTAAAAAGTTGGAACTAGAAGTGACTGGGATCTTAAAAGCTAGCAAGCTGCCATCTAGATGCGACAATGGGTCTCTCCTCGTCAAGACAAAGAAGACAGAAGAAAACCAAAATTAATGGAAACAATTAGTCCCAGCCACTGGTACACCATCCGATCTGCAACCTATACAACTATGAGACTAGATGGTGCCCGGCTACCACTGTCATCCATTTGGAAGGGGATTTATGTAGGAGATCCTGCATAAAGAGGGAGAACAAT
>NW_006921821.1:5540125-5546805 GCF_000298275.1 Orycteropus afer afer
AAAAAAAAAAAAAAGAGAGAGAGAGAAAAAAAAAAGTTGGATAACATTTGATCCACCCATCCTATTACTAGGTATATATCCTAAAGAATCCTATTACTAGGTATATATCCTAAAGAAGTAAGAGGCAGGACATGAGCAGATATATGCACACCCATGTTTATTGCAGCACTATTCACAATAGCAAAGAGATGGAAACAACCTAAGTGGCCATCTACTGAGGAATGGATAAACAAACTGGGACATACACACAGTGGAATACTATGCATGCCTAAAGAATAATGTAGAATCTGCAAAACTTTGTGTAAGGTGGATGTACTTGGAGGACATTATGCTGAGTGAAGTAAGTCAGTCACAGAAGGATAAATATTGTATTAGTTCACTATTGTAAAAAGTCAAGGAAAGGTTTATACGTACAAGGAAATTTTCTCTGTTGGTTACCAGGATGGGAGGGGAGAGTGGGGCTAAATTCCTAGATAGCTTGGAAAAAAAAAATAAAAATCAAAGATTATTTGTGGTTACCAGGGATAGGAGGGTGGGGGAAAGGGGAAGCTTCTGTTTGCAGGGCATTTTTGTTTGCAGGGCATTGAGTTTATGCTAATGGTGGTGAAATATTTTGGAAAATGATAGCAATAATGATGGGGGAGGGGGAAGAGTGATTAAACAGCTCCTTGGAATGAAGATAGTATTAGGTTTTAAGGGATGAATTCTGTAAGTTTGTTAATAAACCTGGTACTTCTGAATGTGCTTTCAATTAGAACCTAGCCATCTCCCTTTCTTGCATTTTAGGAACTCTTGTAAATATTGACCTATTCTTTTTTTTTTTTTTTTCCAAGTTTTATTTATTTTGTTGTTGTTGTGAAATACACAACAAAACAAACACCAATTCAGCAGTTTCTACCTGTACAATTTATGACATTGATTACATTGTTTGAGTTGTCCAACCATTCTCACCCTTCTTTTTTGAGTCATTCCTCCCTCATTAACATAAATTCTCTGCCCTTTAGGATTCCTGTTTAATCTAATTGCTGTTGTCAGTTTGATCTCCTCGTATAGATAATTTTTAAAAGAGCCTAATGCTCAAGGCAGACCTTTTTTTTTTTTTAACTAGTTGAGCTAAAGTGTTATTTGGTTTTTAAGAAGAGTTCAGGGGATATTTTGGGTTTAAGGTTTAAAGATTATCCAAGGGCCCTAGTTTCAGGGGTTTATCTAGCCATCATGGCTCCAGAGAGTCTAAAGTCCATGATAATTAGAAATTGTTTTCTATATTTTGATCAGGATTCTTCTACAGAATCTTTGATTGAAATATTCAGTATTGGTAGCTGATGAGCATCCAGTTGTTCTGGTCTTATAGCAAATGAGGTATTTGTTCATGGAGGCAGTTGCATGTCATACATTCCATTTCCTTTTCCTATTTTGACGCTCTTTCTGCCTCTCTTGCTTCAGGTGAGTGGAGACTAACTTTTTTTGCCCTGGATGACTACTTGCAAGCTTTTATGACCTCAGGCACTGTGCAACAAACTAGGAGGTAGAACAGAAGTGCGAAACATGTTATTAGGCTAATTAACTCTATTGTCCCATGAAACCATGATCCTAAACCCCCAAAGCAAGGAACTGAATCCCATGAGGTGTTTGGTTGTATGTAAACAGTTGCAGAATCTATTTACTCCCTTCCTTGTCTCTCTCTCTCTCTCTCTTTCTCTCTCACTCTCTGTCTTTGTAAATATATCTACCACATAACTTTTGCCATTTCAGCTTTTTATAGGTATACAAGTTATGGGCAGCAGTTACAATAATTAACTCCGTAACCTATCCTTAATTAATGTGATTTTTCCATCACTGTTAACTCCCTCTTTCCCCCCTCCTTCCTGTCCCAAATAACCATCTTTACCTCTTCTTTAAAGCTTCTTATCACAATGTTAATTAACTCCACAGAAAAAGTGAAATGTTTTGCTTTGAACTTACCAACTTGCCTCTCTTCTGCCTCTAAGTTTCTGTGTATCAGCATCTCTTCTTACTACTTTCTGTATTCTGTTTCAGAGGAGGAACTATTCCTTGTGCTACCCATGGCCCATGTTGCTGTCAGAGCTAATTCTTTCTCACTATCTCTAGATATATATGCATTGAATCCCTTCTTTTTCTCCACGTGGGTTTCTCCACAGACAACTTAAGACTCCTCACAACATGGTGGCCATATTCCTTTAGAGTGTCCAAGCTAAGGGGGTAAACAACCCAGGAGGAAGTTGTTGACGAAAGACCTAGGCTTGGAAGACACATAACTACTACATTCTCTTTATTAGAAAGAAAAGTCACTAAGTCTGGCCCAACATTTAAAGGATAGGTAATTAATTTCCATCCTTTGCTGTGAGGAGTTGTCAGAACACATGAGGACATATTTTAAAAGCACAGCATTGTTGGGAATGTGTCCCAGATCTAATTCAAGAAGAGAGAGCTTTTATAACGTTATTTTTTAATTGCTAATGCAAACACATGATACTAAATTCAAAATTCCACCCTGTACCCTGGCTCCTCAGTTCACTCTCTGAAGGCAGTTGTCTATTTTTAGAGAGATTCCATGTGAATACAAAAATGTGTATATTTACATAAACATGTATGCATGTATCAGTGTATAGAACACTTAATTGTGCTCATGAAGAACCTATACATAGAACAAGAGGCAGTTATTTGAATAAAACAAGGGGATTCTGCATGGTTTAAAATCAGAAAAGGTCTGTGCCACCATACTTACTCAGTCTGTATGCTCAGCAGATAACCCGAGAACCTGGACTATGTGGAGAACAATATGACATCAGAATTGGAGGAAGATTCATTAACAACCTGTGTGATATGCAGGTGGCACAACTTTGCTTGCCAAAACCAAAGAGGATTTGAAGCACTTACTGATGAAGATCAAAGATTACAGCCTTCAGTGTGGATTGTACATCAACATAAAGGAAACAAAAATCCTCACTGGACTAATAAGCAACATTAAAATAAATGGAGAAAATATTGATGCCATCAAGGATTTTAATTTATTAGGATCCATAATTAATGTTTATTGAAGCAGCAGTCAAGAAATTAGATGACATATTGCATTGAACAAATCTGCTTCAGAACACCTGTTTAAAGTCTTTTTTAAAAATTGATGTCACTTTGAAGATGAAGGTACACCTGACAAGACATGATATTTGCAATCATCTCATATGCATGGGAAGTCTGAACCATGAATATGGAATACCAAAGAGGAATTGATGCATTTTAATAATGGTGTAGGCAAAGAATATTGAGTATACAGTGAACTGCCAAAAGAATGGACAAATCAGTCCTGGAAGAAGTACAGCCAGAATGCCCCTTAGAAGGAAGGAGAATGGCAATTCTTTGTCTCATGTACTCTGGACAGGTTATCATGAGGGACCAGTCCATGGAGAAAGACATTGTGTTTGGAAAAGTGGAGGGTCAGTGAAAAAGAGGAAGATACTCAAAGAGATGGATTGACACAGTGGCTGAAACAGTGAGTTCAATCTTAGCAATGATTATGGAAATGGCACAGGACTGGGCTGTGTTTTGTTCTGTAGTACATAGGGTCCATATGGGTTGGAACCAAGTTGATGGCACCTAACAACAACTACATGGATATATGTCTGTGCCTAAAACATTTGACTGCTAACCAGAAGGCTGGTGGTTCAAACCCACCAGCCACTCCTCGGAAGGAAGGTTGGACAATCTACTTCCATGGTTTTCCTGCCTTGGAAATCCAAAGAGTGGTAGCTATGAGTCTGATCCGACTTGAGGGCAGTGAGTTTGGTTTTGTTTTTTTGTGTATATGTCCTTAAATGTCATTATATATCCAAAAACAGAAGTACCAATAAAGAAACTGTGGGAAAATAGCTCAGGCTGACCTGGTGAGTAGGTCCTGCACAGTAGGGCAGCAGTGGCCTCCATTCTCTGATCAGTGAATACTGCCCCTTTCTGAGGGAGGATGGCAATTCCCAAACGACTGATGATTAGAATTATAGGGGGAGCTGTTTTTAAAAAGTCAGTTCTTTGGCTTTCAGCCTTAGACTTCTGATCTGGTAAGATTAGAGTGGTATAGCAATGTTGTGACAGAGGTGTCTAATCTCCTCTAACTTCAAGAGAGGGACAGAGAATCACCAATAGCAGCATCAGCCCAACACTGATTCCTATGAGGCAGAGGTTAGACATACCTCCTTTCACCAACCTTTTTTATAATTCTGACACCAACCATCTCTCCTATGGCACTCTCTACTTCTCTTCCGTGTTCGATAATTTATTGCAATGGCCCACAGAACTTAGCAACAAAACTCACTATTATGAGGTTTATTAGGGAAGTAACAAGTTATAATTCAGATAAGAAATGACTCAGGATATACAAAGGCTGCCCTTTGATCAGGACAGCCTCTTCTCCACAGTGCCCACAGACATACCTCTTTCTAACCTTTGGCCCTGCGGACCGTGGCCTCTGACTGACTTGAGCACATGTTACAAAGCTCTTTTAGGTGGGCTTAGGGAGCTCTGGTAGCATAGTGGCTAAGGCACTTGACTGCTAACCAGAAGGCTGGCGGTTCAAACCCACCAGCCGCTCCTCGGAAGGAAGATGGGGTAATCTACTTCTGTAGTGATACTGCCTCAGAAACACAAGGAGGAGTCGCTATAAGTCAGGTCCGACTCAACGGCACATAACAACAACAACAACATAAGTGCCCAGTGGCACCCCATTCTGCCAGTAAGCCTGGCCCCAAAGATGCTTGGCTTTAGTTCTGTGTGTTGGCAAACTTAGCTCCACCAAGTGTTCATAGGCATCCTACTCTGCCAGCAAACCTCCTTTCCCGAAGGTGCTCTGTGGGTCCAAAAGTCCATCCTGTCATCTCCTGCTGGTCTCCTGGTTCTGCTGCCTCTACTGGCACTGCTTCTTTGCTGCCACATTACTTACAGCTGAATCATGCAATCCTTTCAGTATCTTCTCCCACCCTGTCTTCCCCAGATCCATCAGGAACAGAGGAATCTGTTCAGTGGGGCTTCCTCTTCTGAATGTAAGCACACTTGTGAAAGTGTGTAAGCACTTTATGACTATCTCTTTCCATTTTAGATAACCATTGTTTAAATTTCTTGTCCCTGACAAATCAGTACTCTGAGGAGACAAGCATATTCCTTGGTCTGAGATTCTTCTGTTCCATTTGGAATTTTGAGCATCGACATCCATAAGTAAAGTCCAGTCCAGAGCAAGCTATCAAATTACAGCAATTTACACCAGCTCACAGTGTCAAACATCTTTCATCTTTATCTCTATTTATTTGGTCATCTCATCCATACCCAACCTAGGTCAGTGAGTAGTACCGCTGTAGGCTCTGGAGTCCACACAATTCCCTGTACTTCAGACCAGCCAACCCCTTCTCTCTCTCTCTCTCTCTCTGTCATTCCTAGCTCCCATGGGCTAGGTCAGTTGGAATCACCCATAGGTTTGGCAGTTCACACAACTCCCTGCATGTCAGACTAGCCAACCCTTTCTCTCTCTCATTCCTAGTCTCTGTGTGCTAGGTCAACGGGTGCCAATATAAATGTTCAGACTCAGCCCTTTCCTTCATTACTGTATCTCCCCCACTTTGACTCATTGAGTAGACCCAGGTGTTCACAGCAGTTGAGCGTAACATGCTACTCACTGGCTCTTTTTAACCATCATTCATAGAAGAGGGTTCTTCTGATGGATGATGACTTTTCCTGCCTGGATGTATCCAAAAGCAAACTGCTCCAAAGTCAAACAGTCATTTTTTTCCCCCCCTTGCAGGTCCTACCTTCAAATGCAAATTTCCTGTTCTTTCAGCAGTTCTGGGTAGGTCTGCATGTCTTTTCAAGTGCAAATTTGCTGAGTGAGGCTATTTTATTCTATAAAAGACTACTGCCTTAAAACAGACAAACAAAAAAGCAAACTGTGTTTCTTTTGAGCAAATCCTAGTTCCCCTTTCAGCATATCCAATCAAGTCTTGGCTGAAGGTGGGTTTATACACTCTGTAATCTATAATACCCAATATTAATTTCAATTAAATATTTAGATTTATTTTACAACACTAGATAGGAGAAAAATTCAATATCTGTGGTACATTCAAATAAACAAATACCAAAGAAACAAACAAAAAAACTCACTGACATCAAGTCAGTTTGACTCATAGCGACTCCTCTGTGGATTTCCAAGGCAGTATATCTACAGAAGTAGATTGCCCAGTCTTCCTTCTGAGGAATGGCTGGTGGGTTTGAACCACCAGGCTTCTAGTTAGCAATCAGATGCCTTAGGCACTACATCACAAGAACTCCCAATAAACACAAAACCTTTCAAAAATACTCCATTTTTAACTTCTCCACAGCTTGTCTTTTCAAGTGCATATAGTCTTGGGCTCTAGTTGGGTAGAACCACTTGTTGTTGTTGTTGTTAAGTGCCATCCAGTCGTTTCCGACTCATAGCGACCCCATGCACAGCAGAACAAAACACTGCCCGATCCCGCGCCAGCCCCACAATCCCAGCTATACTTGAACCCAGCATTGCAGCCACTGTGTCAGTCCATCTTGTTGAAGGCCTCCCTCTCTTTCGTAGACCCTCCACCCTACCAAGCATGACATCCTTCTCCAGGGAATGGTCCCTTCTGACAACATGACCAAAATAGGTGAGACGA
>NW_006921821.1:5549620-5553363 GCF_000298275.1 Orycteropus afer afer
GTTTTAAACACCAGAGTCTCAGCCTCAAAACTCACGTCTACATGTCACCACAGTAGGACAAACCGACAGACAAGTTTGTCTTGCTGTTGGAGACCTCTCGTATCACCCCCAACTGGGTCCCTGTGGCTGACTGTACCTCTGTCTGGCTTCCTGGCTTTTAACCCCCTTTCTCCTGCTCTTCTGGCCTGCTGCTTTGGGCGTCTCTGAGTTGTCCCTGGGGCTGACTGCTCCTCTGTCCGGGGTCCTGGCTTTTATCCCTTTTCTCCTGCTCCTCCGGCCTGCTACTCTGGGTGGGCCTGAGTTGCCTCTCCTCACCTAATCCCTTCAGCTGATTGTTCTTCTCTGTGGCTTCCTGGCTTTTAATCTCCTTTCTCGTGCTCTTCCCGCTTGCTACTTTGGGTGTCCCTGAGTTGTCTCTCCTCACCTGTAACCCTGGGTCTGACTGCTCTTCTGTCTGGGTTCCTGGCTTTTATCCCCTTTATCCTGCTCTTCCGGCCTGGTACTCTGGGCAGACCTGAGTTTGTCTCCTCACCTAATCCCTTCGGCTGATTGCTCTTCTCTCTGGCTTCCTGGCTTTTAATCCCCTTTCTCCTGATCTTCCCACTTGCTGCTTTGGGCATCCCTGAGTTGTCTCTCCTCACCTGTAACCCTGGGGCTGACTGCTCTTCTGTCCGGGTTCAAGGCTTTTATCCCCTTTCTCCTGCTCTTCTGGCCTGCTACTCTGGGCGGGCCTGAGTTGCCTCTCCTCACCTAATCCCAGAACCAGTAGACCTCTTATAAATCATGTTGTTTAATCAGCCTGTCTTTTGTCCCAGGCCACTCTTGATGTAGTTTGCTTCCCTCAGCTGCAATATAATCTCTTTTATTTTCTTTTCAATCATTACAGATAAGAACTAAAGTAACAATCTATGAATCAAAATTTTCTCTTCCCATACCCCTTCATTTTTTCTCTTGCAAAGCCCCATGCTTCCATGAGTCTGGAGCCATTGCAACAAATACCACTTCTGATACCAACTGTAAAAATGATGTGGCAGAGGCATTTGACCTCTGACTTCACCAAGGGAAGAGAGAATCACCATTGGCAGCTTTAGCCCAAGTCTAATTCCTATGAGCTGGAGGTCAGGCATACCTCTTCTCACCACCTTTTTACTAATTCTCACACCAACAGTCCTTCCTATGGCACTCTCTTCTTCCTTCTGGGTTTCATAATTGGTTACAATGGCCACACAGAACTCACTGACAACATTTAAGAGGTTTATCAGGGAAGTAACAGGTTACAATTCAGAGTTAGAAACAACCTAAGATACAGTTCTTTAATTAGAACAGCCTCTGGAAGCAGGTTTCTCTCTGGCCCTCAGCCCCTTCACCCTTCATCCTACTGGCCTGTGTTTTGCTCAAGCAAGTGTTACAAAGCTCTTTTAGCTGTGCCACTGAGTACCCAGTGGCACTTCACTCTGCCATTTAGCCTTGGCCTGAAAGTTTTCAGCTCTAGCTCTGTATGTTGGCAAACTTAGCTCCACGAAGTATCTGGAAGCACCCTACTTTACCAGCAAGCCTCCTGCCTGAAGGCATTCAGCTTTCTCACTTCATGGGTCCTGAAGCCCACTATACCATCTCCTGCCAGTCTCCTGATTCTTCTATCTCTGCTGCTGCCATTTCTTTGCCACCACTTCTTGCCGTGTCTGGAAGTGTAGCTTTCTGTCTCCTTGATCTAGGAGATTCTCAGCTCAGGAAATCACTCCACTCTTGTCTTTTCCTCGTGGTGGTAGTCAGATCTCCTCTTTCTGGTTCTGAGATGGTTCATTTTAAGCCTAGTGGGATGACAGAACTGACTGACCCCCACATTAGGGTTCCATACACCTTATTTGCATGGTTCCACCACCACAAGGGTGCTATGTACCTTATTTATGTTATTAGCAAGCTCTCCAAACCTCTTGGTTGGCCATAAGCACCTCTGCATTTGTATAATCCTACCCACTCATTTGGTGAGAATTATAAAAAGTAGGGCCAGAAGGGCCATATTAAGTATTTCACTGCACCACAAGTGAGATCTAGGAAGTTTTGTTTTAAATATTTTCTAAGAATAAAGTGACACACCCTTTATGGAGGCAATTTGGTAATGTCCTTCAAAATTCTGCCTTATCCTAAAGCCCACTTGAAGGTTTTTATTCTGTAGTAATGGTAGCCAGTGTATGAAATGGTGTTTTTGTAGATTGCTCAAGAAGAGTATGAAAGCAAATAGGTTAGAAAACTTTCCAGGAAGTGGTGTGTATGTGTGCATGTGTGCGCATGTGCGCACACGTGTGTGTCCATGTATGTCTGTATATTTGTTTGCATAGGTGTGTGTGTGTATGTATGTGGAATGTAATAGTCGGGGACAGAGAAGGAAGTGAGATTTTTCCATATGTATCCATTTGTATTGTTTTGTTCTTTGACTATGTCAATTAATAAATAAGTAGATGAGTATGTAAGTAAATGAATAAACACAGCACAGCACAGGGCTCCACATGGTCAGCCTGTTTTGTGACCTTTGAGAGAGAAGGCCACTTGGTGGTGGTGGAAATCTATCACCTCTCTTGCCCCTTCTTCCTATTCTTGCTGCCTCACCCATCCCTCTTGCCTAACGGCTTTATTTACCTTTCCTTAATAGAGCATGTAGTCTATTGAGGAAGACAAAAACTTGCAATGAAATGTGCAGATTTGCAGGGTAAGGGAAGTCTACAGAAGCTACTACCTCATCTAGCCTGGAGTGGGGGTGGTCCTGGGAGGCATCCTAGAAAATGACATTTAAACTGAGACCTGAAGGACAAATAGGAGGTGGGAAGGATGTTCCGGGCAGGAGATGTGAGATGAGTGTAAATTCGTAGCACAGTTTCACTAGGGTGTAGGGAAGAGATTAGGTAGTGAGTTAGTTCATGAAAGACTTGGACAGCCAAGTGAGAATTTTGGACTTTATGGGAGTGGGGAGACACTGAAGGATCATCAGCAAGGGTAAGAGAGGTTATGGAGGTATTTATGGCCACATATGGACACTGAATTTAGAGGGCAGAGAGACTAGAGTTACAGTAATGATTAGGGCTGATACAGTAATTTTGGCTGCTACCAGTAATACATCGTTGTTGCTGTTGTTGTTGTTATGTGCCGTCGAGTCGGACCCAACTCATAGTGACACCTCCTTGGGTTTCCGAGGCAGTATCATTACGGAAGTAGATTGCCCAGCCTTCCTTCCGAGGAGTGGCTGGTGCGTTTGAACCGCCAGCCTTCTGGGTAGCAGTCAAATGCCTTAGGCACCGCACCACCAGAGCGCCTAAAAATCCAGAGCTCGATAAAAAGCAGGAATCCGGACAGTCAGCCCCAGGGACAACTCAGGGACGCCCAAAGCAGCAGGCCAGAAGAGCAGGAGAAAGGGGATTAAAAGCCAGGAAACCAGACAGAGGTACAGTCAGCCACAGGGACCCAGGTGAGGGTGATACGAGAGGTCTCCAACAGCAAGACAAACTTGACTGTCGGTTTGTCCTACTGTGGTGACATGTAGACATGAGTTTTGAGGCTGAGACTCTGGTGTTTAAAACCCAGTGAAATGCACCTGGTACACAGGTAACAGCCCAGCTTATAGACTGAGACAGACTAGGAAGAAGGAAGAGGCATCCACTTCTGAAAGAATTGGCCAGGGAAAACCTTATGAATAGCAAAGAAACACTGTTTGGTACATTACCGCGCACCTTTAGGAATAGTCCGTTTAG
>NW_006921821.1:5586343-5596487 GCF_000298275.1 Orycteropus afer afer
TCACGCAAATTCTTCTGCTAGTTGGGGTTTAGTCCAAATCTGCATCCTTTCCTTCAAGGCTCAGGGGTCCAAGATTATCTTCTGTGTCTGTATTTATTGGTTTCCCTTTTCTTTGTTGAAGAGGGTCTGTGCAATCCTTCTGCCTAGTCCGCCATCTTGTCCCCCATTTTCTTTCTTTCTTTTTTAAATATAATGTATTTTACTCAGTTCTCTCCTCTCTGTCCAGATGGCTCTTTTTTACTTTATACCTGAGTATTCTAGCAAATCTTCTAACCAGTCTCTGGACTCCAGCACTCTTGGTTCTCCTTATGTGAGTGTTGTTACAATTGTAGTCTGTGTTCCCATTGTCCAAGAAATTCAGCCCTATTTCTTCTACTTAGCTTTCAGAGCCCTTCATGAAGCTTCCCCAAGCCACATTTTTTTTTTTTTAATTTCCCATAATAAATTGCCTACAGTGTATCTGAACTCATGTTTCAGAGTCACTGCTTGTGCTGTTCCTCTTGTCCAGAATGACCTCTTCTAAATACCCTTCATTCCTCTAGCTCAGAGTTGCTCAACCACATCACTGTTGTGGGGGCTGCTTTGTGCATTGTAGGATGTTTAGCAGAATTCCTGGCCTCTGCCCACTAGATGCTAGTAGCAACCGTTCTCCCCAAATACCCTGCATGGCAAAGTCACCCTTGTGGGGAATTACTGCTTTTGCCTAAGCTCCCCTCTGCCTTGGGCTAGTGCAGGGCATGTCCACACTGTGCATTAACTCTCAACTGTACTTAGTTGTTTGCCAGTCTTTTCAAGTTAGTTAATCTTTTATCTTAATTAGCTTATAAATCCCTAAGGTCAGGGGCCATATGGTATACTATTTCTGTGTGACTTTGGGGAAGTTACTTAACCTCACCATGCCTCAGTTTTCTCATTTGCAAAACAGTGGTAATACATACCTCAGGGTTGTTTTGAAGTTTAAGGAGTTAATACTGTGAAGCACTCAGAAGTGTCCTTGGCATGTAATAAGCACACAATAATTGTTATCTGTTGTTGCCATTCTTTGATACTCCTTAGCAAAGGAGTTAGACTGAATGGAAAGTCAAGTTACCTTGCTTTTATTTCGTTAGGGAAGTGGCTTGAATGTGAGTAGCTGGGGTATGGTCTCAACAAAGCTGGTTTGGTGTTTTCTCTCCCATACTGGAATTCCAAGTTATTTTTATGCTGTTGACACCAGGTAAAAATAAGTACTAATGGCTGCTTCTCCCTTAGTCTTGAAAGAGCAACCTAAAGAAACTGTTAGTGAACGTGGATGAATGAGGATCATGTAGCCAATGGAAGGGAAATAGCTCTGACTTTGCCTTTGATGAAGAGCTTTGGTGGCACTGTGTTTTAAGCATTGGGCTGCTAACCAGAACATTGGCAGTTCAAACCCACCAGCTACTCTGAGGGAGAAAGATGAGGCAGCCTGCTTCTGTAAAGATTTATAGCTCTGGAAGTCCTATGAGACAGTGCTACTCCACCCTGTGGGATCACTGTGAGTCAGGATTGACTCGATGGCAGTGGGTTTGTTTTTTGGTTTTGCCTTTGATGATAGTTGGCCTCAGGTCTTCATGCATTTGTGTGCTTGCATCCCTTCATTGGATTTTCCTGTAGCCTTTGGGGAAATTTTGCCAACGTGACATCCTTGAACAGCTCAAAACCAAAGCTTTTTTAACCTAGTCTTCTACATTTCTTCTGATTCTTGGTTTTGAATCCACTTTCACCACTTATTAGCCATGTGACTAACCCGTGCAGCCTCCATTTCTGTACAAAATGGGGATGATACTAATATCTACTCCCTGGGTTTGTGGTAAAGACTCAGTGAGGAAAAGCTCTTGGCTGCTGCTTCTAGTCCTTTGTGATCATTAATACTGTGTCATGTGTGCGCTAGTGAAGATGTGAAATCTGGAAATGAAGTGGCATTCTGGCATCAGCCCCTCCTGAGATTCTTTATCTAAGAGCATTCTGCCCTCAGGTCAGGTAGCTTCTGGAGCATTCTGATGAAGGGGAACAAATTGCTCAGCTATTTGGCAAAGGATATGATAATGCATTGCCAGGGGCCTCGCCTGTATCCAGCTTTTAGAAGGCTCAGAATGTTTGTTCAATTCAGTGAGAGGCAGGACATCAGGAACAATGCACCAAGGAACATCCTCTGTAGGCCAGGAAGAAGGAAGCAAGGCTGAGAGGAGGCAGGCCCCATGGTGGCTTATCTCTCAACTGTGTAGATTTGGTAGGAAGCCTGCTGTCCACAGGGCTACTCATTCTCAGGAAGGACTGTTTGCCAAACAGTTTAAGCCATCAAAGTTTAATTTGAAGTAAGCTCAATTAGCAGTGGCAGTAGGGGTGGCTGTGATTCTGTTTTCTTGGCCTTCTAGTGATTATCTGTAGCTAAGTTTTTAACTTAGAACAGTGTTTCATATTGTACAAGATATGGAGGCATGTTCTGGGTGCATATGTTGGGGAATAAGATTTGTGAATACTCAGAAAAGATGACATTTTAGGCCAGCTGTAGGAGCTTTACTTGACGGCTTAACTTGGAAAGGGGCTTTCAGGTTCGGGACCTTCTTAGTTCATGTTGGGTGAATGTCCCTTCTATGTTCCCTTCTGGTGCCTACACTGAGGGCTCTGTTAGGAAAATGTATTTAGTGCATTGTTTTGTTGTTGGTTAGCCATATCACTGCCAATTAACTGCTGTTTTTTTCTCTTTGTAATGCAAATATCTGTTCCATAGATAGTGGTTTCATTGGCTAGAATAAAATAGAATCTTCCTGTGGCTGTTGGGATGCAATAAATTGAGGCATTTTCTGTAAAGGCAATAATTTACATCTTTAAATATTTCAGAAAAAGGCAGATTAATTATGAGGGAAAATCTAGCATTTAGATGGCTTCTCTGAGCGTAAAATGTTGGTATTCAGCAGAGCGATTCAGCAGAATGTTAGTCGTAACGTAGTCTATTCAACTAGATTTTTCTGTGAATGTTCTTTTTGTGAACATGTGAAATTAAGCATTCATTATGAAGATGTCTTCACAGCTTTGCCTTCAGCATTCATAGATGTATAGAGGGTCAGTGCAAAGAGGAAGACCCTCTATGAGATGGACTGACATATTGGCTGCAACAAAGTGACCAAACATAGCAATGATTGTGGGAATGGTGTGAGACAGAGCAGCATTTTGTTCTTTTGTACATAGGGTCCAAAGGGATTGAAACAGACTCAACAGTACCTAAAAACTAAAAAAATAAAACATGAATATCAATTCTCTTGTGTCGTAAACTTACTAAAAAAAAACTGCTGTGGTCAAGTCAATTCCAACTCATGGTGACCCTGTAGGACAAAGGAAAACTGCCCCATAGGATTTCCAAGGCTACAGTCTTTACAGAAGCAGGCTGCCATCCACATCTTTCTCCCATGGAGTGGCTGGTGGGTTTGAACCACTGACCTTGTGGTTAGCAGCCGAGCACTTAAACACTGTGCCACCAGGGCTTCTTATAGACTTCTAGCTATATGTTTTTGGTAGAAAGACTTATAAACCTTCCCCAATCTCTATTTTGTGCGTGTATTTACTTTCATTCTGGAAGAACTATTTCTAGATAATGTCATTATTTAAAACTAAGTTTTCTGTCTTAGGAATTCAGTGATACTGTGAACACTTTCAGATGTTGGAAGATGACCTTTAAATGGACATTTTATGATATTATAACCTGTCTTCTCTAGACAGAGTAGCCACAAACTGTTCTCTGATTGAGAGCCTTTGTCTCTCTTCTCTGTGGCTTCATCTTTTAGGAGAGTCAGTGTACTTCTGTTGTATAATGCAGAATGTGCTGGCCATCTGTGGACAGGGTATTTATTCTATGTTAATACTTTTTCAGAATATGCATATTAACTGTATAATAGTCTGTTCTGAAATTACTAAGGTTAATTACTAAATTTATAAAGTTTATACATAATTACTAAGTTTATACATTCAGAGAAGGAAAACATTAGTAGTAACAGGTTGGCAGTTTCTTCCCTCAATTTGACCTATACAGATGCATAATTGAACTTAACAAAAGTCTGATACCACTGCTGTTCATATCTTTGTCTTCATGGGTTGATCTCAGTGTGCTATGAGGTGAATTTGGCTGAGACTGCATGGTTTTTCCAAAGCTTATATATTGAAAGTTTCCTCTATTTAATACAGGAGAGTGGCATGTATTAAGTCAATTCAGCCAAGATAATTATTATAAAAAGTGTTATAGGGCAAAATAAGTCCCTTGAAGAGCTAGTGATATTTGAAGACCATTGAATCTGCAAACAATGCAGTGTTTCAAATAACTTGTTAGAAGGTGGCATTTTGCAAAGGTTTGCAGGGACTTTGGAATCAATTTGTATTAGGAGATAATGGTCTGGACTTTGTTACTTTCTTGACTTTACATGTCTTTCTTGATCTGTGGGTATTGTTTTCTTTATCTGCAGTGTGGGATCTGTTGATTCATATTACACTATCAGTGCTGCCTTCCTTCTGTAAGAGAAATCTGAAACATTTTCTCTGTTTAGATGGCTAAAATGTCTATTTTAAAACTGGAAAAGGAGAGTAGAGTACTCCGTTTCTTTTTTATTTTTCTGAAGAGGAAATTTTAGAGCCAGTCTGAATTAGTCTAAATGCTTTTCATCACGTCCATATATTATTATGTAACGTACTTACATATTTTTTGACTTTATAGCATGTTCTGTATTGCAGAAAGCTAGGAGAAAAATCACAGCCCTTTAGGTTTGATTGTACTGTGGATTGTAATTCTTTTTATATTTCTTTGCTCTCCCTCACTGTTTATTTTATAAAATATTATGTTTGTATATTTTTTAGCCTTTATAAATTTCTTTTACTGCAGGAAAGTGTGTTATGTAACATATATTCATATGCACTTTAAATCATAATATGATTATCTCAGCATTTAATAGATGCTTTTGGAGGATGTGATGATAATTGCATTGATTGTAAGCATAAATATACAAGCTTAAGTTTAAAAAGATACATAAACATACTTTAATAGGAGCAGCATGAATAAACATTTTATTTAATTTGAAAGTTTATATACATATACTTTTTCTTGCCATATCTTTGTTCTTTTTTAAATTATTTTATTGTTGTTTAGAATATAAACAGCAAAACACAAGACACCAATTCAACAGTTTCTACATGTACATTTCAGTTATATTGCTTACATTCTCCAAGTTGTATAACCATTCTCATCCTTCTTTTCTGAGTTGTTACTCTCCTTTTAACATAAACTCACTGCCCCCTTAGGTTGTTATCTAATCTTTTGCATTGCTATTGTTAATTTCATCCCATATAACAAATAAACAAATAAAAAAACCAAACTCATTGCCATGGAGTTGATTCGACCATAGTGATCCTTACTTGGGTTTCCGAGGTGGTATCTCTATGGAAGTAGATTGCCCAATATTCCCTCCAAGGAGCGGCTGGTGGGTTTGAACCTCCAGCCTTCTGGTTAGCAGTCATATGCCTTAGGCACTTCGCCACCAGAGCTTCCATATAGTTGTTGTTGTTGTTATGTGCTGTCAAGTCGGCCCCGACTCATAGTGACCCCTCCTTGGGTTTCCGAGGCAGTATCACTACGGAAGTAGGATTGCCCAACCTTCCTTCCGAGGAGTGGCTGGTGGGTTTGAACCGCCAGCCTTCTGGTTAGCAGTCAAGTGCCTTAGGCACTATGCTACCAGAGCTCCCTGTTGTATCATGTGGTAGTTCTATTTTTAAATTTTTGAAGGACTGCCACACTGTTTTCTTCAATGGCTGTATGTTTTGCATTCCCCCTAACAATGGATAGAGTTCTAATTTCCCTACACCATCACCAGTGTTTACTGTGTTCTTTTTATTTTATTTTTAATCTTAGCTATTCTAGTGGTAGTGAATGGTAACTCATTGTGGTTTTGGTTTGCATCCCTGTGATGGCTAATGATGTTGAGCATCTTTTCATCTGTTTGATGGCCATTTGAATGTCCTTTTTGTTGAAATGTCTACTTAAGTCCTTTGCCCATATTATAATTGGGTTATTTGTCTTTTTTTTTTTTTATAATTGGGTTATTTGTTGTTAAGCTGTTGAAGTTTTATATATATGTTGATTATTAGATTCTTTTTGGGTATATGGTTTCTCAAGATATGCTTGGAAACTTGTCATAATATCTTAATTTTTTTGTGTGTATGTGTGGACTTACCAAACTATCTTAAAAAACAAAAAGAAAATCCTGTCCTTATACTTGATTACAAGTCTTCTTATTGGTGTGGAAGTTAAGACTCTGTGTAGCTACTTTTGAAAGATGCCTTAAATTGTGTTTACAAATATAAGCCATCAACCTGAATTGCTTAGATATTAAAGGCTTCACTACTGAAGTCTGAGGTTACAGTTATGAAGTTATTAGGTATTTTATAGAAAATGTATAGAACAGAACAAAACAAAAACCAAACCTGTTACACTGAGTCAATTCCAACACATCTATCACACAACAACTCTATCTATAGGACAGAGTAGGCCTGCCCCATAGTTTCCAAGGCTGCAATCTTTATGGAAGCAGACTGCCACATCTTTCTCCTGCAGAGAGGCTGGTGGGTTCAAGGCACTAGCCTTTCAATTAGCAGCCCAGGACTTAAGTCCTGGGCTACCAAGTTTTCTTAGAAAATTTATATGATAGGAAAACTTTTGAGAGTTATAATTAGCCCTAATTAATTTCAAATATAATTAGCCAACCATGGAAATACGTTCTTCTGGTTACCTTTAGGAGATCTGTTGGTGCTGTGGTTAAAGCATTGGGTTATTAACCAAAATATTGGTGGTTCAAACCCATGAGCTGCTCTGTAGGAGAAAGATGAAGCAGTCTACTTCGGTAAAGATTTACAGCCTTGGAAACCTTACGGAGCAGTTCTACTCTGTTCTGTAGGGTTGCTATGAATCAGAATTGATTCATTAGCAATATGTGGTAACCTTTTAGAAATATGTTCTTATAAATTTATACATGTAAGTATAAAATTATGAAATCTGTTTTTTTGGGGGGTTAATCTAGTTTTGTCAGTTTTAAAGTTTAGCGTTTCAAGAAACCATGAAGAATTGAGTAACAAAAATGTTCTCAGTGACTTTTACCTTCCACATAGGAAGTAATACTGAAGCTTTCAGGTTTGAATTGTGAACTCTCTGTTTCTTGTTAAAAATAAAGAATTAGTATATTTTAAGAAAGCAAAAAGTTGTTAAGCTCTTTGGCCTTAGGACCCTATTATACTTGTAAAAATTGAGAACCTCAAAGATGCTTTTATTATTATATGTGTCTTATATAACAATATTTATTGAGTTAGAAATTAAAACAGAAAAAAGTATTGTTTCATTTAAAAGTAAAAATAATAAACTCACTACTTGTTATTATAAATTATATCTTTTAATGAAAACAACAACTATATTTTCTAAAGCAAAAATAGTGATAAGAGCATCATTGCTTTATATTTTTGCAAATTTTCTTAATGTCAGGTTTTATAGGAGACCACTGAAAGCTCATATCTGCATTTTGTCTGTTGGGATGTTGTGCTGATTGAAGTATATGAAGAAAATCCAGCTACATATTGAGAATGGAACAGGGAGGACCTTGAGGACTCCTTGGCAGTATGATGGAGACCCACAGGGACGCTAGGACCACACTTTGAGAACTTTTTGTTTAAGTTATTGTTAAACCAAAAAATCAAACCCACTGCCATCTAGTTGATTCTGATTTGTAGTGACCTCCATAGTGTGTCCAAGGCTGTAAATCTTTATGGAATCAGACTGCCTCATCTTTCTCCCACGGAGTAGCAGGTGGGTTCAAACTGCCAGCCTTTTAGTCAGCAGCCCAGTGCTTTAACCACAATGCTGTAAGTTGTTGTTACAAGGTTTTAAGATTCCCTTTTTGCTTTTTTGTTCTATCTTCAAAATTGTTATTGTTAGTTGATGTAGAGTTGATTCTGATTCATGGAGACCATAAATGTGCAGAGAAGAAGTGTTTCATAGGGTTTTCAAAGCTATGTGTGAACTCTGGGAAGCCGTTCACCAGACCTATCTTTTAAGGCACCTCTGGGTGGATTTGAACCAGCAGCCTTCCAACTAGCAGTTGAGAGCCTAACCATTTGTGCCACCCAGAGCCTTCTTTTTCATATAATAAACCCATTAAACCCATTGCTGTTGAGTTGATTTCGACCCATAGCAACGCTGTAGGGCAGAGTAGAACTGCCTCTTAGGGTTTCCAAGGCTGAAAACTTTATAAAAGCACACTATCACATCTTTCTCCCATGGAGCTGCTGGTGGGTTCCAACCACCAAACTTTCGGTTAGCAGCCAGTCATTTTAACTACTGTTTTACCAGGTGTCTTTTATTCAAATAGTAGAGGTTGGGAAAGTATAGTGCTAGTAAGAAGTCATCTGAACTTCCTGGAGTAAGGTTTACTGCTTTTAGTAGTTATGTGGGTTATCATATAATACTTTTGAAACTCAGTGTTTGTATTTGGAGGTATGATTCAGTATAGCATAGTGGTTACATGTGCTCTAGGTTTAGACTGCATGGGTTCAAACATGGATTTCTCCACTGACTGACTTTGTAACTGTGGGCAAGTTCTTCAATCTCTGTAGGTGTTAATGTGCTCATCTTAAAAAGGGGGTAGTAATGGTACCTGCATCCTAGAATAATGGTGGGGCTTTGTCTGGATATTCTAGTGCTGCCATAACAGAAATACCATAAGTGGATGGCTTTAACAAACAGGAATTTATTCTCTTACAGCTTAGGATGCAAGAAGTCCAAATTCAGAGTGCTGGCTTTGGGGGCTGTGTGAAGAACACTCAACCTTGGGCTTCAGCTCTGCCTCTTATTTCAAGCCCGCTGGAGGTAGAGACATCTCTTGAGTCAGGTAGCTGCTGGCTTCTGAGGCAGATGACCCTGAGGTTGACAGGCAAAATGACACAGTCCCAAGATTGGCAGGCAACAAACATGGCAAGCCACTAGTTCAAGTCCAGGAACTGGAGATGAAGACTTGGCCAAACGCAGAATACAAGTGTAGCAAAAGCAAGAGACCTTTTTCAAAGCTTCTCCTATGTACTGGAAGCAGGCCACACCCTGAAGGCAACTATTTAGCTGCTCACAGCAGATACCACCATGGAAGTGATTAATCTTATCATGAGTCATAACTACATCCAGCTGCCAAGCCACTCAAAACCACAGCCCAGCGAACTTGACACACAACCTTAATTACCACAAGCTTTATAGTGGGATAACTCATATAAGGCATTACGAAGTCTGGTGCATAGTAATCCTTCTGCAAGTTAGCTGTTAGTTTTATTGTCACATCTTTATTTTCAAAAGCAGCTTAATGGTTCTGCTAGATAGTGAACACTATTTTCTTTACCTTTGTAATTTTTCACATCATACTTCCAGCTTGGTTTGTAATATCTTTTCTTTAGTATTCTTCTGATTGTCTGTTTTCTTTCATCATATTGCAGTGTTTCAAAGTGGTCTGAGAAGACCTAGGGGTTCTTGGAGGTGTGTTGGGTTAGCTGTGAGGCTGAGTGTGTGGGGGTATTGTAGGCCATGAGTAGGTAGGGGCCGCTTTTAACCATTGCATATGTGAGCTATATAAGAGTTTGTTTAAGAAAGGCTTCCAAGGTCAAGCAAAGTATGAAATCCACTTACTGTTAACTACCACAACTTACTAACCTAGACAAAAGGAAATCTGAATGTATGGGTGTTTTTTTTCTTATTTATTTTTTCTTCTTGGGATAAAATGCCTCTGTCTAGAAGATAACTGTGTCCCTGGCATTTGTTGTGGACCATTATCTCTGTAAGATTTCATAGAAAACAGCTTCTTCTTTTTCACAGGAATCATGGGAAAAGAACAGAAGTCATTCTGCTGTAGTTCACAATAGATTAATGCTCTGGTTGGGCATCAGGGTGACTTACACGGTTTTCCAGAAGAAAACACACTCTCTGCAAAAAGGGCATGGGGGTGGCATCTGATTTCCTTTGACTTCAGGAGGAGGAGAGAGAATCACCATTAGTATGAACAGCTCAAGGTTGATTCCTTTGAGGTGGAATCAGCTGCCACCCTGCAACCTTTTTGCCAAT
>NW_006921822.1:0-932 GCF_000298275.1 Orycteropus afer afer
GAAACACTGACCAGTTAAGTGTCATCCTCCCAATCTTTGCATACTTGAGCCCATCAGTGCAGCCACTGTGTCAATCCATCTTGTTGAAGTCTTCCCCTTTTTTGCTGACCTTCCATTTTACCAAGCATAATATCTTCCTCCAGGGAATGGTCTAACTGGTAGTGTTTTTTATTTCAGATACTTTGTTTACAATTCTAGAATTTCCTTTATTTATTTATTTTTCAATAATTTCTGTTTCTCATACATTCCCATTGATTTTGAGTATATTTTTCTTTATGTTTTTAAGCATATTTATAAGAGCTGCTTTAATTTTTTTCCCTGCTAAATCTACATACCAGTCATCTTGGACTTGCCTTCCACTAATTGCCTTTTCTCTTGAATGAGAGTCACATTTCTTCATCTCTTTGAATCTCATAATTTATTATATCCTGGACATAAAAAATTATGCATCAAAGAGACCCTAGAGTCTTTTTTTCCCTTAAGCATGATAATATTTTGTTTTAGAAAATGTTAATATTTTGTTTACTGTGGCTGAATTCAAGTTCCAAATTCAAAGTATGAAGTATACTTCTTTAACCCTCACTTGGGCTGTCTGGAGTCTGCTCTGTGTAATCATAGTTCAAAGTTTATGTAAAGAATTTAAGGTTCTTTCTATGTGCCTTCCCCCTTTTGGGATTATCATCTTTCTCACTTTCCAATTGTTATGGTCTCCTGAAGTAGTTCCTCTGGTTCTGTAAACGAATAACACTACAGGGATACTATTCAGGTTTCAGCATCCTCTGCTTGATGCACACTAGGATCTGTTCTTAAAGTCAAAGCCATCAAAGACAGGAAGCTCACTCATGGTAGTTCCCTTCTTTCAAGGGTCAGCTCCCTGCTTTTAGTTACTTCTTTTCTAAATAACCTGAATGTTCTCTTGTTTAAATAACCAT
>NW_006921822.1:1517-2006 GCF_000298275.1 Orycteropus afer afer
GACACCTCTTGATGGACTCAAATCTCCACCTTTTTGGTTAGCAGCTGAGCATGTTAACCATTTGCACCAACTTAAAATTAGTTTGAGTTGAGGACTCCTTAGTAGTGACTTCAGCAGACTCCTCACTTGTGTAAAAAACAAACACTGCCATCAAGTAGTTTGCACTTCATAGTGACCCTATAGAACTACCCGATAGTGTCTCCAAGGATGTAAATCTTTATGGAAACAGACAGCCTCATCATTCTCCTATAAAGCAGCTGTTAGGTTCCAACCACTGACAGCCCAATGCTTTAACCACAGCACCACCAGAGCTCCCCTCACTTGTGTAGGGGCCCAGTAATCTTACTTTTAAATGTTTCAGAGACACAAAAAAGAAAATGTTTTCAAGTCATTTGTATCTATCCAATAGACTTTTTATACAAAGGGAAGCCACTGTCTTCATAGTCCTAGCAGGTCAGCAAGTCTTTAAACAAACAAACAAATTGAAGA
>NW_006921822.1:2161-3130 GCF_000298275.1 Orycteropus afer afer
GTGGGAGAAAGATGTGGCAGTCTGCTTTGGAAAAGATTTACAGCTTTGGAAAATTTATGGTCAGTTCTACTCTGTTCTATAGGGTTGTTTTGAGTTGGAATCTACTCAGCAGCAGTGGGTTATGACAAATACTAAAGCAAGTATAAGAAATTTATAACACTGTTCAATGTAGTTCAAATTCTCTTATATTCCTTCTAAAGGTTTTAGCTACTAAAGATCCAAGAAATCCTCATTAACTTGTAGGCCAACCATCAAGACATTTTTCAACACTGACTCTCCAAAAAATAAATCATGAGGCTCTGAGGTTTTTTTTTTTTTTTTTTTTTTAAATCAAGTTTATGGACATTCCTCTTCATTTATAAATTATTGGCAACAGTTGTAAACACCTCATGTATTGTTACTAGTCTCTGAGAAGCACAAATAGATAAGCACTGGACTACTAACAGAAAGGTTGGCAGTTCAAACTTACCCAAAGGTGCCTTGAAAGTAAAGCCTGGAATCTGCTTCTGAAGGGTCAGAGCCTTGAAAACCCTATGGATCAGTTTACTTTGCACACTTAGGGTTGTCATGAGTTGGAATTCACTCAACAGCAACTAACAGCTACAACATGTGTTGTTGCTAGAATGAAATAAGTTAATACAATAAAACAATGAAACAGTGTTAGCTATTATTATCACTATTAAGCTAAATAATTTTAAAAACTTTTATTTTCCTATTCTATGGTGAAAAAGCAGTTCATCTTCATTTCTACCTTCAATCCCTAATCCCAATTCATGACCATAATACTTTCTTCTGAACTTTTTTCTTGTTTGGGTTGGAGTAAGCTACTTGTCAATTCATCAAACAAATGAGGGGTAAGAAGAAAGAGGATAATATATAAATAAGGGATTGAAGCAAAACAATAAAGGTCTAAATTTACATAATTACATGATAACAGAAGACAAGGACTATATCATCCATACATTTTAC
>NW_006921822.1:4530-5032 GCF_000298275.1 Orycteropus afer afer
ATATGTTTTAACAAATGCACGCAAAGCTGGAAATGCCCCATAGCCTATGCTAAGAAACTTGGAAGATAGGTACCTGGGCAATTTACTGGAAGAGACCCATATTTGTACCTATTCTAAAGAAAGGAGATCCAACAGAATACAGAAATTATCAAACAATACCATCAATACCATAAGCAAGTAAAATTTTACTGAAGATAATTCAAAAACAGTTATCAGTACATAAACAGGCTACCATAGACAGGGAACCACCAGCAATTCAAGCCAGATTCAGAAAAGGAAGTGGAACAAGAAATATCACTGATGTCATGTGGATCTTGACTGAAAACAGAGAATCCCAGAAGGATGTTTAACTGTATGTTAGGGACTATGCAAAGGAGTCATTCAATTGTGTGGATCATAACACATCACAGATAGCATTGTAAAGAATGGGAATTCCAGAACACTTGATAGTGCTCATATACAACCTGTGCATAGACCAAGAGACAATTGTTCCAGCAGAACA
>NW_006921822.1:10190-11838 GCF_000298275.1 Orycteropus afer afer
AAACCAATGGTGGTCACTATGAGTCAGAATAGACTCCTATGAGTCAGAATAGACTCGGTGGAAGTGACCTTGAGTTGAGTACATTTTAGAAGCACTATTGTTTTAAGTTGTGACTTTTAGTTGACTTAGATTACTCAGTACTTGGTAAGAGTTACTTGAACATAAAAATAAACATCTGTCAAATTCCCAAATTTTTTAACTCCTAAAACCTGAGGAATGGATGTTTTGGACTGCCCTTAGACTTTAGATTGTGCCTTAAGATCACATCATCACTTATTCCAGTGGCTTAATTGCTGATGACATTTACTGTGGTGCCACCTTCTGGCATTACAAGACATGGCATGACAGAAATTCAGAGGCCCAAGCATTTACTCATTGTTGTGTGCCATTGAGTTGAACCCTACTCATAGCGACTCTCCTTGGGTTTCTGAGGCAGTATCACTGTGGAAGTAGATTGCCCAACCAGAAGGCTGGTGATTCAAACTCACCAGCCACTCCTTGGAAGGAAGGTTGGGCAATCTACTTCCATAGTGATACCACCTAGTGATACCAGAACTCCAAGGAGGGGTCACTATGAGTCGGGTCCAACTTGACAGCACATAACAACAACAACAACAACAAACATTTACTCATCCATTCAAATAACAAAGTTATTGAGTGCTACTCTGTGTCATAGGAGTTCTGGTAGCGTAGTGCATAAGACACTTGACTGTTAACCAGAAGGCTAGTGGTTCAAACTCACCAGCCATTCCTGGGAAGGAAGGTTGGGCATCTACTTCCATTGTGATACCACCTCAGAAACCCAAGGGGGAGTTGCTATGAGTTGGGTCCAACTCGACGGCACATAACAACAACAACAACAACTCTGTGTCAAACACTGTGGAGGAACAAGAGCCACAGTGGTTAGCAGAACAGACTCTAGTCTCCACTATCATAAGAGGAAACATTAATCAAATGATTGCAAGAGAAGGGCCAACAGGAAAAGTGGTAGTCTGAGGGGCCAGGAAGTGCAGAGTCAGAGTTCACTAAACAGAGAGAGTGACAGTGGCCAGGTAGGAACCTGTTAATCTTCAAGTGAAGGTTGTACAACACTCCCACTTTGAATTAGGTGTTGACTGTGGGAAAGGACAGAAGTATATTTGGACAGAAGTAGACATGTTTTTAAAAGGTCTGATGATCAAGACTATTTAAGAATGTAGGAGAGGAAAAAATGTAGAAGATTCAAGAATGAGTTTTGAGTTTCTAGACATAGGACTGGATGATCTGGATAATCTTTCACAGAAAAAGAGAGCAAAAAATAAGCCTCTATCTTCAAATCCCAGGACTTGGGATTGCTTTTTACTTAGACATGGCTCTTTATTAAGGCCGGGGCCTGAGGTAGGTAGGCCTGGGGCTGGGAGGTGCTTTTCACCTAGGGGCTGTTCTCTATTAAGACCAGGGCCGAGGTAGGTGGGCCCAGACCAGAGGGCTGCTTTTTGCTTGGGGGTGGCTCTATTTTAAGATCAGGGCTCGAGGTAGGTGGGTATAGAAGTAACCCTTAGTAACAACTAAAAGAGACAAACTTGTCTGTCAGTTTGCCATACTGTGGTGGTTTATGTGTTGCTGTGAGGCTGGAGGCCATGCCTCTGGTGTTGCAAAATGCCAGCAG
>NW_006921822.1:35335-51298 GCF_000298275.1 Orycteropus afer afer
GGAAGTAGATTGCCCCATCTTCCTTAGTACATATTATATATAGTAACCATGTATTCATTTTATGAAGGAAATGTAATTGTTTATTCAAACTAAAATTAATAGACATAATCTGCTAGTATGGCCTCACAGTGCTCTAATATGCTAATATTCAGCTTCATTGTTTGAATAGCTACAGCAGACCACAATCTAGAGCTATAGTGTTCTTACCCTCAAGGCCATTGAAAATACTCTTATCAAAATTAAAGGTGTAGCTAAATAAATTAACAAACTCAAGACCCATAATCATTTTTAACAACCTGGAATTGGGGGTTAAAACCAACATGTTGAAAGTTTAAGAATATAAAAGTAATGTATGCCCTACATTTAGGATATAAACAAAATCATATACAAAGTAATATGGGAGAAAGTTGTCTGATAAAAATTATATGGAAATTTTAGTTGACATCAGTTTCAGTATATGTTTAGAGTATGAAAAGATACAGAATGTTAAGTTGCATTTTTAAAAGTATTCTTTCTGGATAAACAAAGGCAAGAATCAAGAGTCTTTGTAGCTCTCTGCAATATACTTTAAGGATTTAGACAAACTAGACAACATGAGTGGATAATGAGGAGTTTGAATGCATGCTAAATGAGATCCTTAGCTTGAGAGAAAAGGGGCTGTGGAATATGTGATAAGTTTTTCAGGTATTTGAAAAGGAGTGGATTCTTCTAGTGTAAAGGACAAATGGATTACAATTGTAATGGTAAGCTCCCCTGAAAGCTGTCTTCACGACAGTGGTGGTGGTAGTTCTTTCTGAGCATCAGTGATAATGTGAAAGACCAAACATGAATGGAGGAACTGTGACATCAACTTTTCTGCTCTGTCATGACAGTGAGGACGAACATGGTACCTAAAATACAGGTGGCCATCAACATCTCTTAGTTTCAAAAGGAACATAGAGAATAATTCAGACAAGAGGGAGAACATCTCATGGTATAAACCAAAGAGAGGTAAGGAGAAGCAAGCATTAACAGATGGCTGGTGAAGAAGATGAGGAAGGAGAGGAGAAATTCTGTCCCATGATTTTCTATTTTAAATCTTTCCTGTATCTTTTTTTTTTTAAACTCACAGTCTTGTTTTCATTTTCCAATCATCTTCTCTCTCTCCTTAACTAATGAACAGTCTTGCTTAGTGAATTCTAGAACACTTGAATCTTTAAAGGGGGAACCTTTAGAACCACAATGTTTATATAGTAATAAACAAATATTGCACAATGTGAGAACAAAATGAAATCAAAGTAGTATTTAGATGTTCAGATGGAATATGAATTTATAATGAGTCATTATAAAGTGTTTGGGACATATCCTGTCAAGATGACATCACTAAGGCCACACTAATCTCTTCCATACAAAGGCCCTTGTTTCCTTTCCAAACATTAAAAAAAAAAAAAAATAAAGAATAGATGAACGCGTGGTGGGCCAGACCTAGTATGAAGTTTCTAATGTTTCCTTTTATCTTTCCTTCTCTGAGCAACCACCTTGGAAAAAATGTTTCTGAGTAGACAAAACCAGGGTTTATGTATGTAAACTGGGGTTACTTGACTTGATGAACAGGATGGCTGTAGTCTTGGTTTGTTAGTTTAAGCATAAAGCAAACATAATGAACAGATAAAAACAAGAAGTTATAATTGGAGATAAAAAGAAATAAGATTGTGTGTCATAGGCACAAATGTAACTTTGCTATGTTTAAAAGATAGAAATAATTTTTGATTCCTGAAAAGCAGCAGATGGTCAGCTGGTCAACACACTATATTACTTCTTTTTTTCAATTTATTTTTATTTTTGCAGTGTTTCCTCCCCTCCTCTCCCACCCCTGGTAAGCAACAAAGAAAATTTCCTTCCATATATACTCTTTTCCTGGACTTTTTACAATCATGAACTAATACAATATTTGTCCTTCTGTGATTGACTTATTACACTATTACTTCTTGATGGACCTTGAATAGCAAGCCACATTCTGGCTTAAGTCACAATAAGTAGTTTTATCTTGGACTAATTTGATATTTTTGGAGAGGAGAGAATAACATCCTATAATTTTTATTTGGAAAGGTCCATTCTGATATTATCTTGAGTTTGGAAGGTGAAAGAAGACTATGCAAAATTTTAAGTCACCCAAATTACATATTCCTTGGCCATTTTAATAAACAGGAATCATTTCTCATGGTCTTGGTCTATATCATTTGTGACTTCCATGAATGTCTTAAGTTGCTCTATTCTGCTGGCCTGCTGAGGTTACTCTTCTATAAATACCAAACTCACTGCCATTGAGTTGATTCCAACTCAACCCCTTTTGGGTTTCTGAGTCAGTAATTTTTACTGAAGTAGATTGCCCAGTCTTCCTTCCATGGAGTGGCTGGTGGGTTTGAACCACCAACCTTCTGGTTATCAGTCAAATGCCTTAGGCACTACACCACCAGAGCTCCTTTGCTTTTCAAGGTGTGTGTGTGTGGGGGGCTAACAATCACTTCCCAGGGCCAAAACAAACAGAAAACTAAAATTAATGGGAAATGGTTCTGATATATTTTAACTTATAGAGAAGATATACACAAGTTAACGATTATAAAATGGCTTGCAATAGCATTATCTTCTTACATACTTTTAAATTTGGTGATGTTCCTCATCACATACTTGTGGTGGCTACATCTGTAATGTATGTTGAAGTATCTTATGAGTGCATTCTTATTTCTTCCCATAGGTGGTAAAAGAAGCAAAAATCAGATGCTCTTCAAAATTTGAAAATCACATTGCTCTCCATGGGCCAAATGATAAATCATAGGGCAGAAAAAATATGTGTAAAATTTTCTAAAGACACAAATGGATCCCAGATTATCTAAAGCTGACTACAATATGACTAGCTGTATTAATATCACAAAAGAAAGAATGTGATTATTAGCAGGAAACCACTGTATCAGTCAGGGTTCAGTGAAGAAAACCAAAACTAGTCAAAGATGCTATCTCACCACAAGAACACTACAGAACTGACTCTTTAATGTACCATGACTGACAGTTGCCATGGAATTGATTCTGACTCATGGCTACCTGATGTGTGTCAAAGTAGAATTGTTCTCCATAAGGATTTCAATGGCACATTTTTCAGAAATAGATCTCCAGAACTTTCTTCTGAAGTACTCTGGGTGTACTGTAACCTTCGGCCTTTTGGTTAGCAGTCAAGCATATTAAACACTTACCCCACTCAGAGACTCCTGCCTGAATTCAAGAGGATGAGCAATCAGGAAACTGCCAAATTAGTTTCTCTTTAATTCAAGGACATGAAACTGTGGTTATGAGGTAAGGATCAAAATGTTGCTACCACTATAATCATTCCTTACAGCAGGAGATTCAATGCTGGGATCCAGTTTAATGTTAGAGAAAATAGAATGGCCTTTGCTTCCTATTATCTCTCTCAAGTATTGCACAAATGGCAGGTCACTGGAGGAACTGAATTTACCTCTATTCTGAAGAATCCTAGTGATATGGAAGGATGGGAACTATTTTCACTTTTCTAACCTCTGCAGTTCAGTAATTGCCAACAGAAAGAGGTGAAAACACATGCTCAGAGATAATCACCCGTATCTACCACAGTCACAAAGTGCCACCCTCCAAAGAACTAGTGGCACTGACATTCTGATCATAGAGATGGATGTGTGCAATTTTGTTAGTCTGATTTCTTTAAAGATACATATCAAAGAACTCTCTCTGATTAGACTTCATGTTCACCTGACAACGCCTGACAATAATTTTACTTCTTGTGTTACTTGTGCACGGGGAAAGAATGCATTGGCCAGACAATTTTAGTTTTCTTGGGACTCACACTTCACACTGTAATTGCTACATTTTCTCAGTGTTGAGATGCCAATTGTAGCATGCACCATTTATTTTAAAAGGCTTTTCCAGGGAAGAAGAATCATGCTCATCTTCAAATGCAAACTCACTGCCACCAGGTTGATTCCAACTCACAGCGACCCTAGACTCTATAGAACAGAGTAGAACTGCCCCATAGGGTTTTCAAGGCTGTAAATCTTTATGGAAGCAGACTGTCACAACTTTCTGCTGATTACCAATGTTCGGAAGGAAGGTTGGGCAATCTACTTCTGTAGTGATACTGCCTCGGCAACCCAAGGAGGGGTCGCTATGAGTCGGGTCCTACTCGACAGCACATAACAGCAACAACAACAAACCAATGTTAAGCTCACTTTTCCATTTAAGAAACATCATCATTTCAAAAACATTGAAATGGTTAAAAAGGAAAGTTGTAATTTAACTTCTAGGAAATAGTGTTCATGCTGTAGGGTTTCCTATAGGCTGTCATTTTTACAGAAGCAGACTGCCACATCTTTCTCTTGTGGAGTGGCTTGTGGCTTCAAGCTGGCAACCTTTGAGTTAGCAGCCTAGAGCTTAACCATTGCTCCACCAGGGCTCCTTAGAATAAATAGGCATCCAGATTTTGCAACATATTCTCAAAAGTTAACTAAATCTATTCTGAGATCCAAATCCATTGCTAGTATTTTATACATTCTGAGCCTATGCAGCTAAAGGTCACCCCTCACGTGTGGGACTTTGACCAGGGTAATTGCTTTCTGTGTGGATCCCTCTTGATGGCCAGCCCATCTTGAGTAGATGAAACAGCTCTTTGGTCTTTTGTCCATATCACCTGGTCCATTCAAAGTTGTAACACTTTTAAGCTCATGTCCAACTTACTCAGTGCATTTTACTGATTGATGGCAAAAAGACAGGTCAAATTCAGACATTGCCTGTTTCATATAAATAGAAATAGCACAAGCTCAGAGGCAGAAATTTCTGTGCTATGACGCAATACAATTCTTATCTTTGTTACTTTACTGTTTCCCATCTATCTCAAGTAATGATTATCTTACTTGGGACATGGGTGCCATAAAAAATCAAAACCAAAAACACTGAACCAAATAAGGTAAGTGATCAGAACTTCATGAGTTAGTTATGTAAGACAGTTACCACCACCATCTCCACCCCCTTTCTTAATTATTTGCCAAGAAGTTAATAATTTCAAGGGTGAGAGGTCATATAAAAACAAAATATCAAATAAATAGTCCATTTGTGGGGTTCACAAGCTAGGAAATATAAGAAAAGAGACTTGACAACTGTTATATGTGCTTGTTTACACATTCCCTGATTTAGGTGAATGTAAATTTGTGAGTTCAGATCCTAGCTTTACCGTTTCCTATTCCTCAGGATTCCTGATCTGACCTTAGGCCAGTTATTGATGTCATTGAATATATTTCTTTGAAGACGTGGAATCAGTTCATTCTTGTTTGACCCCCTACTGAGAATTTCTGCTTGCATCCCAGAATGTATGTGCATGAAATCCAAGGAAGGGTCTATGAGTTGGAGAAGACTTGATGGCACTGAGTTTTTTTTATTTTATTTTTTTGGAAGAATCACCTGGTTCTCTATAAAATCACCTGGGAAATCTTGCTAAACTATAGATTCTGATTTAGTATATCTGGAGTGGAAAAGTAAATTCTCAGCAAGAGGTTTCTTCATTATAAAATGAAGATAATAATATCTACCTCATAGAGCTGTTACAAAGATGAATATGAATTAATATGGTAGAATGCTTAGAGCAAGTTTTGGCAATAATAAAGAATAGTTGTTAAAATGGTAAATAAACACATAATTGTTTGCAAAAGAAGCTGACACATAGCACTGGACAAATCCACTGCCAAAGACCTCTTTAAAGTGTTGAAGAGCAAAGATGTCACTTTGAAGACAAAGATGTGCCAAACCAAATTCTGATATTTTCATTAACCTGATATATGTGTGAAAGCTGGACAGTGAATAAGGAAGACCAAAGAAGAATTGATGCTTTTGAATTGTGGTGTTGGCAAAGAATACTGAAAATACCATGGACTTCCAGAAGAAGGAACAAATCTATCCTGCAAGGAGTACAGCCAGATTGCTGGAAGCAAGAATGGCCAGACTTCTTCATCTCACCTACTTTGGTCATGTTGTCAGAGGGACCAAAGCATGGAGAACATCGTGCTTGGTAAAGTGGAGGGTCTGAGAAAAGGGGAAGACCCTCAACAGGATGTTTGGGCTTGGTGACTGCAATGATGGGCTCAAGCATAGCAAAGATTGTGAGGATGGTGCATGACAGGGCAGTGTTTCATTTTGTTGTATATGGGGTCACTATGAGTCGTAATCAACTTGATAGCACCCACAACAACAACAATAAACACTTAGGGTTTCAAGGATCTAAATCTTCATGGAAGCAGAATTCCTCATCTTTTTCCCATGGAGTGGTTGGTGGTTTTGAACTGCTGACCTTTTGGTTAACAGCCAAATGCTTTAACCACTGCACACCAGAGTTCCTTCAAACACATAGCAACAACAACAACAACAACAAAATTCATGCAAAGGAGCCAGATGAAAGATGGCATAGAAAAACATAAACACAGCTGCATAAAAACTTCAAAACAACCAGAGTCAGGGGTAGCAAAGGTTTGTATGAAAAAGAGGATTCATGTCTCAAGTTCACTGACTTGCCCTCACTCTTTTTTTGCAGCTGACAACATCCTGTGCCTTGGCGAGCCTTAGATGGGAGAAGTACTGAGCTGGCTCATGGGAAGTCATCTCTTCTTGGATGACTCATATCTAGGAAGTGTCTTTCTGGCCTGCAAGCTTGTGAGGGCATTTTGATGTCATCAGTCTGTTTCATGCCTAGTATACAGCTATCAGCAGCATTGGGATATTTTTAATTATACCATTTCAGTTCTGTCTCTCACCTGATCTGTAATTGCACATGCCCAGCAGCCTATAAAAATCTCTAACTGGGAGTTCTGCCAATAACTGAATGCAACATGAGCAAAACCAAACCAACCATCTGACATCACTAGTCTTCCTCCACCAAGAATAAATTTTAATTCATTCTTTCTTATTATTTCACAATTTTTGTTTCTAAGCCCTACCATTTCTTTGGTCACACAGGCTAACTCTCTCCTAAGCATTTAGGACTTTCCGTCTCTTTTCTAATCATGGATCAGGGTTTCCTAATTCTTCCCCTTCTGTGTCCAATAAATCTACACTTGTCTATTTCCATGGAATGCTTTCCTACTTTAAGTTCTCATAACTTCTTACCTGGACTTTGTAATTGACCCTAACTGTTTTTCCCTGTCTCCAATCTCTTCTTAATCTTACTCATCCTCATTCTGCTCTCAGATCAATCTGTGCATTATATGGAGCACTGATTATGCTTAAAAGCAATCACATGGTCCTCTCTATTCCCCACCAGTAAACTGTAAACTTCTTCACCTCTCTCTATTCCTTCTCCATATCCATCATCATTTGTAATAATCCCACCCATCTCTCAAAGCCCAGATTAAATATAGTATTGCTTGAAAGCCCAACATAAAATCCTCTCTTTGAGTTAATCTTCCACAGAAGTTTGTACCTTTCTTATGTTACATCAGACATTTTGGCTTACAGTACATTTAAGTGTAGGTCATTGATTTATTGGCTCCAGTAGATTATAAATTGCTCAAGGGCAGTAATATTTTTCAATCTCTCATCCTCCTAGTACCTGGCACAATGCTTTGCACTTGGACCAATGCTCAACAAATATTTGCTGCATTAATCATGAATGTGAAAAAGAATCTGACCCTTAGATGGAAACAATGCTCTACCAGCACCCTCCTCACCATTCCTCTATCCCTGGCAGGGTCACTGTTCCTTTCTCATTGTACTTCTCCAGTGTCTCCCTAGTTATACATCTTCCTCCCACCTTTCTTTTGTTTGTTGGAAAATGTACCACTTGTGGAGAATCAGGATCTGAATAGAACTCTCAGAACTCTTCCCTTGTAATCCAATTCCTCCATTCCCTAAATGCCTTCTTATATAGACTAGAAAATGCCCCTGTTTTCAACTCCAATTTAATGTAGTCTTTTCTTTTTATGTCCAGTGAAATAAAGAAATAGCTCAAATTTTGTCAACAAGGTCATGATTTTATGAGAGAAAGCATTTGGGACCATTCAGAAAATGCTCAGTTCTATAATAACAAAGGCCATCATTAAATAATGAGGTATATCATGGTCTTCTCTCAACAGAGTGCAACCCTAACCCAACAGCATATTCCCCAGAGTTACCATGCAGGGAGATCTACACTAGGCTTCGAGATAAACTCAGATGAAATCCCAGAAGCACATGCGATGATCAAAGAGAAGAATGAGGCACCCTCAAGAGAGAAAAAAATTGATGAAAGAGGAGAGAAACATTTATCATTATGATATTCAGTTCTTCTCTTAGCCGTAGGATGTTAATTGTAGTTTAGAAACATAGAAAAGATTCAGCTCACCGCTGTATTTACAGACAAGTTCAGCTATCTGCCTAAGGTATCAATGCATTTGTCTGAAATGTAGCTAATGATATTTATTGAGTCAAGTCCTATTTGAAACTTTATTTTATCTTATTTAATTTCTACAACAACCTAACAAAGCACAAATTATTATTCCTAATTTATAGATGAGGAAACTGAGCAATAGGGAAATTAAGTAACATTTCCCGGGCCCCACAGCTGGTAAGGGGCAGACCTAGACGCAAGTCCAGCCAGCCCAGCTCACACTCTGCTCCATGGGGCTGTGTAAGTCTGATCAAGTGTGGAGCCTGGCATTTTGCTCCTCCCCATCTGACTGTTGAAAGGTTCTCTGTGATTTCCCTAAATGCAAGGAAACCGTGAAAGAAACCCTCCAGGAAAGGCCAGAGGTAAGTTTATTCCTTTGTGATCTAATAGGGCAAATTAATTGCTACAGGAATAAGAAGGTTCCCTGGTGGCAAAACGGTTAAGTGCTCAGTTGCTAACTTAAAGGTTGGTGGTTCAAACCCATCCAGTGGCTCTGTGGGAGAAAGACCTTGTGATCTGCTTCTGTGAAAGATTATAGCCAAGAGTTTGTGAAAGGTTGCAGCCAAGGAAATCCTATGGGGCAGTTCCACTCTGTCCTATGGGGTTGCTGGGAGTTGGACTTAACTCAGTGCCACCTGACAATAACAGCACAGGAACAACAAAGTCTGCAAGTAGATGCCAGTGCTTGTGTCACTTACTATAAAGACTTCTCTTGTTTTGCATGAAAATCAATTGTAATTTAAGTTTTCTGCTGAGGGCCCTTTCTGGCTCTAAAACATCATATTTTATGAAACTTACAGGGCTAGGAATGAGGGCATGGAGGAATGTTTTGTGGCATTGGGGTTATCCCAGTTCTCTAATGCTACTATAACAGAAATACCACATGTGGATGGCTGTAACAAACACAAAGTTATTCTTTTACAGTTTAGGAAGCTAGAAGTCCAAATTCAGAGTGCCAGCTCTAGGGGCTGGGTGAAGGGCCCTCCATCTTAAGCTTCAGCTCTGCCTCTTGTTCCGGACTGGAGGCTGCTTCTGAGTCATACAGCTACTGGCTGCTGAGAATGATGAACCCAGGTAGAATGACACAATCTCTAGATCAGTAGGCAATACAGCAGGGCACTGGTTCAAGTCCAGGAACTGGAGATGAAGACTTGATGAAATATAGAAGCTAGATGTTCCAAACAGCTAGAGACCTTTCTCAAAGCTTCTCCTTATATACTGGTAGCAAGTCACACACTGAAGGGAACCACTTAGCTGCTTGCAACAAATTCCATCATGGAGGTGATTATAATCTCATCATGGGGAATAAGCTACAGCCAGCTGCGCAGCCACTCAAAACTACAGCCCAACCAGGTTGACACACAACCTTAACTACAACAGAGGTGAACTGAGGATGAGAAGTGTGTGTTTCTCATCTCAGAAGAGTTTTTCTCTTAATAAACTGCTGTAATTTTTACTTTTTATTTTTTTATCTGATAATGGCAAACTTTCCAGTTTTATCCAGGAATATAGAGGGAAGTGACAACATATAGGTATTTACATTACCCAGGTGGGAGTAAATATTCAACAAAAGTGAGAAGGGGAAGGGAAGGGAAAAGGAGGAGCGGAGAGGAAGTGAAAAGGGAGGAAAGGAGAAGAACGAAGAGGATGTAAATGTTAATGATGGCAAGCAATCCTGCCCAATGTGTTCCTCAGTTAGTTCAGTGAGATTGTGCCCCTGCATGACCTGGGAGAAAGAATCTTTTATTGCCTTGTCAGTCTCTGTCTCACCTCCCTTTCACTCGCTGTGCTGAATGAGATGCCAATGTTCAAAAGGCACATTCTTTTAAAGTCCTCCAATCGCACTTCCCAGCTCAAAAAGCTGTGTTGTTAGATATGCACCTTTCCTTTCCCATCCAAGACTTTAATATATACTCAGTAGCTCAGAGCTGAAAATATATCCTCGTTTTTTTTAGAACCTTGGGCTAAGGAATAGAAACCTGAAACTCAGCCCAGCACCAATAGTGAAGGGAAGTGAAGTAGAGATTTTTCATAGGACTTTTGGCTTCTTTTGGGTTTAGAAGGGGACAATGAATATTCCTGATTAGAGAGTCATCTTGTCCCTGAACTCCTTCCCAGGCTGAAATGAGTGGCCCTGGTATTACAGAAAGAGCAGATATTCTTTTCTCTCCGGTTTAAGGTGCACAAAGAACTCTGGATCTATTAAGATATCCTTAAAGCAAAGACTGGGTCAAGCTGATCAATGATGTCCAACCAGACAGATTTTTGTTGATTTGTGCATGGTTAAAATGAAGCTAATAATAACACTAACTTAGAAGGTTGTTATTGGATAAATTGCAATTAATATATATCAAAAGTTTAGGAAAGTGTGTGACAGTTGTTAAGTGTTATATTAGTGTTATCTAATAGAAGCAGTTATAGTAATAGTAGTAGTAGAAGTAAAAACAAAACAAAACAAAATCCATTGCTGTTGATGTGATTCTGACTCATGGCAACCCCATGTTCTATCCAGCAGAAGTGTTCCATAGGGTTTTATTGCTTGTAATCTTAATGGAACCAGAGAACCATGCCTATTTTTCCCCTGCATTACTGCTGGGTGGCCTCAAACCGCCAACCTTGAGGTTAGTAGTCAACCACAAATTGTTTGGGTCACCTAAACACCTACATAGTAAGAATATCAATCCACACCATCCAAAAATATATCACAAAACTCAGTTAAAATTTCAGTACTAGAGGACGATAGTAACCAAATCAAAACCCACTGCCATCAAGTTGATTCCAACTCATAGCGGCCCTATCAGACCGAGTAGAAACTGTCCATAGAGTTTCCAAGGCTGTAACCCTTTAGTGATGCAGATTCCCATATCTTTCTCCAATGGAGCAGCTGGTGGTTTCAAACTTCTGATCTTTTAGTTAGCAGCTAAATGCCTTAACCACTGTGAGACCAGGCTCCTTATATCATGGGTTATAAGCTGATAATTAAGACTTTTTTTTTTTCCCACTTAAACATTGGAAAAATTTAATGAAGCTGTTACTCTTGTTAAAGAGCTCTGGTGTCACAGTGATTAGCAGCATTTAGCTAACTAAAAGGTCAGCAGTTTGAAACCACTACCTGCTCCATTGGAGAAAGAAAGATACGGCAGTCTGCTTCTGTTAAGATTACAGCCTTGCAAACTCTATGAGGCAGTTCTACTCTGTTCTACAGCATCTCTATGAGATGGAGTTGACTGGATGGCAATGGGTAATCTATGATAGAAAATATCTTATGGAACTTGTTTTTTAGTAACATAACTAAGTAAGTAACTAAAACTATTAAGAGATTTGGGTCCCTTCAAAATAGTAAAATGTTAGAATTATTGTTTTATTTCTAAATTAAATATACTTTTTACTAAAATGTCCTTGGATACACTTACTCTTTCCCCAAGTTCTCCATGGATGCAATCATCAGACTCCCTCACCAAAGAGTTGACTGTGAATCACTGGGCACATTTGCCTTTTGCTCAGGAGCACTTAACTGCCCTACTCCTGGGTAAGTGGTTTCCTGTCTGTGTTTGGTTTGAATCTATTCCAAGGCTTGTGGTTTTTGGCCAGGCTCATATTTTGTGTTATCATCCTACTGTATATTTAATGATGATTTTGCAACTGGGCACAATGACTTGTGCATTTTTCAGAGGGACTTATAGGAATCATGTTCTGGTTTGCATGCCCTTTTTTCTGTTCACTCAGGAGGCATCATCAAGCTTAATCTGTAAGCTAAAAAATTTCCCTGCATTGCAAGATGGCAAACACATTTTGAATACTGGAATCATAGAATATAAGACAGGAAATTTAATTAATCAAAACTAACTAAGAAACCATCCATCTATGAGTAAAGAAAAATTATCTTGTCCTACCAAGATAAAGAGCAAGGCAATTATTTAAGAATGTATATTTGTCATGTGATCTGAGCAGAAGACAACAGGTAGTTAAAGAAATAAAATAAAATAAAAACACCTCACTGCTGTTGAGTCAGATCCAACTCATAGTGACCCCTCATTGGGTTTCTGAGGCAGTATCACTATGGATGTATATTGCCCAACCTTCCTTTTGAGGAGTGGCTGGTGGGTTTGGAACACCAGCCTTCTGGTTAGCAGTCACATGCTTTAGGCACTGCACCACTAGAGCTCCTTATAGATTATTAGAGAGGTATGAAGGAGACATTTTCTTTTCCTGCCTCCTTCACAATTAAAAAGGTCATCTCCTTCATCTCTTCATTTTTGTCTGAAATCTCACTATTAGGGACACATTTTCCAAGTTTGTAGTTCTATTGTCTATTAAAAGACCCCTCAGAAGCAACAGTTTGTTAAGTTATAATAGAGCATTTACATCTTAACATCAATATTTATATAAATTTATCTTTTCCTTTCTTTCTGTTTCTTTCTTTCTCTCCTGAGATCAAAGGAAGATTTGATGAAGAAATGGATATGAGTCTGAAATCCTCAAAAGCCATTTCATCCACTCAACAGGAATGTATTGCAAACTCATTACCTACCAGGTACTGCACTAGGCACCAAAAGTACAGATTTGAAGATGACAGACAGATACACAAAATTTCTGATAAGCTATCTGAAAAGAGGGCCACACATATAATGAAATCTTTTTGACCTTTAGTCTTCAAAATTCCCATAATCTAAATTTTTAAATCACATTAGATTCCTGGTACTGTTTTGTTTTCTTCAAAGCTCTGAGACCAGTGGGTGGAACAACATTAGTCAAACTTCACTCATTGTGTTCACCATGGTGGCATCACCATGGTATTGACTCTGACTTCATGGTCCTATTGCAAGAACATCAAGCAATGCAAAAACATCTGTTCTCATGTTTCTCTATTTGTCAGAGGAAACTCTGGGTTCTCAGGACCACTTAAACCTATTTAGTAAGGAAGCAGACACTGACACTATTGATAGAGGTGCATAGGTGAAATAGGAGGTGGGTGACCCAAAGGGATGCATTCAAACAGGAGCTCCATGGCTCTCACTTGTTTTCTTTAGTCCCACATCCTGTCCACTGGAGACTTCTCTATACTTGACTTATTTAGTATTTATTTTTCGATAGTGTGGAAAGTAATGACTATTGTTACCAACATTTTGAACTTTCCTAAGGAGTAATGAGAGGATATTGTGGGATTCCAAATAAGTGTCTACAGTTGGCCCAGTTGGTTAGCTGACCATCTGCAGTGTAGTAAATTACATGGTATGGCTTTTCTAGCCATAGTGTTTGCAATTCTCACTGGATTACTGGGTGGGGCCATGCAATTTAAACTCCTGATTGTTAAAGTCATCCACCTGGGGTATTTCTGTTGGAGCATCATGAAGTAATCTTCTGGGAAAGTTCACTCTCAGGTGTGTAGAATTCTGATGTTGGGATCGATTGGTTTTGCCACTCTGCTAGGATCAAAATGAGGTCTACTAGAGGCAGAGGGAATCTGATGACCAGCTGAGAGAGATGTGCTGCTCAGAAAAATGCCTGGCTGAGAGAGAGACACCTGGCTGAGAGAAAGAGATGCCTGGTTAAGAGACGGTGGCAGTGGAACCAAGAGGCACAGGACAGTAGCAGGCTTACCAGGCCCACAGAGGCAGAGACCAAGCTGAGAGGCCAAGGGCCAGAGAGGCATGTCTAAGGGCACAGCAGAGGGAAGACTGTCCTGACCAAAGAACTGTATCCTGAGTACATTCCTGAGTTTGAATTATAGCCCATTGCTTCCCTAATAAATGCCATAATCTGTGAGTTCTGTGTGGCCAGTGCAGCAAATCATCAAACCCAGCAAAGAGGTGGTGGATGCCATGGAAGAGATGGTTGGTGCCAACATTGGTAAGAGGGCTGGAGGGTGGTGGCATGTCTGGCCTCATAGGAACAAGCCTTGGGCTGCTGATGGTGATTCTGTCTTCCTCTTGTGTAGTTAGAGGAGGCCAAAATATGTCACCTCCCTGCCCCTTTAACACTATGCTACATGGAAAATTCCCTCAATATACTAAATGCAGGTGCTATGGTGGAATTGGATTAAGGCTGGCAGTTCAAACCCACCAGCCACTCCTCGGAAGGAAGGTTGGGCAATCCTACTTCCGTAGTGATACTGCCTTGGAAACCCAAGGAGGGGTCGCTATGAGTCAGGGCTGACTCGACGGCAAATAACAACAATAGATGTTTTAGACTCAGAGAATTCTTATTTAGTTGATTTTATTAAGATATAATCTCTGTGATATTAACTATTTAGAATAATTACTCTGCCCCTAGTTTGACAATGATTAAGTCCGCAGAATTGGCATACATATGCATATAAACATACGTGTGTGTAACAAATATATATATTTGTTGCTGTCATTATTAGTTGCCATCAAGTCAGCTCTGACTTATGGTGACCCCATGCACAACAGAGCAAAATACTGCCTATTTCTGCACCATCTTTATAACTGTAGCACTGTACCAGACAATATTCTCTTGTGCTCCTTAGGATTTTCTTTGGCTAATTTTTGGAGGTATAATGACAGGCCTTTCTTTCTAGTCTGTCTTAGTCTGGAAGTTCTGCAGAAACCTGTTCACTGTGGATATATGAAATGATGGTTTAGGGAGCAATCTGATATTGTATAGTGCGTTGTCATTTATAGAGACCATGAACATTCATTACCCATTTCATTCAATCCTTATCCCAAATCTGTGATATTGAGACTATTTTCTCTATTTTACTCATGAGAAGACTGAGGCACAGGGAAACAATATAACTTAGACACTTACACATTAGGGTTTAAGAGACTGTGGGCCCAAAATACCTGAGATGTAGAAGTTTCAAGGGCAAAAATATTGAAATTCCTTATGTTAGGGAAAGATAGAGGCTCATTTCTAAGAAAACATAAGTTACAAAAATTTGAATTCAAGATAAATAAATTAGCAGGATGATTGCTCACTTTGTGAAAAAGAATTTTTGTTTTGCACAAAGAATTATACAGAATTAATTTAAATAATTAATTACTTAATGAATAATTAAATAATTATTAATAATTAATTAATCAGTTTCAGGGATCCAGGTGAAAAGAAGAACTCAGGCACGCCCAAAGCAGCAGGGCGGGAGAGCGGGAGAAAGGGGATTAAAAAGCCTAGGAATCTGGACAGAGGAGGAGTCAGCTGCAGGGACCCAGGTAAGGGTGGGTACGAGAGGTTTCCAATAGGGAGGCAAACTTGTTTGTCAGTTTGTCCTACTGTGGTGACGTGTTGATGTGAGTTTTAGGCTGAGCCACTGGTGTTTCTAACCCAGCGGGATGCACATGGTGCACAGGTATCATCCCAGCGTACAGAGTGAGACAGACTAAGAAGGAAGAGGCCATCCACTTCTCAAATAATAGGCCAGGGAAAACCTTATGAATAGCAAAGAAACACTGTTTGATACATTACCACCCAACTTTATGAATAGTCCGGTTAGGTTAGAAGGCTCTCAAAATAGGACTGGGAAAGAGCTGCATCATCTGAGTAAACCCAGCCTTAATCCTATGGATAAGGTAAAGCTTTTGAGAACACCATTT
>NW_006921822.1:54988-60240 GCF_000298275.1 Orycteropus afer afer
AGGACTAAGGTGTGCCTGACAGAAGCCATGATATATCCAATCACCTCGTATGCACGTGAGAGCTGGACAATGAATAAGGAAGACCAAAAAAAAGTTGATGCTTTTGAGTTGTGGTGCTGGTGAAGAATGCTGAAAGTACCATGGACCGCTAAAAGAACTAACAGATCTGTCCTGGAGGAAGTGCACCCGAAATGCTCCTTGGAAGCGAGAATGGCCAGACTTCGTCTCACCTATTTTGGTCCTGTTGTCAGAAGGGACCATTCCTTGGAGAAGGATGTCAAGCTTGGTAGGGTGGAGGGTCGACGAAAGAGGGGGAGGCCTTCAATGAGATGGATTGACACAGTGCCTGCCTGCGGTAATGGGCTCAAGTATAGCAGATCATGGAGCTGGTGCAGGATTGGGCAGTATTTTGTTGTGCTGTGCATGGGGTTGCTATGAGTCGGAAATGACTTGATGGCACCTAACAACAACAACAACAACAATTTAAATAATAAGTGCCATGCTAAGTATGACTTTACTGCCCCTGTTTGTGTTTACCCACAATAACATTGAAAGAATACTTACTGGATAGGTGAGTCACAATCATAATTCTCCAAAGAAGTAGCACATGCATGAGATTCACTATTTCAAAGTTTACTTGGTGAAATGTAAATTCTAAGATTAAAATAATCAGTTACTCTATTTAAAAAATAAAACCTTGGCACTGGAAAATACCAAGACCAAACTCACTGCTGTCGAGTTGGTCCAACTCATAACGACCCCTCCTTGGGTTTCCGAGGCAGTATCTCTACAGAAGTGGATTGCCCAGTTCCTTCCAAGGAGTGGCTGGTGGGTTTGAACTCCCAGCCTTCTTGTTAGCAGTCAAATCCTTTAGACACTATGTCACCAGATCTCCTTTGTAATAAAGGCAATGGGAATACTGATGTACTGGATGAAGAAAACTAATCATTGGTAGATGACTGATTATATGTTTCACAAAGATGGAAATATCAAGGAAGACATCATATTACTAATTCAGAAGCTGATATTTTAAATATATTTATCTTAAAGGGGCAAGATAATTCAAAAGCATAATTGAAAAGGTTAGTGACTGTTCTTCATATGGTTAGGGAAGGGTGTAGGTAGGGATGAACCCCCAATTCCTGATACTGAAGCCTATGACTCAAATCGCAAATATACTCACCTGTGAGATCTGGGTACCACAGTGGAACCCTGAGGAGAAGGTGAGGTCAGAGTGTGGATTTTCTTCACACATCCCCCCATTTCTCTAAGAAGTTCTTGGCTAATGTCAGATCAAGACTCCTGAGAGCCTTGGGAAGTCATCAAGACAATCTATGGTTTGGTCACACAGATCTGTGACCTCATCTTCAAACAACAGTCGGAGTGATAAGAATCCCCATTGGGCATGGCCTTCATCTGTGTCCTCTGCTGCACTCTCTTTCAACTCAACCCAGAGGGAATGTAAGATGAGTCTAGATGTCCTACCCTCTTGAATGCTACCTATTTCATGATAGACAATTCTTCTGATTTCACAGTCTCAACAAATATGCTCCCTATTTTATAAACAAGTATATTACTACTCCACACACACAAAAAAAGAAAAACAGAGATGCTAAGTTGTGGAATTTCCATCTCTTTACAATGAGAGTGAAACTCTAAGTCCATCTCAAAAAAAAAAAAAAAAATCAAACCCACTACTATTGACTCAGTTCTCCACTGGGCTTCCAAGTCTATAAAATTTTGTGGAGAGTGGCTAGTGGGTTTGAACCCTCAACCTTCTGGTGTGCACTCAAATGCCTTATGTGCTGTACCACCTGAGCTACTTTATCTCCAAAAAGACACCTATACTTGCAAATGATAGCAACAAAGGAAGGACTCCAGATCAGCCATCTTAAAGATGCAGAAATACTAAAGCTAGAAAAAGAAATTTTAGTGAATTCTTTATACAGATTTTAGATCTTCAAATGTGTCCTAATAATTTAGCTAAGAGCTAAGGATACAGAGTCTATAAGATACTGTGATTTATTCAAAATGGTGCTTCAATCTCTGTTTACATATGTGTATGTGTGTGTGTGTGTGTGTGTGTATATATATATATATATATATATATATAATGGCAAGTATGTTTTCATTCACATATCAATTCTGACCAATTGGGAGTGACTACTTGGAACATTTTGCTGAGGATTCTCAGGCTGTATCTACATTTCAAGAAAAAGTAGCTTCTGAAGCCAATAAGAAAAAGTGAGGGAGACGTGATGACCAACTTGGCTCTATTTTTTATTTAAGCACCAAGAAATTAGCTGTTTTTTCTACAATGATCTCGAAGAATGAATAACTTGTCTTCTAGATTCTGACTTAGAAGACAAATGAAGAGTAATAAAAACAAGCAATATATGCATTTTACTCTACTTGAATTGAAGTAAACAGTATCTTAGATAGTGGTAGTAATCATTATTATGTGCCCAGAACAAGCCCTAATATTTACCTTCTGTGAAATGTGATGAAATCCCTAAGTGCTGCAAATGGTTGAAATGTAATGAAATGTGATGAAATCCCTAATGCTGCTTGCCTGATAACCAAAAGGATGGAGATTCCTGTCCATCTAGAGGTGCCTAGGAAGAAAGGTCCGGTGATCTACTTTCAAAAAATAACCCAATGAAAACCTTATGGGACAAAACTCTACTCTGACATACACACACATGAAGTCTCCATGAGTTGGAGTTGACTTGAGGATAACTGGTATGAAATATGGTAGAACTAAAAGACAAAACTTTAAAAGATATTAAATTTCACCCTTTAGAAGTACAATCATAAATATAATAGTCTAAGTTAGGAGCTCTGGTGGCGTAGTGCCTAAGGCATTTGACTGCTAACCAGAAGGCTGGTGATTCACACCCACCACCTACTCACTCCTAGGAAGGTAGGTTGGGCAATCTACTTCAGTAGAGATACTACCTCGGAAACCCAAAGAGGGGTTGCTATGAGTTGGATCCGACTCCACGGCAGTGGTTGTGTTTTTGCGTTTCAGTCTAAGCTAGCTATGCAAAACTTCAGAATAAAAAAAAAAAAAAAAAACAGTTTTTTGCCCCCTCCTGCCGTTACCACACCAAAGAATATGTGGAATTCTTTTTATCATGATTTTCTTGAATATAAAACCTCCATAGTATGATGTTTATTGACTCTTTGCTATATGTCAGACACTACCTGGGGAGTTTTGATTGTGCATTGGCTAAAGCATTTGGCTGCTAACCAAAAAGTCAGCAGTTTGAACCATCCAGCCACTCCATGGGAGAAAGATGAGGCAGTCTGTTTCCGTAAAGATCTATACATAGCCTTGGAAACCCTATGGGGTCGCTATGAGTCAGAATTGACTCAACGGCAGTGGGGTGGGTGGGTAGGCACTATTCTAAATACTATTTAATTAATTTAATCCCCAAAACAATCTTATGAGAGGCACCATTATTCTCATTTTAAAGATGAGAAAACAGGCATAGGATTCAGGCAACTTGTGAATGGCTACAGACCTAATAAGTGGCAGCGCTGGATGTCAATGCAGGCTTTCTGGCTTTCAGTTCTGTGCAATACCACCTCACAGGATGATTCCACTTCTGAGGAGAGGCAACACAATAGCAGTCTCAAACTGGAAGACTAGATACATTTGTGACTTTATACAGCTGTTTTGTTTTGTTTTAAATAGAGAGGGGAAATTTGGTAATATTTTAATTTCTGGGTTTTCTTCTTCTTCTATTTCTTTATTGTCAAACATATCTGTGAATAGTACTGTGTATGGGGTGTGGTGCAAGGTCCTCTGAGTATAAAGAGAGGCATAAATACAAATTGGGTTTGCCTTGAAAGCAAGAGCCCATATTAGCTCTGCTATTGCTGTTATGATTTTAAGTTGTGGGTCTCTGCAAGAAGGGAAAGTTACTTTTCAGAGTGGTAGTGTGTGTCCTGGGCGTGAGTTTCCTGGTTCAAGCTGAAGCTAATACAAGCTTTTCTTTAGAAAAGGATCACCAATTCAAGTACTTAAAATTGTCACACATTAAGTTCAGCAAATTAAGAACACATGTCAAATACAAATACACAGCAAATACACAGTTACTATAACAGAAAGAAAAGAAAAGCAGTAAACAAGAGATACTGATCCTCAAAGACTTCTCATACTGAATTATCAGGTACAGAATATAAAATTATCACCTATGAAATGTTACAAAGAAATAACAGAAAAAGTAAGAAAATAAGCAAGTGACAAGAGATCATAAAGTATGAGCAAGACAATTTATAAAAGAATAGTAACTTCAGAAATAAAGAATATAATTGTTGAAATTAAAAACTAAATAGGTGAGTTAAATAACAGATTAGACATTAGTGGGGAAAAATATGAACCTGAAGGTATACTGAAGAAATTCCTGAGACCAAAGTACAAGAACATAACAACAACAAAACACACTCACTGCCGCTGAGTCAAATTCAACTTATAGTGACCCCTCCTTGGGTTTCAAGATGATATCTCTATGGAAGTAGATTGCTCAATTTTCCTTGCGAGGAGTGGCTGGTGGGTTTGAACCACCAGCTTTCTGGCTAGTGGTCAGATGCTTTAGGCACTACACCACCAGAGTAGAATAAGAGAATCTAGTAGACCTCTAACTGAAAACTCAAAAAAAAAAAAAAATAGGAAAGCATTGAGGGCAGACACAATTTGAAGAGGTGACAGCTGAGAATGTTTCAGTACCAGTGAAAGACACAGAGCCAGAGATTAAGGAGACTCAGTGTATTACCACATACCAAAAAAGAAAAACCAAACTCACTGGTGTCAGGTCGATTTTGACTCATAGCAACCCCTCCTTGGATTTCCGAGGCGATATCACTACAGAACAAGATTGCCCAATGTTCCTTCTGAGGAGAGCCTGGTGGGTTTGAACCACCAGCCTTCTGGTTAGCAGTCAAATGCCTAGGCACTATGCCATCAAAGCTATTACCAGAGTGGATAAATAGAAAGAAAGATTTACCTATACATATTGTAATGAAACTGATGAGAACTGAAGACAAAGATAAGATCTTAAAAACATGAAAATCATTTCTATCCATCATAGAATCAGTTCAGTGTAAACAGATAAAATGGAGAGTCCTAAAATTATTTCTAAAAAATCCTTCCACAGACAACACAAATTGTAAATAATTTTGTAATTTTCACATATATGTAGATAGGCAATCTACTTCCATAGTGATACTGCCTCCAGAAACCCAAG
>NW_006921822.1:60470-83167 GCF_000298275.1 Orycteropus afer afer
TATGTATGTATGTATGTATGTATGTATGTATAGGAGCTCTGGTGGCGTAGTGCCTAAGGCATTTGACTGCTAACCAGAAGGCTGGTGATTCAAACCCACCAGCCATTCCTCGGAGGGAAGATTGGGCAATCTACTTCCATAGAGATACCACCTCAGAAACCCAAGGAGGGTCGCTAAGAATTGGAATCAACTTGATGGCAGTGAGTTCGTTTTTTAATATATATATATGTATGTATATATATTTTATATATGTATATATAAAATGTTGTTTGAAACTGATAAACTTTAGTTAGCAGCCTAGCAGTTTTCCATTATGACAGTAGTAAGTAAGACAGTGTGGTAATGGCTCAGAGATAAACCAGTTAACCAATGGAACAAAAGAAAGAAAAGAGAAACCGCTCCAACACATGCATGGAAACTTGGTGTATGTTTTTGGGCCAGGAGAGATTTATAACTATTGGAACTGGGACAATTTGTTATCCATGTGGAAAAAAAAATTTGAATTCCTGCTTCACTCTAAAATTATTTTGCAAGGTTTAAAGACATAGGTGTGAATACAAAAAATGTAAATGTTTTTCTAACATCAGAGTAGGAAAGAATTTCTTATACTAAGATGGCACATAACAACAACAACAACAACAAGAAATATTAAAAATTTTAGTTACATTTATTTTGAAAAATTTGTTCATGAAAGTCACCATTAGGATAGTGAAAAGACAAGTTACAACCTAACCAAAAATATTTGCTATATATATATATATATATATATATATACCATTTAAGTCTTTTTACCTAGAATAGATTTTTTAAAAATACTACAAATCAAAAAGAAAAATAAACATTTCATCAAAAAATAAGCAAAATAAATTAGTGGGCATTTCAGGAAGAAGACAAAACAAATGATCAAGAAATATATGAAATGATATTCCAAATGATCTGATTTTGAATTTTCCTGATTGCAAATTGCCAAAAATCAAAACATAGGACAATACCAAATGTTGGTGAGAATATGAAGCCACAGACACTCTTACAAATTAATCCTGGAAGTGTCACCCTTTGGTTTTAGTTACAAATTTTTTTTTATTTGGCATTATATGCTGAAGTTTCAGGAGCTCTGGTGCCATAGTGCCTAAGGCATTTGACTGCCAAACAGAAGGCTGGTGGTTCAAACCTCAGAAGGAAGGTTGGGCACTCTATTTCCGTAGTGATATCACCTCTGAAACCCAAGAAGGGGTCACTATGAGTCGGATCTGACTCGACAGCAGTGCATTTGGTTTTTGGCTTTTGTTTTATATGCTAAAGTTTAGTATCATGCATGCTTTCTTATCCATCAACTTTATTGCTAGGTGTGATAGTTTAGGTTCTGTGTCAAGTTGGCTGAACCATGATTCTGAGTGGTTTAAGCAGTTGTGATGAAGTCATTCTCACGATGAGATCTGATATAAGGTGATCATCTCCATGATGAGACGCTATGAGCAGTCAGTCAGTTTAAAGAGGGTGTCCTCAGGGGTGTGGCCTACTTCCTATAGATATATATATTTATATTTATATATTTATATTTATATATTTATATATTTAAATATAGACATCCTGGGAAAATTCTGGAGCTTTATGTTGGATCTGGATCTTGCATCTAACTTATGGTCATCCAATTTTTGAACCTGAACCAGTGGCCTGCCATATTGCCTGCTGATCATGGGATTGTTGTTTTTATAGCCTGTGAGCCAACAATGCACTATTTTACCTGCCAATCTTGATCCATCATCCGCAGAAGTCATCAGCTTGCTACACTGCCTGCTGATCTTGGGGTAGTTAGCCCCTGCAGCTGCAGCTGCATGAGTCAGGAAAAGCCTCCAGCTTGACATTTGACTCACGAACTTGGGACTTTCAGATCTCTACAACTGTGAGCCATTTCCCTGAGATAAATTTCACTCCTACATGCCCTCTCTTTCAATAGATAGATAGATGATAGATAGATAGAGAGATAGAGAGAGAGATAGATATAGATATAGATATAGATATAGATATAGATATAGATATAGATACAGATACAGATACAGATATAGATATAGATATAGATATAAAGCTTTATTGGCTTTGGTTCTCTAGTGAACCTACCCTAATACACTAGACATGGTCCCTGGAAAATTTTTTTGTAAAAATTTCACAAAACATCATATATAAGAATTTCATAGCTGAAATAGCAAAAACCAACAAACAGCCCAAATGTTCTCCAGCAGTAGCCCTAAGCCTGGGCAAGTCCAAATTCTCACCTCTTGCCCAAGACTAGAATAAACACATTTTGCTGGAGAGAAGGACCATAAGGGGAGCACTACACAAAATAGTTCACTCCTTGCTAGCATTGGTGGTAGAATTCCGCTCTTCCATGAGGAAGACCAGTTGGATTCAAGCCAATCTACCCCATGCACAGCCACCAACCATCTGTCGGTGGCTGGCATGTTACTATAATGCTGAACAGGTTTCAGCAGAGCTTCCAGCCTAAGACTAGCTAGGAAGAAAGACTTCGGCAAACTACTTCCAAAAATCAGCCAGTGAAAACCCTGTGGATCATAGAAGTCTGATCCCCACCTAATCATGGGAGTTACATGATCAGGCAGCTTTTAATTCTTTTGTGCATTGGCTCTTCATGAAGCAACAACCAACTCCACAGCAGCTAAAAATAATAGGAATCTTAAGACTTCTGGTACTTTTTGCTTAAAAAAAAGAAATGTCTGATGTCTTCAAATAACATTTTTAAAAAGTTATTATTCTTTTGGCTTTTATAGTTGCTTTCATTAGAGTACAAATATGTGTCACTTAACTTCCATGATATGGTCTGTGAAATAGAGCATTATGTGATTTGGGCACTCTGTGGACATCACATCATATATAGCACATATGTTTGTGTATATTTGATACACATATATCAAAGTAACCCCCTGGCAAACTGCTCTTGCTCTCTGTTAGTTCCTGGAGTCTCCAGGTTTACAAATTTGCACCTGTAACTGGCTGCCTCTGGGTGTGCAGTACTTTCAGAGAAACCCCTGGGTTCTGGCCACATTTGGAAGCCCTGAGGGACAGTGGAGCAGCTGCAGCTTAGGGTCTCCCACAGCACTGAGCTATGGAGTAGCTACGCAGGGCACATACCAGTGATAGTCACAAGAATCGTGACAGGCCGGGCTCAGCAGCCACTGCAGTTCTCCGGAGGTGAGCCGGAGTGCGGCTCAAGGGCTGCCAACGAGCCCTGACAGCCAGCTGGAGCCAAGCCACAGCTACCCACCACAAACTGTTCACAGGCCTTGTCTCCTGGAGCCCTTCCCAAAAACCCTCCAGCCACGGAAGTATATGTGATAAAAACTTGGCCAAACAGATGTGCAGAACATATCTGTGTTGTTCTGCCACAAGCTACTCTATTCTTTTAGGAAACATAAGCTCTCTCTTTCAACTTTCAGTCTTCTAAACTTTCAATGTATTGAAATATGTGGATATTTTCAATTTGTGTAATCATTTTAGAAGAGATCTGGTTATCCCCATACTGATTTTCTCCCCATTCAAAACACATTGGACAAAACATGTGGAAATATAGCAAGCATCTTAAAACCATGGAGGAAAAGTGAAAAAAAAAACCCAACAGAAATGATGGTGATAATTAGTGACTCAGAACACCCACAAAATAAATCTCTTTTGTAAGGTATTCTGGGAGCTCTGGTGGCGTAGTGCCTAAGGCATTTGACTGCTAACCAGAAGGCTGGCAGTTCAAACCCACCAGCCACTCCTCAGAAGGAAGCTAGTTCCATAGTGATGTTGCCTCGGAAACCCAAGGAGGGGTCGCTATGAGTCGGTCTGACTCAATGGCAGTGAGTTTGGGATTGGTTTTGATTTTAGGGAATTCTATTAATTTTAGTGCAAAGCATCATAATAGACATAATACTCAATTAAATGTAAAGCAAAAGAATTTTCACAATTATCACTATTGTATGACATGACTTTGGAAGCTTTCTCAAAAGAAGATTCTAAAGTGGTGTGAGTAATGGATATTAGAAGGTGAAGGCTTACTATTATTATTATCAAGAATGATCACCTACAGTGAAAGTTTTAAAAAAATCAGTGAAAAATGTATTTTAAATTACAAATTATAAGGTGACAGGTGTCTAATCAAGCACACAAAACTCAATAGCTTTTATACATCTTCAATAACCAGCAAGAAAATGAAAAGGATAATTGGAATACATTTAAGAATAAATATCCCTCTGGAAAAAAAAAATGTGTAAAATATAGGAGCATAAAACAAGAACTGGATAAGTAGAAAACCTTGTTTCTGAATAAACCAAAAAAAAAAAAAACAAACCCTCACTGTCATTGAGTCAGATCCAACTCATTGCGACCCCTCCTTGGGTTTCCAAGGAGGTATCACTATGGAATTAGATTGCCCAATCTTCCTTCTGAGGAGTGGCTGGTGAGTTTGAACTGCCAGCCTTCTTGTTAGCAGTCAAATGCCTTAATATTGTAGTGATGCTATCCTTTCTCTAACAGCACAATTCAAATAAGAATCTCAGTCTTAATTCAGTAAGCTTACGTTAAATTGTTTTTAGAGAAAAACAATCCATGAAAATCACAGTCCCTCACAAAATCTAGTAAGAACAGTCTGTATGTAAATCACCTACTGATCTTGGAGAATGTCTGTGAGTGCTGGGGTTGAGTCTGAATGTGACTCATTCCCGTACATGTATTTTTCATTTAAAAAACTATAACAAACATGTTTGATCTCCACTCACCCCACCCCATCCTAACTTCCCAGAAATTTCAGCCTAGCCTTAAGTTCTCATGACGAATGGGCTCCCCAGGTGTGATGAATGCCATGACAAAATCTGAGTAAGAGTTTGTACCACCATCCCTCCACCCCAGAAGAGATCCACTTGACAGAGAAAACTTAAATAACTGATGACTCCATTTGTTCCAGGACACAACTTCCCTCTAGAAAAATGATGATTTGACCTAGACAGCACTTTTAAAAAGAAGTCTATCTTTCAATAAAGGCAACCCAAATTACCAGTAATTACCCTTATCAGGGACCCAATGACCATATTTACCCTGTCTCTCAAGTTACCTGTATAACTATGTTTGCTAAAGGTTCTGCCAGGAACAATCTCAAGGTATAAAGTTCATAATTGTTGCTTTTTATATAACACAAATATATAAAAAAAACAAACTCATCTCCTAGGAAATAGAAGTACCAATGGCCAACCTTAAAATGCTGTAAGGAATGAATGCTTGAGTGATTTAAAAATAAATCAACGATTTCTAAAAATGTTGTTGTTAGATGTTGTGAAGTCAGTTATGACACATAGCAACACCATGTGCTATAGAATGAAACAGTACCTGGTCTTGTGCCATCCTCTCAATTGTTGTTATTTTTGAGCCCATTGTTGCAGCCACTCATTGCAGTCAATCCTTCTCATTGAGGGTCTTCCTCCTTTCTGTTGACTTTCTACTTTACCAAGCATGATATCCTTCTCCAGGAACTGTTCCCTCCTGATAGCCTGTTCATAGTCTCACATCCTCACTTCTAAGGAGCATTCTGGATGTACTTTTTCCAAGGTGGATTTATTTCTTCTTCTGGCTGCCCATGGCATAATACTCTTAGCCAACACCTTAATTCAAAAATATAAATTCTTCTTTGGTCTTCCTTATTAATTGTCCAGCTTCCACAAGCATATGAGATCACTGAAAATACCATGGCTTGGGTAAAGTTCATGTTAGACCTCAAAGTGATATCTTTGTTTTTGTACACTTTAAAGAGATCTTTGCAGCAGATTTGTCCACTATACTACATCATTTGGTTTTTTGATTGCTGCTTTCATGAGTGTTGAGTGTGGGTCCAAGTAAAATGAAATCTTTGACAACTTCAATCTTTTCTCCCTTTATGATGATGGTGCTTACTGGTCCTTTAGTGAGGATTTTTATTTTTTTTTTATGTTGAGATGTAATCCATACTGAAGGCTTTAGTCTTTGATTTTCATCAGTAAGTGCTTCAAGTCATCTTTGCTTTCAGCAAGCAAAGTTATGTCATCTGCACATTCCAGGTTGTCAATGAATTTTCCTTCAATCCTGATGCCATGTTCTTCTTCATATGGTCCACCTTCTTGGATTATTTGTTCATTATTCAGATTAAGTAAATATGGTGAAATAATACAACCCTGATGCACAGCCTTGCTGATTTTAAACCATGCAGTATCTTCTTTTTCTGTTCAAATAACACCCTCCTGGTCTATGTACAAGTTCCTCAAGAGCAAAATTAAGTGTTCTGGAATTGCCATTCTTTGCAAAGCTATCCATAATTTGTTATGATCCATGCAGTCAAATGCTCACTCAAGCAACAGACATTATTGTGCACATTTGCTAGATAGTAAAGAATCAAGAGAATGAAATAACACAGTCTTTGGCCCCAAAGAGAATTACATTTTTGAGAGTATTGTTGTTGTTGTTATGTACTGTTGTGTTGGACCCGACTCATAGTGACCTCTCCTTGGGTTTCTGAGGCAGTATTACTGTGGAAGTAGATTGCCCAACCTTCCTTCTGAGGAGTGGCTGGTGGGTTTGAACCCCTAGACTTCTGGTTTGCAGTCCAGTGCCTTAGGCACTATGCTACCAAAGTGCCTATTTTTGAGAGTAAGGAGGCCAACTGACATAATAGAAGAGAGTGACTAGTTAATATATAAAGCATAAATATGTACTTACAAATCACAGTCAAAAAACATAGTCAAAAACATAGGTCAACATTTTTCTATTCTTTGTTTTCAGCCAAAGTTTTTAAAAATATAGATAGTATTTATATTTATATAAAGACATATGTATATATGTACATAAAAGAAATTAAGTTAAAAGCAAGAACACAATGATGTGGAATGTATGAATAATGACAAGAATCTAAGTGAATTAAGATTATGATACCAAAACTAATGAATAAAAATAAAGTAGTCGTCTTAAGTTGGTTCAATTCATGGCAACCTCCAGAAGCAGATTGCTAGAACTTTTCTTTAAAGTGTATCTGGGTGAGTTAAAACTGCTAATCTTTTGGTTAATGGCTTAGCCCTAAACCAATTGTTCCTCCCAGGAATTCTTAAATTCAAAGATATAGGAAGACATAATTAAATTCCAAATCATATGGAATTTTTCTATAATATACATAATTGAGAAAGTAAAATACTTAAGTGGTAACTTAATAAATGTATATTTTTTAATTGCAAGGATCCACATAATTCATGTTCATTCCAAACACTAGGGATAAAAATATAATTGCTCAAGAAAGCAGACTCAGCCCTTGTCCTCTTAGAATTTACAGTCTAGTGAGGATTTAGTCAAGTGATCAAGTAATAACTTTACCGCACACCAGTGTTACGTTACCCAGAGGGTCCAGTAAGAGATAGGATTCACACTTTGTTGGTGAACTAGAGAATTGAACCCTGAAACATGGGATAAAAGTAATTTGTCAAAGAGACAAAAGTGAAGAGAAGGAAAGGATCTATTCTAGGCAGATGGAAAGGTGCATATTTGGAAAGAGGAAAGCATTAGCTGTGGAGATGGTCAAGAGAGCCTATAAGAAGAGTCTAAATCCAAGCCCCAAAGTATCCATCCTGACATGCCATACAGAGATCACAATCACAGAAAAAGCCATTGGCACTTACTTTCATTTACACTGGCACTCTTGATTCAAAAGATTATCAGTGGACACACCAAGAAGGTAATCAGGAGTATTCTGACTCTAAACAATTATCAAGGTACAGAACTAGAAGTTAAGCATCTCATTCAAATACCATTAGAGGTTAGATACAAAAATTATTGACCCAAAGATCAGCTCAAATGTTTAAATCTCTAGATCATATGTCATGAACAAAGGAAATGACAAAGATCTTCTGAAGGGTGTTCCATGCATTCTTGTTGTTAGATTAAATCTTCCTTCTTCCCCAACAACTCAAGCAATAAGCATTATTGTGCACATATGCTAGATAGTAGAGAATGCAAGAGAATGAAATAACATAGTCTTTGGCCCCAAAGAGAATTACATTTTTGAGAGTAAGAAGGCCAATTGACATAAAAGAGTAGAAGAGAGTGACTAGTTAATATATAAAGCATAAGTACATACTTATAAATCACTGTATGTGCTCTGTAGAGTGTCAGTGTCAGATTACTGAGGAATGAATTAGTCAGATACATTTTCCTTGACAAGGAAAACTTTGTAGATTAGGTGCACTGTGAATCGGAGGGAAAAGGGGAGGCCGAGACTGGAGGAAGCATTCTAGACAAAGGAAACAGAGCTAATCTTTAATGATAGGCATGATCATGTCATACACATGGATCAGAGGGCCTGTCTATACCCGAGGAGACATTTGGGCAACAGAAATCAATTGCTCTGAATTGGTAGGTTGGGGTGAGATTGTAGAGCAATTTGAAAAACAGAGATTTATGGTTTGATATTTTAGAAAGAAACACATTGAGGAGTATTGAGTGGAAGACTGTAAAACAGTATTTAATGATTGTTCTAACAGTATTATATAAAAATATAGAGAAGAAATAACTCATAACTGAGCAAGCCAACAGAAACATTTTTGAAACGAAATGAAATGAATAAAAAGTGGGGGACAATATAAAAGGTATTCCAAAATAAAAATGGAAAAAAAAAAAAAAAAAGCCCTTCATTTGAGACTACTACCTGGAGAAAGGTATGAACCTGAGGGATAGGGATAAGTCAAGAAAGACTGAATAACTAAGTAAATAAAGAAACAATTTGTGGAGGTGGGAACGAAAGATGACATGAGAAAGACGGTAAACTTGGATTTGCTGCTGCTTAGCTTGAAGGTATAATGAGATATTCAAGTTGTGTTTTATTGACTGTGCAAAAGCATTTGATTGTGTGGATCGTAACAAATTGTGGATAACATTGAGAAGAATGGGAATTCCAGAACACTTAATTGTACTCATGAGGAACCTGTACATAGACCAGGAGGCTGTCATTATTTAGATGGAAAAAGAAAAGCCTGCATATCAAGTGGACAGGGGTGGAGTCATGTTGTTGTTGTTAGGTGCCATCAAGTCATCTTCAACTCATAGTGACCCTGTGCACAGCAGAATGAAACACCGCCGCAGCCTGCACCAGCTCCACGATCCCCACTATACTTGAGCCCATAGCTTCAGCCACTGTGTCAATCCATCTCCTTGAGGGCCTTCACCTCTTTCATGGAACCTCCACCTTCCAAAGATGACATCCTTCTCCAGAGAATGGTCCCTTCTTACAACATGACCAAAGTAGATGAAACTAAGTCTGGCCATTCTCACTTCCAAGGAGTTTCCAGCTACACTTCCTCCACACAGATTTATTAGTTATTTTAGCAGTCCATGGTACTTTCAGCGTTCTTCACCAGCACCACAACTCAAAAGCATCAGTTCTTCTTTGATCTTCCTTGTTCATTGAGTAGCTGTCACATGAATATTGAAAATATCATGGCTTGTGTCAGGCACTCTCTAGTCTTCAAGGAGACATCTTTGCTCCTTAGCACTTGAAAGAGGTCTTTTGCAGAAGAATTGCCAGTCGTCTAATGTCCTGACTGCTGCTTCCATTGGCATCAATTGTAGAACCAAGCAATGGGAAGTCTTTGACAACTTCAATCTTTTCTCAATTTATTGTGATGCTGCTTATAGGTCCAGTTGTGAGGACTTTTGTTTTCCTTATATTGAGATGTAATCCATACTTCAGACTGTATTCTTCAATCTTCATCAGTAAGTACTTCAAGTCATCCTCACTTTCAGCAAGCAAAGTTGTGCTGTCCATGTATTGCAGGTTGTTAATTATTCTTCCTCCAATCCTGATGCCACATTGTTCTTCATATAGTCCAGCTTCTCAGATTATTTGCTCAGTATATAGATTGAATAAGTATGGGGAAAGGATACAACCTTGAGTCACTCCCTTTTTGATTTTAAACCATGCAAGTGTCCCCTTGTTCTGTTCAAACAACAGCCTCCTGGTCTATTTACAGGTTTCTCATGAGTACAATTAAGTGTTCTGGAATTCCCATTCTTCTCAATGTTATCCACAATTTGTTATGATCCACGCAATCAAATGCTTTGCATAGACAATAAAACACAAGTAAACATCTTTCTGGTATACTCTGCTTCAAGCCAAGATCCATGTGACATCTGCAATCATATCCCTTCTTCCACATCCTCTTCTGAATCTGGCTTGCACCTCTGGAAGTTCTCTGTCAATATGCTGCTGCAACTATTTTTGAAGTATCTTCAGTAAGATTTTACTTGCATGTGATATTAATGATATTGTTCGATAATTTCCACATTCTGTGGGATCACATTTCTTTGGAATGGGTACAAATACAGATCTTTTCCAGTCAGTTGGCCAGGTCGCTGTCTTCCAAATCTCTTGGCATAACCAAGTGAGTGCCTCCAGTGGGGCATCCATTTGTTGAAACATCTCAATGGGTATTCTGTCAACTCCTGGAGTCTTGTTCTTCTCCAGTTTCTTCAGTGCAGCTTCAACTTCTTCCTTCAGTATCACTGGTTCTTGATCACATGCCACCTCCTGAAATGGATGAACATCGACAGTTCTTTTTAGTACAGTGACTGTGTATTCTTTCCATCTTCTTTTGATGCTTCCAGCATCATTCAATATTTTGTCCATAGAATCTCAATATTACAACTTGAGGCTTAAATTGTTTCTTCAGTTTTTTCAGCTTGAGAAATGCTGAGGGTGTACTTCCCTTTTGGTTTTCTAACTCTAAGCATAGGTGATATTTAAAACCCTAAGTTTTCCAAGAAAAGAATAGGACAGTGATTAATTTAATTTAATTGCTTAACAGTAGATTTCATATTTCAAACAAAAACTAAATCTAATGCCAAGTTGTTGTTTTTTTCTTCTGTTTTTCATAAATAGAAGGAAGAGGTGCTTCAGAGAATGGAGATGTTAGAGCTTCTTTCTTCCCCTAATCCTTCATTCCATGGTGTCCTAGGGCCTTATGAAAGACAATTCAAGAAGACAGTCATAAAAAGAAGTTGAGCCAGCCATGGAGAATATTTCCATTGGAATAAGTATAGTCAATGACAGAGAGAACCACCCTGAGAAAGCCAAACCAGAGCTGAGTGAGCAATGGAGAGAGTTGGCACAGGAATGTGTTGGCTATCCCCAAATGGAGCTGGCCATTAAGAGCCTAGTGGACTGCCAGTTTGAGTCACAAAGCACAGACAAGGCAAGTGGGTCAAAATAAGGTGAGCAGTTCAGAATCCAGGACCCTAACCTTAGCCAAAAATCAGAGATACAGTTTGAAATCAGGAAACCCTGGCTTAGATGTTTACTTATGTTTTATTGACTATGCAAAAGGATTCAATTATGTGGATCATAACAACTTATGGATAACATTGAGAAGAATGGGAATTCTGGAACACTTGATTGTATTCATGAGGAACCTGTACATAGACCAGGAGGCTGTCATTTGAACAGAAAAAGCGAATTCTGCATAGTTCAAAATCAAGAAGTGAGTGTGTCAATGTTGTATCTTTCCCAATGCTTATTCAATTTATTTGCTGAGCAAATAATCCGAGAAGCTGGATTATATGAAGAAGAATGTGGCATCAGGATTTGTGGAAGACTCATTAACATCGCACGATACACAGATGACACAACTTTGCTTGTTGAAAGTGAGAATGACTTGAAACACTTACTGATGAAGATTAAAGACTACAGTCTGCAGTATGGATTAAATCCTCACAACCGGACCAATAAATGGCAGCTTTGGTAGCGTAGTGCCTAAGGCACTTGACTGCCTACCAGAAGGCTGGTGGTTCAAACTCACCAGCCACTCCTCGGAAGGAAGATGGGGCAATCTACTTTCGTAGTGATGCTGCCTCGGAAACCCAAGGAGAGTTCGCTATGAGTCAGGTCCGACTCAATGGCACAGAACAACGGACCAATAAATAGTTTAGCAATGGATGGAGACAAGATTGAAGTTGTCAAGGATTTCATGGTAGCATAGTGGCTAAGTCACTTGCCTGCTAACTAGACGGCTGGCGGTTCAAACCCACCAGCCACTCCTTGGAAGGAAGGTTGGGCAATCCTACTTCCGTAGTGATACTGCCTCGGAAACCCAAGGAGGGGTCGCTATGAGTCGGGGCCGACTCGACGGCACATAACAACAACAACAACAACAACAATCAATACCAATGGAAGCAGCAGTCAAGACATCAGACAACATATTGCATTGAGCAAATCTGCTGCAAAAGACTTCTTTCAAGTGCTGAAGAGCAAAGATGTCTCCTTGAAGACTAAGGTGCGTCTAACCCAAGCCATGGTATTTTCAATCACCTCTTATCCATGTGAAAGCTGGACAATGAATAAGAAAGACTGAAGAAGAGTTGATACTTTTGAGTTGTGGTGTTAGAGAAGAATGCTAAGAGTGCCATGGACTGCTAAAAGAACTAACAAATTTGTCCTGGATGAAGTGCAGTTGGAATGCTCCTTGGAAGTGAGAATGGCCAGAAGGAACCATTCCCTAGAGAAGGATATCATGCTTGGTAAAGTGGAGGGTCGACAAAAAAGGGGAAGGCTCTCAATGAGATGAATTGACACAGTGGCTGCAATGATGGGCTCAGGGATAGCAAGGATCACGCGGCTGGCACAGGACCAGACAGTGTTTCATTCTATTGTGCATGAGGTCGCTATGAGTCAGAGACAACTGAATGGCATCTAACCACAACAACAAATTATGTCTTTGACCTTCATGAGCTCTTTATACACTGAGTGTATTATAAATACCTTGCTATTTTACAAAATAGAATTTGAATAGAAAAATACCTTTGACATAAAAGTGAGTACAGAACAGTCATCTTCCGTACATGACTCAAGCAGATTTTGAGGTGTTTAGCTCATTGCAAGTAACTTTCTTTCTCTTACAAATCAAGTTCCAATTTCTCTTTTTCTCTGTCATTATATACTGGTTCTGAAAGATTAACAATGCTTTGTTGGTGAGGAATTCTGCACCAGCAAAACAAAGTAAATTTTAAGATTGTATATTTTTCATTTTAATGAAAAGTCTATCAGAGGAAATGGAAGCATTATTTGCTACAAAACTCAGATACAAAATTTCACCCTTTCTGTCAAAACATCGGGAGCTCTGGTAGCATAGTGGCTAATACACTTGCCTGCTAACCAGACGGCTGGCGGTTCAAACTCACCAGCCACTCCTTGGAAGGAAGGTTGGGCAATCCTACTTCCGTAGTGATACTGCCTCGGAAACCCAAGGAGGGGTCGCTATGAGTCGGGTTTGACTGGACGGCACATAACAACAACAACAACGTCAACAACGTCAAAACATTTGTTGCATTTTATTAAGCAGGGAATATTTGTTTAGCAAATCCCAAGGGTTTATGACTATATTACATGGTTCAATATCATATAATATTTCCACAGACTTCTAAACATGAAGAAATCTTCAAAGATGCAGAGGGCCCTAGGTTTGTTTGGAATTAAATATAATTAACTCTTAGCACAATGCAGCATTTCACAGTAGAGCCATGGTAGCATAGTGCCTAAAGCATTTAAATGCTACCAGAAGTTTGGTGGTTCAAATCCTACAGCCTTTCTGCAGAAGAAAGACTGGGCAATCTATTTCTGTAAAGATTTACTGCCTTGGAAACCCAAAGGGGTTAAATATGAGTCAGAATCAACTAGACCACAGAGTGAGGCTTTTGGAGCAGAGCTGGTTTCTGTAAAAAGTGACCCCTTTTGTTAAAGCAAAGACACTATCTTGTTGGAGATAACGTTCTGCTAGTGGGTTTTTCACCAAAGGAGGTTTTTTTTTTTTTTTTTTTTTTTCCTTTTCTTTTCTTTTGCATACTGCAAAAAGGGCAAGGAGGCCACATATTCTGACCTCCTAGAACCCCACAAGAGGAAGGCAGAATCACCATCAATAGCCCAAGGCCTATTACTGCAAGGCCAGACATGCTGCCTCCCTCAAGCCCTTTCTCCAACTGTTCCTCCCAAAGCACCCACCACCCCTCTCCTGGGTTCAATAATTCACTGCAGTGGCCATGTAGAACTCACAGATTACGGGGTTTATTAGGGAAGCACCAGGCTACAACTCAAATTCAGGAAAAACGCTCAGTCTCTCTCCCAGCCCACTGTCTCTCAGCCAAGTCTCTCACAGTCTCTCCCCCAGCAATGCATGTCCCTCGGTGTTTTACTCAGCAATGAGTGTCTCTGCATCTCTTTCCCAGCAGCACGTGTCTCTTTCAGCAGCACGTCTTCCTCAACCAGCAGTCAGAGAGAGTTCTGCCTCTAGGAGGCTTCCTTTTGAGCTTGGCAGAGTGGCCAAACCAACCAATCATAACAACTGAATTCTAAGCACCTGAGAGTGAACCTCCCATAACATTGCGTTGTGCCACGCCCAACAGAAATAACCCAGGTGGATAACATTTACAATCAGGAGCTCCTCAGTTGCTCATTCCACCACTGAGTTTACAATGACTTATGGGTAGAAAAGCCATACTAAGTAATTTACTACACTGCACATACCTATTCTGTACTCGCTAGGGCAGAAGTGAGTGGGGATGATGAGATTGATAGTGATAGGCCCTGTATGAGGGAGTATCATGCTAATCACAGAAGTAAGATCCTTAGACCAGTTGCATACACAAATGAAAGTTCAATAAGTTCTTTTCATCACTGTGGGAAAGGATAGTTGCACTAAATTTGAAGTTAGTTGGATGTTGATTAAATCCCTTGAGGTCAAAGAATAAGTCTTATTCATTTTCCTATAACTTAACATTTAGCTCTGGTGGAACAGTGCCTAAGGCATTTGGCTGCTAACCAGAAGGTTGGTAGTTAGAACTCACCAGCCACTCTGTGGAAGGAAGACTGGGCAATCTACTTTGGTAAAGATTTACTACCTCCTTCCTTCCTTCCTTCCTTCTTTCCTTCCTTCTTTCTTCTCCTAACTTTCCATAATATGAAAGTAAAATGGAGAAAGGCCTCTGAGACAGTAGATGAGGATGTTCCTATAAAACCTTAAACCCCTAGGCCTCAATTTCTTGTACAGTAAAATGGAAGCAACAAAACATAGCATATAAAGGAGATAAAAGAAGTAAATTAAATGTCTCCAAAGTGGTGTTGTTGTTATGTACCGTCGAGTCGGACCTAACTCATAGTGACCCCTCCTTGGGTTTCTGAGATAGTATCACTGTTGTTGTTATGTGCCATCGAGTCGGCCACGACTCATAGCGACCCTTCCTTGGGTTTCCGAGGCAGTATCACTACGGAAGTAGGATTGCCCAACCTTCCTTCCGAGGAGTGGCTGGTGGGTTTGAACCGCCAGCCGTCTGGTTAGCAGGCAAGTGTCTTAGTCACTATGCTACCAGAGCTCCCATAGTATCACTACAGAAGTAGATTGCCCCACCTTCCTTCCAAGGAATGGCTGGTAGGTTTGAACAGCCAGCCTTCTGATTAGCAGTCAAGTGCCTTATAGCTACCCCAAACTAAGCACTCAATTAATGTAGGTTATATTTGTTTCTTTCATTAGTCAGAAAAGGGGAAAAGGACCTTCCAAGCCAAGGAAATGTCTGTGTAAAAGATCTAAGAAAGGAGATACTGCTCAGAATTATAAATGTTTCTTTATGGTCCTTGCTCAACAGGGAAGTGGTACAAGATAAAATGAAGACATAAGCAGCTCCTATGAGATTTGTATTTGATGCTAAGGAGCCTGAGCATGATTCTAGAGGAGACAGATTTTAAATAGGGAAGCCATGTGGTTATAGGAACTGGAGGAGAATGGAACTGAGCTAATAGAATTATTGTTAGAACAGTGAAAGCAGATGAAGGACTAAACTATAGCAGTGTTAGGAGGGATAGAGACGTATGAATATTTAAGAAAAAAAATCTATAGGCCACACAAAAAATAGATGTTCGATAAATTTTATTTAAAAATATGCATGGACCAACAATATCACGTGGATGTCAAAGTCTCCCCTGACCCCACTCAATTTCAATGTCATCTCACCCCCAGAAGGAATTAAAAAAACATGAAAAGTTATTAGTCTTGATTGTTTTGGCAGCTCAGCTAAGAAAGGATAATTGTCTAATACTTTACTTTTATTAAAAGTGTGGTGTATAATGAATCCTCTATGCTTTCTATAAGAAACATGCTCCAGCCTTTACTGAGTACACCAACACTAGGTAAAAAAAAACAAAACAAAAGAAAAAAAACACTATGAGGCAGATGTTATTAATTCTGTTCTACAGATGAGGAATCTGAAGCTAAGAGAGGTTTGGTCACTTGGCCAAGGTCACAATTAGTATATGACAGAACTAGAATTTGGAATCAAATTTGTGTGACTCCAGATGTTAAAATCTTTCCACCACAAGATAATTATATGAATATAGTCAAAGAATGATTCTCAACACTGGATAACGAAGGGATTTTTTTTTTTTTTTTTAGGCAAAGATGCATAGGTCCCATCTTAAACTTACCAAATCAGAAATTGCTGAGGGAGTGTAAGGGAATCTGTGCTTATTTTAATATCCCTGAAAAATTCTATATGTTAACTGAGTTGAGAAGTTACTTTGTGGAGGTAAGAAAAAGTTTTTGCTTCAATTGGAAAGTTAAGTGAAATGAAGAGAGTCTCATCCTTGTGTACTGGGTGAGAGAGTTTTAATACTTCTGTCTAGGCTCTGTGTTTATCCTTACAAACAGATCATACTGTACTAGAAACAAACTATGGTAGGATAGAAAGAAGTCTCACATCTCATCATTAATAAGTGATTGTAGCTTACAGTACTTCCATGATTTTCAACTCACATCACAGAAGAGATATTTCAAAGAGAAGAATAGGAAAGAAGTATAAGAAAAACACCAAGCTCACTGCTGTCAAGTAGGATCTGACTCATAGTGATCCTTCTTTGGGTTTCTGAGGAGGTATTACTACAGAAGTAGATTGTCCAATCTTCCTTTCGAGGAGTGGCTGGTGGGTTTGAACCACCAGCCTTCTTCTTAGCAATGAAATGCCTTAACCACTATGCCACCATATTTCTTGTTTATTTTTTTCAGTAGTTGCTATAGCAAGCTTAACGTCTTTTCTTTGATTAAGTCCCTTTACATCACAATGGCAGTGTGTTTATATCAAGGATCTAAACTAAAAGCTGTAAATGCAAAGTCAAAATCTTTACCTCCCCTATTCTCAAGTTTATTTTACAAACCGTTGATCCAATCAATAGTAAACTTACTGCTCTGGAGTGGGGATTTGACTTATAGTGACCCCTCCTTGGGTTTCGAGGCAGTATCCTTACTGAAGTAGATTGCTCAATCTTCCTTCCATCCGAGGAGTGGCTGGTGCATTGAAGCGCCAGGCTTCTGGTTAGCAGTCAAATGCTTTCAGCACTACCCTACCAGAACTCCTTCTTTTAAGAACTGATTCAAAGGAAGCCTTGTTTGTCACCCCTCCCCCATGTTTTAGAAACTTTTCTTTTGAGCTCCATTCTCCCTTGGGCTATGAGCCCTAAATGTTCTGTAGTGAAACCATTACTTTTATTGTCTGGCACAGTCTGAACTATAAGTTTCTTGAAGGCAAAGTCTATTTCTTATTCCACTTTATATTCTCAGATTCTAACACAAAGCCTAGCACAGAATAAGTACTCAGTAGATATTTCTGAAATGAATTAATTAATAAAGGTGAAAAGGAAGGAAGGAAAAAAGGGAGAGAGGGAGGAAAGGAGAAAGGGAGGAAGGGAAGAAGGAAAGAGGGAGGAAGAAAAAAGGAAACTAGAAACTTCCTTTGGAGATTATTGTCAGTACAACCTCTTGCCAAACTCAGTGGCTGAAAGATGAAAAAGAACTATTCTAATAATAGGAGTTCTGGTGGCAGTAGTGCCTAAGGTATTTGATGCTAACCAGAAGGCCGGTGGTTCAAAGCCACCAGCCACTCCTCGGGAGGAAGGTTGGGCAAACTACTGTCCATAGTGATGTTGTTGTTGTTGTGATGTGCCTTCGAGTCGGACCCGACTCATACCCACCCCTCCTTGGGTTTCCGAGGCAGTATCACTACGAAGTAGATTGCCCCATCTTCCTTCCGAGGAGAGGCTGGTGGGTTTGAGCCGCTAGCCTTCTGGTTAGCAGTCAAGTGCCTTTAACCACTATGCTACCAGAGCTCCCTCAGCCTGGGAAACCTAAGGAGGGGTCGCTAGGAGTTGGGTCCAACTCGGCAGTGAGTTTAGTTTTTTTTTTGTTGTTGTTGTTTCTTTTTGTAATAATTAAAAACAAAGAAACAATCTCAGACCTTTAGTGTGTAATAAAGTTGAAGTTTCGTACAAGAATTCTTATATTCTTGTGTATGAATTACTTTATTCCAGGTAAAATAATTCACAGACATTCATGTGTAAGAAAGGGCAATAATGCCTCCCAGAGGCTAAATGCAGAGAGCTTGGGAAACAGCCAATAACTATTTCCTGTTGGCAGAGTGTTCAAGGAGCCCCCTGGGGGAATGACTAAGGTAAATGGCAAGCTTGTACAGAGAATGGTAATTTGAATGCTGAGGGCAGAGAGTAGGGAATAAAGCTGTAGACAAGAGGGTAGGGTTGTTTTCACTTCACTTTTTTATATCTAGGGCACTAAATGCAGTTTAATAACTCACAAAATAAAGTCTCGTTACAGAAACCTATACTAAATAAAATAAAAAATATTCCATATGCGTTACATGGTGGTGGTTGTTGTTACGTGCCGTCGAGTCGGACCCGACTCATAGCGACCCCTCCTTGGGTTTCCGAGGCAGTATCACTGTAGAAGTAGATTGCCCCATCTTCCTTCTGAGGAGTGGCTGGTGGGTTTGAACCGCCAGCCCTCTGGTTAGCAGTCAAGTGCCTTAGGCACTACGCTACCAGAGCATATAATATTTAATTTTAATAAAGATATTCAGTAGACATAATTGAATAAGTTCCTGGCTCTACACGCACACAAATAGGACTGGGTTTTCTATTGCTGAATTCTTCTTACTGTCTGCCATAGTACTAGGAGCTCTGGTAGTTACTTGACTGCTAACCAGAAGGCTGGTGGTTCGAACCCACCAGCCACTCCTCAGAAGGAAGATGGGGCAATCTACTTCGTGGTGATACTGCCTCGGAAACCCAAGGAGGGGTGGGTATGAGTCAGGTCAGACTTGAAGGCACAAAACAACAACAACAACAACAGCCGTAGTACTGGGGGAAGCTCTGGTGGCTTAGTGCCTAAGGTACTTACTTGACTGTTAACCAGAAGGCTGGCAGTTCAAACTCACCAGTCACTCCTCAGAAGGAAAGTTGGGCATTCTACTTCCATAGTGACACTGCCTCGGAAATCCAACGACTCAACGGCACATAACAACAACAAAAAGCCTAGTAGTACCTGGCAAAAAGCAGATAATCAACAGACATTTACTGAATGAATGAATAAATGAATGCATACATATGCCTATATTTTTCATTAAAGTGAAACAAAAAATTACAGGCAAGTGGATCTGCTTACTTGACAAATAAACTGGTTCAGCTGACTAATGTGCACCTATGACTTCTTGACTGGGAGACTTTATGCTGAGCTTTCTGTTCTCAGCATTATTGTTTGTTATACTCTCCTTATTAGGAGGTTAAATACAGCAAAAGAGCATTAACAGTAATTAGCCTTGGAAATAAAAGTAAAGCCAAGCACAATTTAGTGCTTACTAACAGTCCATGATGAAGGCAGGAATCATCAAAAATAAGTAACCCATTAGGTTGAGAGTGTAATTGTCAACAAAGACACTATCTCCTCTTCTGATGTGTGTTAGTCAGACAATGGATTTCAGCTGTAACGTTCATGCTTTGAGACTATTCCAACGCTTTACTGCCTGAAATCTACCCAAGCTTTGTTCCCTTCAGCTCAGCAGATGACCTTAACACTTGCCTTACTAAGGACATACAGGTTGTCCAGAACTTCCTTGCTTCCTCACTGTGCCCCCCTAAAATGTCCCTAAGTCTGATACTCTTCTTTCCATCTTCTCCTTTGTTTCAGAGGAAGATGAGCCACCTCTTGTCTGAGCTTAACTCTGCCTCTCCTTCCTCTGCAACCTCCTTACAAAAAACAAAACCTCTCACAGTTTCACCTCCATACCAAATTCCAGCTTTTTGTCTCGGTTGGCTCCTTCCCTAACATTAACCAGTTGTTTCACATCCTTAAAAACTTTTTGTTATCTAGCTCTCTCTTCCTCTACTCAAACTTTCTAAAAGAGAATTTAACAGAGCAAACTCTTCTTATACTCCTTCCATTTGCCACTTAACTTCACTGCCTCCTAGATTTGTAGACACCATTCCACAGAAATGACACTAATACATATTACCAAGGACTTCCAAACCAATAAGATGAGAGTGGGCTGATAGCTAAGCATTTATCATTCTGGCCATCATCCTCCACCTTTGCCATTGCTACGCTCTCCATGTTTCTAATAGTGTAGTGTTAGGAAAGGTACATCACACTGACCTCCCTTTATTCTACTCTAAGCTCCCAGAGTAGCTTCTTCTTACATTTGAACAAACTTCTGATAATGACCTTTTCAAACCATATCCTAATTCATTTCTTTATACACCTGCTTCTTTTTAAGATTATGAACTTCTTGCAAACAGAGAAAATGTCTTATTGTCTCTCTCTCACAAGTACCTGGCATAGATTTGGCACGTATTGGGTGGCCCATTAAATTATGATAGAAAAGTAGGAGGGAGGCAAGGGAAGTCAGACAGACATTTGAATATATCCAAAGGATATAATCCTCACAACTGGACCAATAAGCAGCACCATGACAGATGGAGTAGAGATTGAAGTTGTCAAAGATTTCATATTACTTGGTTCCACAATCAACACCAGTGGAAGAAGCAATCAAGAAATCAGATGTCATATTGCACTGGGCAAATATGCTGCTACAGACTTTGTTACAGTGCTGAAGAGCAAAGATATCTCTTTGAAGACTGAGGGGCACCTAACCCAAACAATGGTATCCTCAGCAACCTCATATGCATGTGAAACCTGGACAATGAATAAGGGAGATCGAAGAAGAATTGATGCTTTGAGTTGCGGTGTTGGTAAAGAATACTGGAAGTACCATGGACTGCTAGAAGAGCTAACAAATCTGTCCCGGAAGAGGGGCAGCTGGAATGCTCTTTGGAAGCGAGAATGGTCAGACTTCATCTCACCTACTTTGGCCATGTTGTCAGAAGGGACCATTCCCTGGAGAAGAATAGAATGTTTGGTAAAGTGGAGAATCAGTGAAAAAGGGGAAAGTCCTCAACAAGATAGACCAACACAGTGGCTGCAATAATGTGCTCAGACATAGCAAGGATTGTGAGGTGGGTAGTGTTTCGTTCTGTTGTACATAGGTTTGCTATGAAGTGGAGTTCAACTCGATGACACCTAACAACAACAACAAATGAGGTGAGTACCTGCATTTATTTATAATGTTTCCAAATATAATGCAAAGAAATAAAAGTACTATAATAACATCAGAGATGGTTTGAGTTCTAGATATCACAAAATTTCAGGTCATCAGTTTACTTTAAAGATTATCTTTAATATAGAGAAAAATAAAGACAGAGTTAAAATTGTTTGTCAAAACCCCACTACTTAGTGAGTGAAACTTAATCTTAGTAGAAGAATTAAATCTGGAATCCACAACTCCTAACCTAATTGGTCTTTTTATTTTTTAATTTTTATTGTGATTTGTGTGAAAGTTTACAGAGCAAATTCATTTTCCATACATCAGCTCACATACAGTTTGTCTCATGACATTGACTGCAATTTCCCACAATGTAAAAGCTCCCCTCCCACTTCCTCCCCGTAGTCACCTCTTCCCTGTTTCCTTCCCTCCCATGCACTCCTGCCCCCTGAGCTGTCTTTATGTGCATAAACAGCCCTTCTATTCTTCTATGATTGAACTCTCCAGGAATGTATCTCCCTATTGTAAATGCTCAGATCATATGTCTTTTGTTTGGCTGGAAGCCACAGGAGTGGATTCAATTCCAGACCTGAAGGGCAGCTAGGAGCCATAGACTCAGAGGTTCCATCAGGCTCTATCAGACCAGCAAACCTAGTCCATTTTATTTTTGATTTTGAGTTTGGTCCATATTGTTCTCCCACTCCATCCAGGATCTCCTACATAGATCCTCCACGGAGTTGTTGACTGGAAGTCGGACACCATCTAGCTCTTCTGGTCTTATAGTTGTATAGGCTGAGGACTGCATGTTGTATCAGTCACTTTGACTAATTGTTTCCATGAATCTTTGGTTTTCTTCATTCTTCCTTACTCTGAAAGAGGAGAGACCCATTGTTGCATCTAGATGGCTTCTTGCAAGCTTTTAAGATCCCAGTAGCTATTTGTCAAAGAAGAATGTAGAATAATGTTTTTGTGTAATATTTTATGCCAGTTGAGCTTGATGTCCCCTGCAACCATGGCCCTGAGCCCATGGGTCCAACTACTCGCTCCCTCTAGGTAGCTGGCTGTGGCCAAGAAGTGAGTACAACTTTGTCCCTTGTCAGCTCTACTATATACCTGGAAATTCTTTTTTTTTTTCTTCCCCTTTTTTTTTTTTAATTGTGATTTGGGTGAAGATTTACAGAGCAAATTCACTTTCCATACAGTGGTTCACATATACTTTG
>NW_006921822.1:91197-92611 GCF_000298275.1 Orycteropus afer afer
GTCATTGTAGGGAATGACTACTACCAGCTGCCCAGCCAAGTTGATACCTGACCTTAACTACCACACCACCCCAAACAGGCATGGATAATGGGATTTACGAAACACCACAGAATGGAGGACAATGGCTAGAAGGGCCACATCAAGCAATTCACTGCAGCACCATAATTTGGTTATCCATTCTTCTGTTGATGGTCACTTAGGTTGTTTTTTTTTTGGTTTTGTAAATAGTGCTGCAATGATCATGGGTGTGCATATATCTGTACTTGTCCTGGCTTTCACTTCTTTAGGCTATATAGCTAGTAATGGGATTGCTGGGTCAAATGGTGTTTCTAATCCCAACTTTGTAAAGAATCACAATACTGCTTTCCACAGTGGTTGTATCATTTGACAGTCCCACCAGCAGTGTATGAGAATCCCAATCTCTATATATCCTCACAAGCATTTATTATTTTCTGTCTTGTTGAACTTTGCTACTAGTACTGGGGCCAGATAGTATCTATTATTGCTTTGATTTGCATTTCTCTAAGGCATTTGACTGTTAACCAGAAGGCTGGTGGTTCAAACCCACCAGCCAATCCTCAGAAGGAAGACTGGGCAATCTACTTCTGTAGCGATATTGCCTTGGAAACCAAAGGAGGAATTGCCATGAGATGGATTCAACTTGACGATAGTGAGTTTGAGTTAATAGCTAATGATTGTGAACATTTCTTCGTGTGTTTGTTGGCCGTCTGAATATCCTCTTTGGTGAAGTGTTTATTCATGTCTTCTGCCCATTTTTTAATTGGATTATTTGTCTTTTTGTTGAGGTGTTAGGGTTTTCTATAAATTTTAGAGATAAGTCCCTTGTCAGATATGTTGTTGCCAAATATTTTTTCCCAATCTGGAGGTTCTCATTTTACTCTTCTAGAGAAGTCTTCAGAAGCACATAAAAATTTAATTTTTAGAAGGTTCCATTCATCTAGTTTACCTTCTGCTATTAGTGCATTTTGGGTTATGCTTGATAGTCTGTTTATGCCACCATATATTAGGGATCCCAAGTTTGCTCCTATTTTTTCCTTGAGGAACTTTATATTTTTACATTTCACATTTAAGTCTTTGATCCATCTGTATTTAGTTTTTGAGTATTGTGTGAGGTACAGATCTTGTTTCATTATTCTACAAATGGATATCCAGTTTTGCCAGCACCATTTGTTAAACAGACAATCTCTTCCCCATTTAATCGATTTTGGCCCTTTGTCAAAGATCAGCTGACCATAGATCGATGAATCTATTTCTGGGTTCTTAATTCTACTCTGGTAGCATAGTGGCTAAAGCACTTGATTGCTAACCAGAAGGCTGGTGGTTCAAACCCACCAGCCACTCCTCGGAAGGAAGGTTGGGCAATCCTACTTCCGTAGTGATACTGCCTCAGAAA
>NW_006921822.1:93246-96952 GCF_000298275.1 Orycteropus afer afer
ACTTCCGTAGTGATACTGCCTCGGAAACCCAAGGAGGGGTCGCTATGAGTCAGGGCTGACTCGACGGCACATAACAACAACAACAACAACTGTAAATCACATTGATTTCCTTATTTCTTTCTCAGCAACCTCTTTGCAGGTGTAGAGGAATCCAACTGATTTTTGAATGTTGATCTTGTTCCTGCCAGATGCTGAATCTCTCAATTAGTTCTGATAGTTATTTGACTGAGTCTCTAGGGTTTTCTAGGTATAGGATCATATCATCAGCAAATAGGGATAGTTTGAGTTCTTTCACTTTGATTTCCACTTCTGGCCTTATTGCCCTGGCTAGGACTTAGAATATAGTGTTGAATAGAAGTGGTGATAGAGGGCATCCTTGTCTGGTTCCTGTTCTCAAGGGAAGTGGTTTCAGTCTCTCTCCATTGAGAATAATGTTTGGTGTTGGTTTTGCAAAGATGCCCTTTATTATGTGGAGGAATGTCCCTTCTATTCCTATTTTCCTGAGAGCTTTGATCAGGAATCGGTGTTTGATTTTATCAAATGTCTTTTCTGCATTGATTGATATGATCATGTGGTTTTTTCTTTTGTTTTATTTATGTGATTGATGATGTTAATTGTTTTTCTTATGTTGAACCATCCTTGAATGCCTGATATGAACCCCACTTGGTCATAATGAATGATTTTTTTAATATGTTGTTGTAGTCTCCTGGCTAAGACTTGGTTGAAGATTTTTGCATCTACATTCATGAGAGATACTAGCTTTTAGTTTTCCTTTGTAGTGATGTCTTTGCCTGGTTTTGGTGTCAAGGTTATGCTTGCTTCAGAAAATGCATTTGGGAGGATTCCGTCCTTTTCTATCGTCTGGAATAGTTTGAATAGGATCGATGTCAGTTCTTTGCTGAACATTTGGTAGAATTCTCCAGTGAAACCATCTGGGCCAAGGCTTTTTTGTTGTTGTTGGTAATTTTTTATAATCTGTTCAGTTTCTTCTTTAGTTATGGGTCTGTTCAACTTTTCCATTTCAGTCTGTGTTAGTTTAAGTAAGTAATATGTTTCCAGAAATCTGTCCATTTCTTCTAGTTTTTTAATTTGTTGGAGCACAGTTCTTCATATTATCCTGATATTATCCTTTTCATTTCATTGGTTCTGTTGTGATGTCACCAAATTCATGTCTTTTTCATGTTATTTGTATTCTCTCCCTCTTTTCCTTTGTTAAATTTGCCAGTGGTTTGTCAATTTTATTCATCTTTTCAAAAAACCAACTTCTAGTCTTGTTGATTTTTTTCTACTGTTTTTCTATTTTCTGTTTCATTTATTTCTGCTCAAATATTTATTATTTCCTTTCTTCTGGTGACTGTAGGTATTTCTTACTGTTCTTTTTCTAATTGTTGGTTTAAGGTGTTGATTTTGACTCTTTCTTCTTTTTTGATATATGCATTTATTGCTATCAGTTGCCCACTGATCACTGCTTTTGTTGTGTCCCAAAGATTCTTGTATTTTGTGTTTTCATTCTTGTTTGATTCAAGGAAATTTTTAATTTCATTTTTTATTTCTTCTATTACTCAGTCCTTCTTAAGAAGAATGTTGTTCAGTTACCATGTATTTTCTATTTTCTGCTGATATTTCTATTGTTGATTTCTAATTTTATAGCATTGAGATCTGAAAAGATGCTTTGCGGTATTTCTGTATTTTTAAATTTATGAAGATTTGCTTTACAGCCTAACATATGGTGTATCTTGGAGAATGATCCATGTACACTGGAAAAGAATGTATATTGTGCTGTTCTATAAGATCTATAAGATCTTAAATGTCTAAATATACATTAAATACATTAATATACATTAAATACATTAATATACATTAAAGAATATATATTGTGCTGTTCTATAAGATCTATAAGATCTTAAATGTCTATAATATCAAATGTCTATAAGATCAAAATGGTGGGTTGTATTGTTAATTCTTCTGCATATTTGTCAAGTTTCTTTGCAGTTGTTCTATCTTTTGTTGAAAGTGGTGTATTAAAGTCTCCTAGCTCTGGTAGCATAGTGGCGCTATGAGTCGGGTTTGACTCGACGGCACATAACAACAACAACAACAACAACAACTATGACTGTGGGAGCTCTGGTAGCATAGTGCCTAAGGCACTTGACTGCTAACCAGAAGGCTGGCAGTTCAAACCCACCAGCCACTCCTCGGAAGGAAAGTTGGGCAATCCTACTTCCGTAGTGATACTGCCTCGGAAACCCAAGGAGGGGTCGCTATGAGTCGGGGCCGACTCAACGGCAAATAACAACAACAACTACTACTACTACTGTGGAGTCATCTATTTGTCTTTTCAATTCTGTTAAAGTCAGATTTGTGTATTTAGGGGCTCTTTCTTGGGTCCATGGGAGCTCTGCTTGTGTAGTGCCTAACGCATTTGACTGCTAACCAGACGTCTGATGGTTCAAACCCACCAGCAACTCCTCAGAAGGAAGATTGGGCAATCTACTTCCATAGAGGTACCACCTCAGAAACCCAAGGAAGGGTCATTATGAGTTGAATCAACTTGGTAGTGGTGAGTTGTTTTTTTTTTTTTTTCGTTTTTGGTTTCCATTGGGTCCACAGATATTTATTATGTTTATATCCTCTTGTTTGATTGAGCCTTTAATCATTATATAATGTCCTTCCTCGTCTCTTATGATTTTTGTCTTAAAGTCAATTTTATCAGAAATTAATATTGCCACTCTTACTCTTTTTTGATTGGCATTTGCTTGATATCTGTTTCTCCAACCTTTGCTTTTAATCTATTATTGTCTTTCTCTCTAAGATGTGTCTCTTTTAGACAGCATGTTGATGGGTTATGTTTTTTTATCCAGTCTCTAACTCTCTGTCTCTTGAGTGGTGCTTTTAATCTGTTGATGTTCAGTGTAATTATTGACAAGTATGAATTCATTGCTGTCATTTTGTTATGTGTTTTCTTGTGGTGTTCCTGATTTCTTTGTTCTGTATGATTTTCTGTGTTGAGCTCATTTTGTTTATAAATTGTGTTATTATTTCCTTTGTTGCTGTTGTTTTACTATTTGGTAAATATTTGTGCTTGTCCTCTTTTTTTATTGTGGTGTGAAGGTTTATCATTTTTCTTTGAGGTGACCCTGTGATTTATAATTTTCTCCCTGAGTTTCAATCGTCCATTCTATCTTGCAGCTCTCTTGGCTTCTTCAACATGTGGAAGTTCTGTAACACTATTTTTCACCTCTTTTTGGTTTGTAGTTGCTCTCATTTGCCACTTGATGTCTCTGGTTCCCTGTTTCCAATCTTATAGGCTTATTTTACTTTGGCTACTACCATAACTGGGTTGGTTTCTGGGTTATGTCATCATGTGTATTATTGGTCAGTTGTTGTTTGCTATTATTGATTCTCTGTTCAAAGGACTCCCTTTGGTATCTCTTGCAAGGTTGATCTGGTTTTAACAAATCTCTTTAATTTCTGCTTACCTGAAAATCTCCTAATTTCTTCCTCCTATTTGAGGGGCAATTTTGTCGGGTATATAATTGGAGATAGTTCTCTTTTAGTGTTTTATATATATACCATCACATTGTTTTCTCCCTTGCAAGGTTTCTGCTGAGAAATCAGCGCTTAGTCTTGTTGGTTGCCCATTGAAAGTACTTTTCATTTTTCCCATGCTGCTTTCAGGATTCTTTCTTTCTTTTTTTTTTTTTTT
>NW_006921822.1:97697-102767 GCF_000298275.1 Orycteropus afer afer
TTTTTTTTTTTTTTTTGGCTGTATCTGAGTAAGTAGGGGACTGTGCTCCTCTATTTGCTAGTTGGCAGCAATTATGCACTCACTACCTGTCTCCTGGGAGGTGTGATAGAGAATGAGAGTGGCTGCAGGGATTTCTGTTTACTGTTTGTGAAGAGCAGTTAAGGGTGTGTCAGGGTCTCATTAGTGGTCATATATCATTGACCAGTTGGTGCAGAAGGAAGTGGTGGCTCTCAATCAGTAAGTGGAGCTGTAGGAGGTGCAGGTATGGTTGGGTCATATGGGTACAGTTGCTGTCTCTCACTCCATTAGAGAAAAACAACAATAAAAAAATCATCAAAAAAGTAAAAACGAGAGGACAAAAAACACACACAACATAAACACACAGGAACAATCACCAAAAAGAGAAAAAAAGAAAAAAGAGGTGAGGCAATACATGAAAGAAAATATTTAAAGAAATGCTTTAAACAGCAAAAATAAATATGAATATAAAGAGGGGGAAATTGCAATATCTGGGGAGGGGGTAATATGAGAAAAGAGGTAGAGTAGAATAACGAAGGGGAAAAAATGGGAAAAATGCAAAAAGAAAATCAAGTAATGGGGAGAATCACAAGAGAGAAAAAAAAAATTGGAATCTGGAAAAGGGAAGATAGAAGAAGCATAAACTAGAACCAGAGAATGGAAGAAGAAAGAATAATTATAAAACGGAAAAAAAAATTAAAACAGACAAAAACAAACTTAAAAAAAAAAATAGAAAAGGAAAAGATCTGAGTGGGGCAGAGCAGAGAACCCAGACTGGCATGGACTTCCTGTCAGCCTAGAAAGTGAGTGGGAGTGAGGGATGGCCACCCCTCTGTTCACCAAGAGGGTGTGGGGTATAAGAGTAACAAGGGGAATAATGCACCTCTCTAGTCCTCAGTGTCTGGTATATCCTTGTGGTCCCCAGCAAGTGGAACCTATCCATAGGTTCCTGGAATCTGAGAGAATGCTGTGGCTTTAAATATCCAAAATGGTTGAACTGCTTGTAAACATTCAAAATGGTTGCATGTTCCAGGCAGCCAGAAGTCCACAGCTCAGCCTGTCTCTCTCTTCACTGCTTCCTCTTTTATTTACCAGCCACCAGTGCAGTCCTCTGTGTAGCCCCTGGCTAGTAGAGCCAGTTTTTAGGTTAATTTTTAGGTCCTAATACCACTTGGCAATATCCAAGCTGTCTGTGCTTTCAGGATCACTTACAGTTCACAGCTCCATATGTCTCCTTTTTTTTTGGTGTTTTCATTCAGGTTCTTCTACTAGTTGGAATTTAGTCCACTTCTGTACCCTTCCTTTCAAAGCTCAGGGCTCCAGGATTATCTCCTCTATTTGTGTAAATTGGTTCCTCTTGTCTTTGTTGAAGAGGCTCTGAGTAGTCTGTCTGCCTATCCCAACATCTTACCAGAACTTGCCAACTCCATTTTTCTTTTTTTTAATTATACTGCATTTTTACTTTATTGGAATTTAATTGGTTAATTAACAAATTAATGAAAAAAATATTGGCCAAGTGCCTATAAGATGACAGAACAGTTCCAGGAGCTCAATGCATAAAACAATTATGATCTCTATTCTCATGTGGAGGAGCTCTGGTGGTATAGCACCTAGGGCATTTGACTGCTAACCAAAGGTTGGTGGTTCAAACCCACCAGCCACTCCTCAGGAGAAAGGGCCAATCTACTAGTGATACTGCCTTGGAAACCCAAGGAAGGGTCATTATGAGTTGGATCAGACTCAACGACAGTGAGTTTGGTTTGGTTTTTGGTATTCTCATGAGGCAGACAGATAATAAACAAAAAATAACAAACAATAAAATGTCAAAAAAATAACTGCTAAGAATAAATATATAGCAATATGAGAGGATCACAAGTTACTAGGGAGCATATGACACAATGGTTAAGCAGACTACATGCCTAAAGCAGCTACTCAGCCGCTCACAGTAGATTCCACCATGGAGTTGATTTCCAGTCTCACCATAGAGAATAACTACATCTGGCTGTCTAGCCACTGAAACCCAGGCCCAGCCAGGTTGACACATAACCTTAACTGCCACAGATGGAAACTATCAGGAAACAATGAGGTTGACAGTATAGCATTTCTTTTTGAAGTGATGAAAATGTTATAAAGTTTACTGTGATGTCGATGACATGTATCTCTGAATATGTTTTGTTGTTGTTGTTATGTGCTGCCGAGTCGGAACTCATAGCGATCCCTCCTTGGGTTTCCGAGGCAGTATCACTATGGAAGTAGATTGCCCCATCTTCCTTCTGAGGAGTGGCTGGTGGGTTTGAACCGCCAGCCTTCTGGTTAGCAGTCAAGTGCCTCAGGCACTATACTACCTGAGCTCCTCTGATGAATATAGTAGACTCCATTGAATTATACATTTTGAATGAATGAATGATGTGATATACTGAATTATATCTCAACAAACTATTTTCTGAAAAAAAAATAATAACAGTTTCTAGGATCTTATGCTGAAAAATTGAATGGAATGGTATTTGCTGAGGTGAAGAAGATCAGAGAAGCAACAGTGTTGGTAGACATGGGATGAATCAGGAATTCTATTTGGACATTGTGATAGTTAAGTTATGTGTCAACTTGGCTGGGCCTGATTTTGAGTGGCTGGACATCTGGATGTAGCATTCCCATAATGAGACTGGTACCCAACTTCATGGAGGAATCCACTGTGAGCAGCTGAGTAGCTACTGTAGGGATGTGGTCTGCTCCCAGTATATAAGGAGAAGTTTTAGGAATGGCCTGCAGCTTTTAGCACACTTGAATTCTGCATGTCCCTGAGTTTTTGTTCAGCAGCCTGCCATGTTGTCAGATGATCTTGGGTCTCTTAATTGACTTGAATCAATGGCCGGCAGTGTGGTTTGGTTATATCAGGACTGTGCCTTTTTACTTTTCTACCTTCTGTTTGTCAGCCTCAGCAGCCAGCAGCTGCCTGAGTGAAGAAAACCTCCAGCTCCAGTGGGCTGGGAGCAGGAGGCAGAGCTGAGGCCTAAGGTCAAGGGGCTCTCAGCCAGCCCCTAAGCCTTTGAACTCAGACTTCTAGTCTCCAAAACTGTAAGAGAATAAACTTCTGTTTGTTAATCTCATCCATTTGTGGTATTTCTGTTAGAGTGGCACTAGGTAACCTTGTAGAATTGAATATTGGTCATTGTTGTGAATTAAATTGTGCCCCCTAAAATGTATGTTACAAATCTTATCCTCTATGCTAGTGGTTAAAATCTCATTTGAGGATGGGTTGCCTTTGTTACGGGATCTCTGGTGGTGTAGTGCCTAAGGCATTTGACTGCTAACCAGAAGGCTGCAGTTCAAACCCACCAGCCACTCCTCCGAAGGAGGACTGGGCAATATACTTCCATAGAGATACCACTTTGGAAACCCAAGGAGGAGTCCCTATGAGTTGAACCAACTGGACAGCAGTGAGTTTTTTTTTTTTTTGCTTTTGTTGTGTTAATGAAACAGGATCAGTGTAGGGTGTGTTTTAAACCAATCTCTTTTGAATTATAAAAGAGATTAAATAAGAAAGTGAAAGAAGCAGAGATAAAGGAAGATTGAGGCCAAGCCACATGGAAACATCACCAGAGAACCAGGAAGCAAGTTGAACAGACAAGGACCTTCTTCCAGCACCAACAGAGAGAGAAAGCCTTCCCTTAGAGTCATCAACCCAGCTCTGGTAGCGTAGTGCCTAAGGCACTTGACTGCTAACCAGAAGGCTAGCAGTTCAAATCCACCAGCCACTTCTTGGAAGGAAGATGGGGCAATCTACTTCCATAGTGATACTTCCTTGGAAACCCAGGGAGGGGTCCGACTCGACAGCACATAACAACAACAAACAACAATACTCTTAAATGCCCATGGAAGAAACAGACTAGAAATCAGACAACATATTGCAGTGGGAAAATAAATTCACTGCAAAAGACCTCTTTAAAGTGTTTAAGGGCAAAAAATCACTTTCAAGACTAGGGTATGCCTGACCAAACCCGTGGTATTTTCAGTACCCTCATATGATGTGAAAGCTAGACAAAGAATAAAGAATACCAAAGAAGAGTTGATACATTTATTGTAGTGTTGGCAAAGAATACTGAAAATACCATGCACTGCCAGAAATTTGTCTTGGAAGAAGTATGGCTGGAATGCTCTTTAGAAGAGAGAATGGCCAGACTTTCTCGCAGCTACTTTGATCATGTTGTCAGAAGGGACCATTCCTTGGAGAAGGATATCATGCTTAGTAAGAGGGTCAGTGATAAAGGGAAAGACCCTCAACAAGATGAATGGACACAGTGGCTGTGATGATGGGTTCAAGCATATCAAGGATTATTCAGGACTAGACATTGTTTTGTTCTGTTTGTACACAGGGTCCTATGAGTCAGAGCTGATTCGACAGCACCTAGCACCAACAACAACCACCTAAATGGTTTGAAGATAAAATTTTTGTTTGTTAAAGCCACTCGTTTGTGATATTTCTGTTATAGCAACACTAGAAAACCAAGACAGATACTTAATCTATAAGTCATTATACCTCTAATAGCTCTCTGTTGAGACTGAGAGTGTTTCCATTTTATGGGTGATTTTATTTTTTTAACAATATTTTTGTTATCTTTTTTTGAAAGTTTACACAGTAAATTTGTTTCTCACTTTCAAATTTCTGCACAACTTTTCAATGATATTGGTTACATTTTTCACAGCATGTCAACTCTCGTTATTTCCATTCTGGTTTTCTGTTTCAAGTAATAAAGTTTCCCTGCCCCATTTCCTTCTCATCTTTGCTTTAGAGTAAATTTTGACTGTTTGGTCTCATACAGATTTTTTTTTTTTTAAAGAAACACAGTACTCATGGATGATATTGTTTATTTTATGAGCCAATCTGTTATTTAGTAAAAAATGATCTCATAGAAGTTTCAGTTGAAGGTTTAAAGAGTGTCTTAGACTATATTCTCTATGTTGTTGTTGTTGTTGTGTGCCGTCGAGTCGGCCCCGACTCATAGCGACCCCTCCTTGGGTTTCTGAGGCAGTATCACTACGGAAGTAGGATTG
>NW_006921822.1:102867-103682 GCF_000298275.1 Orycteropus afer afer
CTTCCTTCCGAGGAGTGGCTGGTGGGTTTGAACCGCCAGCCTTCTGGTTAGCAGTCAAGTGCTTTAGCCACTATGCTACCAGAGCTCCTATATTCTCTATAGGAGCAAAAAAAGTGAAGTATATATATATATATATATATACAGGTTTCTCCCACTAGCCAGAAGTAAAACATTCCCATGAAATCTTTTGTAAGCCTAAATTTCATAAAGTGAAGAAGTAATTATTAATTTATATGTGAAAAAAATTTTGGAACATTCCCAGACCCAAATAACCCTGCAAACTCATACTAAGTAACACATAAAATTTTAAAATAACACTAACATATAGTGTCCACAGTTATTGTGCTTGAAGCTGAGATGCTTAGTGTAGTTCCTTGGAAAGAAACTTGCTGATGACACTCTCTCAGCGTGTGGGTTGTGTGCTGCCTTTATGACATCTTGCTGCAAAACAAACTCTGAGCACAAGTTTCACTTTTTGCCAGTTCTTGAAGAAGAAAAATCCTCTTCAGACTTCTTTCAGTTAGCAAAATAGGTGCTAATGTAGGCCTTTTGTAAAAATGAAGTGGCATAAAGCAAACTTCAAAAAGCAAGGAATTATTATGGAGATATTTATTTTAAGGGAATGTCTCATGCAATTGTGAAGGCTGTCAAGTCCCAAATCCATGGCCCAGGCATCAGACTGGAGGCTTTTCCTGCCTCATGTGGTTAACAAATCCAAAATCAGCAAGTCAAATGGTAGGCTGCTAGCTCATATTCCAAGAACCGGAGGTCACAGGATGATGAGTTAGATGCAAGATAAAGAGAGAGCAAACTTT
>NW_006921822.1:105372-106845 GCF_000298275.1 Orycteropus afer afer
CTGGAGTTCGTTTTTGTGTATGGTGTGAGGTACAGATCTTGTTTCATTTTTCTGCAAATGGATCTCCAGTTTTGCCAGCACCATTTATTAAACAAACATTTTCTTCCCTATTTAATGGATTTCAGTCCTTTGTTAAAGATCAGCTGACCATAGGTCGATGGATCTATTTCTGGGTCTCAATTCTATTCCATTGGTCTTTGTGTCTGTCATTATACCAATACCAGGTAGTTATGACTACTGTAACTATGTAGTAGGTTTTGAGATCTGGCAGTGTGAGATCTCCTACTTTGTTCTTCTTCTTCAATAGTGCTTTGATTATCAGAGATCTTTTTCCCTTCCATATGAAGTTAGTGATTGGCTTTTCCATATCCTTAAAAAATGTTGAAAGGATCTGGATTGGGATTGCATTGAATGTATAGATTGCTTTGTGTAGAACTGACATTTTTACGATGTTCAATGTTTCGATCCATGAGTATGGGATTTTCTTCCATTTATGTAGATCTCTTTTGGTTTCTTGAAGTAATTTTTTATAGTTTTCCTTATACAGGTCTTATGTGTCTCTGGTAAGATTTATTCCCAAGTATTTTATTTTTGTGGTAGCTATTATAAATGATATTGATTTCCTTATTTCTTTTTCAGCAATCTCTTTGTTGGTGTAGAGGAATCCAACTGATTTTTGGATGTTGATCTTGTATCCTGCCACAATGTTAAATCTCTCAATTAGATTTTTGACTGAGTCTCTTGGGTTTTCTAGGTGTAGGATCATATCATCAGCAAATAGGGATAGTTTGACTTCTTCCTTACCAATTTGGATGCCTTTGATTTCCCTTTCTTGCATTATGCCCTGGCTAGGACTTCCAGTACAATGTTGAATAGAAGTGGTGATAGAGGGCATCCACATCTGGTCTCTGTTCTCAAGAGGAATGGTTTCAGTCTCCCTCCATCAAGTACAATGTTGGCTGTTGGTTTTGCAGAGATACCCTTTATTATATTGAGGAACATCCCTTCTATTCCTTCTTTGCTGAGAGTTTTGATCAGCAATGGGTGTTGGATTTTATGAAATGTCTTTTCTGCATCAATTGATATGATCATGTGGTTCTTCTCCTTTGTTTTATTTACATGGTGGATGATGTTGATTGTTTTTCTGATGTTGAACCATCCTTGCATACCTGGCATGAACCCAAGTTGGTCATAATGGATGATTTTCTTGATATGTTGTTAGAGTCCTTTGGCTAGGATTTTGTTGAAGATTTGTGCATCTATACTCATGAGGGATAGTGGTCTGTAGTTTTCCTTCTGAGTGATGTTTTGCCTGGTTTTGGTATCAAGGTTATGCTTGCTTCATAAAATGAGTTAGGGAGGATTCCATCCTTTTCTATGTTTTGGAATAATTTGAGTAGGATTGGTGTCGGTTCTTCTCTGAATGTTTGGTAGAATTCTCTGGTGAAACCGTCTGAGCCAGGACTTTTTTAG
>NW_006921822.1:106945-115077 GCF_000298275.1 Orycteropus afer afer
ATGACTTGTTCAATTTCTTCTTTTGTGATGGGCCTGTTCAACTTTTCCACATCAATCTGTGTTAGTTTAGGTAAGTGGTGTGTTTCTAGAAATTTGTCCATTTCTTCCAGATTTTCAAATTTGTTGGAATACAGTCCTTCATAGTATCCTGTGCAGATATTATCCTTTTCATTTCAGTTGGTTCTGTTGTGATGTCACCCATTTCATTTCTTATTCATGTTATTTGTATTCTCTCCCCCTTTTCCTTTGTTAAATTTGCCAGTGATTTATTAATTTTATTCATCTTTTCAAAAACCCAACTTCTGGTCTTGTTGATTTTTTCTATTGCCCTTCTATTTTCTGTTTCATTGATTTCTGCTCAAATCTTTATAATTTTCTTTCTTCTGGTGAGTGTAGGCTTTTCTTTCTCTAATTGTTGGAGATATTGGTTACAATGTTGATTTTGGCTCTTTCTTCCTTTTTGATGTGTACATTTATTGCTATAAACTGGCCTCTGATTACAGCTTTTTCTGTGTCCCAAAGATTTTGGTATGTTGTGTTTTCATTCTCATTTGATTCAAGGAATTTTTGAATTTCAATTTTTATTTCTTCTCTTGCCCAGTCTTGGTTAAGGAGGGTGTTGTTCAGTTTCCATGTATTTGCTCTTTTTCCATTGATTTTCCTATTGTTGATTTCTAATTTGATAGCATTATGATCTGAGAAGATGCTTTGCACTATTTCAATGTTTTCAAATTTATGAAGGCTTGCTTTTTGGCCTAACATATGTCTATCATGGAAAATGTTCCATGGGCACTGGAAAAGAATGTATATTGTGATTTTGTTAGTTGAAGTGCTCTGTAGATGTCTGTAAGGTCAAGTTGTTGGATTGTATTATTTAGCTCTTCTGCATTTTTGTTGAGTTTCTTTCCAGTTGTTCTATCTTTCAATGAAAGTGGTGTATTAAAGTCTCCTACTACAACTATGAAGTCATGTTTGCCTTTTCAACTCTTTTAAAGTCTTATTTATATATTTTGGGGCTCTTTCATTGGGTCCATAGATATTTATTATGGCTATATCTTCTTGTTCAATTGATGCTTTAATCATTACATAATGTTCTTCCTTATCTTGTATGGTGGTTTTTGTCTTAAAGTCAATTTTATCAGAAATTAATATTGCCATTCCTACTGTTTTACAGTTGCCATTTGCTTGATATATTTTTTTCCAACCTTTGATTTTTAGTTTATTTTTGTCTTTGTATTTAAGGTGTGTCTCTTGTAGAGATCATATCAATGAATTTTGTTTTTTTTATCCAATCTGCAACTCTCCATCTCTTGAGTGGTGCATTTAATCCATTAACATTCAGGGTAATTATTGATAAGTTTGAATTTGTTGCTATAATTTTGTTATGTGTTTTTTCATGGTATCCCTGATTTCTTTGCTCCATATTATTTCCTGTGCTGAGCTCATTATGTTTATGAGTTGTGTTATCAGGATCCCTGCCAGACTATAGCTCCATATGTCTCCTTTTTTGTTGTTTTCATGCAAATTCTTCTGCTAGTTAGAGTTTAGTCCACTTCTATATTCTTCCCTTCAAGGCTCAAGGGTCCAGGATTATCTTCTGTGTCTGTGTTAGTTTCTCTTTTCTTTGTTGAAGAGGGTCTGTGCAGTCTTTCTCCCTATTCTGCCACCTAACTGGAAGTCCAAGTCTGGGCATTTTAAGAATTTGTGTTCTGTTCCACTTTTTGCTCCCATTCTATCAGGATCCATATCTTGTGTTCATAGTCAGAATAGTTGGTAGTGGCAGCTGGCCACCATCTAGTTCTCATCTCAGGGTAGATGAGGTTATGGTTTCATACGCTATTAGTTCTGTAGACTAGATGCTTTTCTGAATCTTTGGTTTCCTTCTTTTTCCTTTAGTGTGGATGTGTAAAGACCAATAATCATATCTTAGATGACCACTCATAAGCTTTTAAGTTCCCAGCTGCTACTAATCAAACTAGGATATAGAACATAAACTTTATGTCCTATATTATGCCAATTGACAAGTTGTCCCACAGGATCCCAAGCTATCAGGCCCTGTCAACCAATCTTACAAATTGTTCGGTTAAGTCTAAGAAGTATTAGTGTCTATGCCCTTTATATGCTTTATTGTATATATAAATATATATGGATATATACTTACACACACAGACACACACATATACATATGCATATAGTTAAATCTAAGGAGCTCTTGTGGTGCAGTGCCTCAGGAATTTGATTGCTAACCAGAAGGTTGGCTGTTCAAACCCACCAGCCACTCTGTGGAAGGAAGACTGGGCAATCTACTTCCATAAAGATTTACTGCCTCAGAAACCCAACAGGGGTTGCTATGAGTTGGGACTGACTCAGTGGCAGTGGTTTGGGTTTGGTTTTGGTATAGCTAAGTCTATATATGCACATACATACACACATGCACACACACACACATACTCACACACGTGTAACCATATTCATATGTTTTGGTTGTTGCAATTAGTGCAAGTAAAATTTTGCTGAAGATAATTGAAAAACAGATGCAGTGATAACATTTCATTCTATGTTATTAGCTTCTTGATCAGTGTCCAGAAGTTGAAAAGCTTGCTTTCTGGGTAAACACTCTAAAACAGGCAAGAAAACAAAGTATAATCAAAGTCAAGAATCAAATTAATGCTTACAAATTAGCATGCACCTCACATCATAAAAATATAACCCCACAGAACAAAATCTAACTTAACTTTTGCTCAGCACTAGGGACCAAACAGAAAAGGAAGGTGGAATGTAAAGAGATGAAGTGGTTTTCACTTGGCTGCAAGGCTTCAGGCTCTCTAGATCTGGCAGAAGGCTGGAGCTGACTTTCTCATTGCTGGGATTATACTGCTCTTCAAAGGCTTCCTGCACTTCCCTTGACCAAAACAAATACTTCCCTAGACAGACTGGCCACTTGCAACTCCTTTCTCAGTCCCTGGACATTCAGCTGTTGTTGTTGTTGTTATTTGCCTTCGAGTAGGCCCCGACTCATAGCGACCCCTCCTTGGGTTTCCGAGGCAGTATCACTACAAAAGTAGGATTGCCCAACCCTCCTTCCGAGGAGTGGCTGGTGGATTTGAACCACCAGCCTTCTGGTTAGCAGTCAAGTGCCTTAGGCGCTATACTACCAGAGCTCCTGGACATTCAGCAGCCCACCTTTTTTAGTAGAAAGTGATCTTTTCACATCTTTAGTTGGTCCTATTGCACTGATGGAGTCACTAAGTGGTGCAAAAAGTTAATGCTATTGGCTGATAATCTAAAGGTTGTAGGTTCAACTCTATCCAGACTCTCTTCACAAGAAAGGTCTGGCAATCTACTTCTGAAAAACCAGTCATAGAAAATCCTGTGTAGCACAGTTCTACTCTGGCACAAATGAAGTAGAACTCATACCATGAGTCAGAATCAATTCAATAACTGATTTAGACAGTTGGCTACATGCATACACACTCTGGTAGCCCAAGTCTAAAAAATTCCAAATTCTTTGTGTGGCAGTTAAGGTTGTGTGTCAACTTGGCTGGACCATGACTTTGAGTATCTCGGCATCTGGATGCTGTGATTCTTCATGATGAAATTAGAAGTGATGTAATCAACTGAATGGTGGAATCCATTGTGAGCAGCTATTATTAGTCTTTGGGATGTGGCCTGCTTATTTTTAGTATTTATGGGGAAGCTTTGAGGAAGGTCTCTAGCTTTTTGGTACATTTAGATCCTGCATTTGGCCTAGTCTTCATTTCCAGTTCCTGAACTTGAAACAAGGAGTTCTGGTGGCAGAGTGCCTAAGGCATTTGATTGCTAACCAAAAGGTTGGTGGTTCAAACTCACCAGCCACTCCACAAAAGGAAGATGGAGCAATCTACTTTTGTAAAGTACCTTGGAAATCCAAATGGAGGTAGCTATGCGTTGGAATCAGCTTGATGACAGTGAGTTTGCTTCTTTTTGAACTTGAACCAGCGGTTTGCCATGTTGTCTGCTGATCTGGGGATTGTTCCTAGACTTGAACCTGTGGCCTGCTGTGTACTTGCTGATCTTGGGATTGTGCAATTTTATCTGCTGATCTTGGGTTCATCAGCTTCACCAGTCAGTAGAAGCATGAGTCAGAAGAGGTCTCCAGCTCCAGTGGGCCTGGAACAAGAGGAAGAGCTGAAGCCCACAGTCAAGGGGACTTCACCAAGTCCCTATAGCTGGCACTCTGAATTTGGACTTCTGAGCTCCTAAATTGTAAGCCACCACTTGTCTGTCAGTTTGCTGTACTGTGGTGGCTTCTGTGTTGCTGTAAGCCTGGAGGTTATGCTACCAATATTTCAAACACCAGTAGGGTCACCAGTGGTGGACAGGTTTCAGCAGAGCTTCCAGACTAAGACAGACTGGGAAGAAGGGCAGGGACATCCCTTTTGGAAAAAAATTGGCCATCAAAAACCTTATGAATAGTAATGAAACATTGATTTATTACTAGAAAACTTTATGAAAAGCCAGGAAACATTGTCTGATATAGTGCCAGAAGATGAGCCCCTCAGGTTGGATGGCACTCAAAATACAACTGGGCAATAACTTCCTCCTCAAAGTGGAGTTGATCTTAATGACATGGATGGAATAAAGGTGTAGGGCTTTCATTTGCTGATGGGGCATGGCTCAAAATGGGAAGGAATAGCTAAAAACGTTCACTAATAATCAGAACATGGAATGTATGAAGTATGAATCATAAAATTGGAAGTTGTCAAAAATGAAACAGAGTGGATAAAGATCGATATCCTAGGCATTAGTGAGCTGAAATAGATGGGTATTGGCCATTTTGAATCAGACAATCATGTGATCTACTATACCAGGAATGACAAATAGAAGAGGAATGGTGTGACATTCATCATCAAAAATAATATTTCAAGATGTATCCTGAAGTACAATGCTGTCAGTGATAAGATAGAGCTCTGGTAGCATAGTGGCTAAGGCACTTGACTGCTAACCAGAAGGCTGGTGGTTCAAACCCACCCTTGGAAGGAAGATGGGTCAATCTACTTCTGTAGGGATACTGCCTTGGAAACCCAAGGAGGGGTCATTATGAGTCAGGTCTGACTCGATGGCACATAACAACAACAAAATATAATATCCATATACCTACCAGGAAGGCCAGTTAATGCTACTATTATTCAAATATATGCACTGAACACTAATGCCGAATATGAAGAAATTGAATATTTTTGCAAACTTCTGCAGTTTGAAATTGAGTGAACATGCAATGAAGATGTATTGATTATAACTGGTGAATGCAATGCAAAAGTTAGAAACAAAGAAGAATCATCAGTAGTTGGAAAATATGCTTTGGTAATAGAAATGATGCTAGAGATCACATAATAGAACATTGCAACACCAACTACTTATTCATTGCAAATAATTTTTTTTAACAACATAAATAGCAGTTATACATGGCAAAAGTGAGACACACAGAAAAGATTGTCAAATTCAAGATTATAGGCAGTAGGGCCAGTGGCAGCCACCTTGGCTGCCAGTTTAAACAGATTTTCTTGAATAGACTTTCCCAGGAGAGATGTGAAGTTGCATATTCAATAAAATCCAACTGCTGCTGTCCCTACTTTTGATGACCATGGGCTAAAAATATCGAGTGAACATCAACAAACCCACACACCTCATCCATCTCTGTCCTCTGAGGAATGCCAGCAAATCTGCAACACTTCCAGGGAAATGTCTGTCCAGAGATGGCAGAACTCCAAGGAACCTAGATGAAGAGAAGGATGCTGGGAAAGGTTTTCTACAGAGAAAAGATTTTACCAACTAAAAATGTTATTTTAGTCAGAGATGTACTAATGCATATAAAATATGAGTATTTGAAAAGCAATCTCTGTGGTGTCTCTCCTTCAATATTAGAAGAACATTTGAGGACTCTTTCAGAAGCATTTTACATCTAGAGCTAACATCTCATCACATGGAATCTTTAACACCCATTAGATGCTTGGTCTCAGTAGAAGATGCTTCACTGGAGATGGAAGCCCTAGTAGACTCCAAAGATCAGCAGAGAACAAACCAATAATCATTCATTATGTATCAAGTGCTGACCACATGCAATGTGTATTTTCAGTGTCTATATTGTTCTTTAGTGTTCTAGAATGGAGGTCTTACATATAAACAACTGATGGTAATACCACTTAATGGATACAAGAACAGAGAGTTGCTCCCAATGTAATAGAAGAACAGAAAGTATAATTAATTCTGCTAAAGGACAGGGCTTGGAGAGGTGTTATTAAAGTTTGCTTTTAAATATTCTTTTTTTCAGGAAACTTCAGAGGTTATTTACTACCTGATATTCAAGTCTTTCATGAATCATCCTCACTTTTTATATTCAGCTTGTTGTTGTTAGTTGCTGTCAAGTGGGCTCTGATTCATGGTGACTCCATCTACAACAGAATGAAATCTTGTCTGGTCCTGGACCATCCTTATGATCACCAGCATGCCATTGCTGCCTTTCTACTAATTTCCATCTACTCAAACTAGTCACCTACCCATTCCAAGAGAAGCACAACATAAATGTCATTAACTCATCAATACTTTGCATCATACGCCTTGTGCCAGAATGACTCTTCTGATTAATCCAAAGGTGGGCCTTAATAACTATTTCTAAATTGTATTTAAATATCCTTCTATTTAGAGGAAAGGAGCTATGCTGATATATTCTACATGCCAGGAATCCAGATGGCTATAAAGTAAGTACTCCACCCAATGAGAGTTTCTTCTTCATTTAGACATAAATAAATGAAACAAGAATTTTATATCACATGCAGTGGAAAATTCAGAATATCCAAAGGTTTGGGGGCAAAGAGAAGATACATTTTTCCTAGTCATCTTCTGCATCCATCTCCTGTTGATTTTTTTTTTTTTCTTTTTGATTCTGATTTGGGGTAAAGTTTATAAAATAAACTGGTTTTCCATTCAACAAGTCATATGTATTTTGTTTTGTGGTGTTTATTGCAATGTCCACAATATCACACCATCCTTCTGCCTTCCTCCCTGTGTTTCCCATTTCCCTTTGTCTTTTCTATCCCTTCCTGCCTTTTGAGATTTATCTCAGGACAAATGTGTCCCTTTTGATCTGGTTGATTGTTCTAATGAATGTGTACCTTCCTAGTATTATTGCTCACCCTATAGGTCTATCATTTGGCTGAAAGTTGAACATGGGGCTGAACTCCTGTTGAATTTTTTATCAACTTCTGCATCCCACCTCCTATTCACACTGGTCCTTTTCTCCACCATACCTACTCACAAGTGGACTTTCCCTTGCTTCCTGAATTTCCTAAGTTGCCAACAAAAATGTGAGCATAGAAGGTAGCTAATTTAATTGCAGCATAACAAGAATTTGAAATTGGACATTAACAGTCCTTGTCCTAATTTTTTTTTTTTTTTCCTGAAATATTGCTACTAAGAACTCTTTATCCTCCTCCTCCTCTTTTTCCTCTCCAATTCTTGCTGCTGAAAGCTGTAGTCTGTTTCCTGAGGTAGACTCTGTGGAATAGGACCTGAAGTTTTGAGTATTTCTGAGATTTTTTTCTTTTTAAATCATGAATACAAAATTATTTAGAGGACCTTAGAAAGAGCTGATACAAATGAGGTGACTTGAAGCCTATACTTCATTAGTTCCATTAGCTCCTTGGCCTTTGCCATAAAGCTCTGACACACTCTCTTTTCTGTTAGCTGTCATTTCAATTTGTGCTGTTATCTTAATGAAGAACATAGGGAAGCATCAACTTTCATAATTTTAGAATGTTAAAATGCATTTGCTAAATAAAATATTTTTTTCTCTCAATATTTAAATACCTACAGATTTTAAAAGAGCCATGCCTTGCTTTCACCATACTTAGCTAACATAAGAACTGTAAACTCTGGATTCCTATATCCTTGTCCTCCACCTGTACTCACCACCATAACGCTAGCCAAGATCTGACAATTTCATATTTCACTAGAACATAGCTCTTCTGGAATGAAGAAGTTGGGATATATTTGTTATTGTTGTTGTTAAGTGCTGTCGAGTCGTTTCCGACTCATAGCGACCCCATGCACAGCAGAACGAAACACTGCCCGATCCCGCGCCAGGCCCACAATCC
>NW_006921822.1:115771-123747 GCF_000298275.1 Orycteropus afer afer
TTTGGCTGATTGCTCTTCTCATTGGCTTCCTGGGTTTTACCCCTTTCTCCTGCTCTTCCGGCCTGCTACTCTGTGCTATGCCTGTGCTTACCTTGCTCCCGGAGACCCGGTCCCTCTTGGGAGGGTAACAAGCTGGGGTATATTTATTACCTGTTAAACAATTCCTACACATGGGTGACAGTAAATTAGGGGTCAATTCATATGTGGTCCAGTTTTTGGCTGAACAGGGAAAAGAACTTACAGAAAAGAGATCCAATCCACTAGTTTGGAAATAAAAAGGACAATAGGTAGGTGTGAAATATCATGATCTAATCAGCCACTACCAGAATCTTTATCAGTATCCTGCAAGTCAGGGCAGAAGCTGAGCTTTAGATAGTGAGGGAGATCAGTTTATGAAGAGACATTGTGAGAGATGCCGCAGGTAATCTGTGTACACAGAGGCAGCTAAGCCTAAGCCTGAAAAAGAGGTATTCCTGCTCTGTACCTCATTGTACCGAATGATAATTATCAAGAAAAAAAAAAAAAAATCTATCAACCATAAGAGCTTGCATCCCAGCTGGCACTGTGTTAAGGGCTTTGTACAATACATGCAATTCTTACAACACCACTTCTGGGAAGGGAATGTTGCTACTATCATCCCCTGTTTTATAGGAAAGGAGATTGAGATTTGGGGAAGTTTAATAATCTTTCCAAAGTCATATATCTGGTAAGTGAAAGACACAGAATTCAAACCCCAAGTCTGCTTCACTTGAAAAGTATATAAAATTTTAGTTAAGGTATATGAAATTTCTATAGTTGAAGATGAAAAATGGCAAAATATTTGCTATTTTATATGGTACAGTCTAACATACACTCAATTCTCAGCTTAAAGCTCTGTAAAAATCTAAGAATCATTGCTCAACTCAAGTGAGCAATTTCTAGGTTTGGAAAACGAAGATTCATAGTGACCCTGGATAACAGTGAAAATTTGAACAACTAAGGGGGTCACAACTTGCAGTAATGTAACAGATGGTTGCAAAGTTGTAGTGGGTTTTCTGAAACATTAACAGCAGGAGTTGGCATTTTTTTTTTTTTTAAAGAGTGATAGGAAACATTTTCAGCTTTGTGGACCAAAAGGCCCCTATTTAACCCTATAGTTGTAGTTTGAAAGCATCTCTAGAAGATACATAAACAGTGAGTGTGATTGTGTTCCGAAAAAACTTTCTTTACTAAAATAGGTCCAAGTCATAGTCTGGAAGACTCTGACCTAATGGAATGATTTCCTCAGGTTAGACACACCCCACTGAATGCAGAGAGGGCTTAAATACAAGGTGAAGCAAGGCAGAATCATGGCTAATCTTGCTGACACTGAGGTCAGACTGTCCAGCTTTGAATATCAGCTTAGACATTTGTTAGCTGCATGACTTTGTCATGACAACTTCTACTAAGCTTTGATTTTTCTCATTAGGACAGTAGAATAATAAAAGTACCTACTTCATAGTGTTGTGAGAAATAAATAAAAAAACTATGTAATATTTTAGTGCAGTACCTGACTCATGGTAAGCACTCAATAAATGTTTGCAACCCAAAATTCACAGCCATTGAGTTAACTCTAGCTCATAGCAACTTTGTAGGACAGAGTAGAACGGCTCCATATAATAACACAACAACAACATACCACTAGAACTCTGGTGGTGCAGTGCCTAAGGAAGGCATCAGACTGTTAACCAGAAAGTTGGTGGTTCAAACCCCCTAGCCCTTCTATGATGGAAGACAGGGAGATCCACTTTTGTAAAGATTTACCACCTCAGAAACCCAATGGGGGTTGCTATGAGTCAGAACTGACTTGATGGCAGTGAGTTCGGATTTAGTTTGATATTTGATACCACCAGAGCTCCTTCAATAAAAGTTAGTTGGGTATTATTCTGGCCTTTCCCTGTTGTCTTTCGATTTTTCACTAACGTATTATTTTCAAGAATACTAGTGATAAGTACTTACACACTCTGAATAGATGTGTTCATTACAACATCCATATAGATTATTCAAAAAGAGCAAACTTGTGCTGTAATCATCACTCTATCTAGGCTGTATTACAACAAAATCAAAATTCTGAAGGATCGTTTCAAAACAGGAAACCCACAGAGGAAGAGTAGGGAAGACCTGGGGGTCCTCTTTGCTTTCTTTAGCTGTGTGAGAGAAGCCTTCAGAAGCTGCTTTTAGAGATGGAGGGGAGACTGACATCACCTCTGTTAACTGAATCACCAAAGGGAAGGCCAGATGCTACCATGAGAGAGGAGAAAAATGAAGCAAGATAATTAATTGGTAAACATTGCATGCGTCTCCTTAATTTCAGGATTTAGAAGACTAAGGCAACTGATGCCTGGTTTCCACAGGGAGAATTTTGAAGGCAAGAGGAATATAGGAACAAAGACGGATGGGTCAGCAGTTGGTGGTGCAGGATTCATGAATTTTCCATTGATCAAGTGATGACAGAGGAAGCATGAGTTTCTCTAAGAGGACCCTGCTCAAAAGTGCCAATACTAGAATGAGTGAGGTATACCAGGGAGATAGGAGGTAAAGCTGGGGGCTTACAATAGGTCAGGTGAGTATGCATTGTCTTCACTGGAGAGTGACAGAGGGCACAGACAATTGTATCACTACAGTTTTAGGCAGATAAGTCTTTGTTTCTGTTCCTTTTTTTTCCTTCTTCCTCTGCTACAATCCTGGAGAATCTAAGAGCAGGGAGGCATATAGTAAAGGAAGAGTGACAAAACAGGCCAAGTACCCCTTTCACATAGCAGTCCTCAAACCAAGGGTCATGAATTATTAACTGAATAATTTGGTAGGAGGAAAGATTTCAATTGTATTTAAGATTGAAATTTTGATTGCACTGCACTTTTTCATGCTTCTAACTCAGAGTTATCAAAAATGACTTTTATTTAATAGCTGAAAGCAATTAAAATTTGTGGTAGATGCCTAAAATGCCATTGAAGATAAGAAAGAGAGATCAGACATAGAATGTTAAAAGGAAGAAATGGACAAAGCTTAAGCCATTTAGTGTTTGTGAGCACATGGACTTCAGTCAAGTTAATAACCTTACTTCATTTGCAATTATTATGAAGACTGGATATGGGAGAAGAGATCAAGAATTGTAGGAAAAGTAAGGGGATATTTTAGTCAAGGTGTGTCTAGGATGTGGGGTAAAATTGGGACGAGAAGAGTGAGCTTGAGCAAGGGAAACATTGGCTCACTTAAGAGTAGAGAAGGTAGAGAGTAGACCTGGAGGGACAAATGGACAATGTCAGCAATGGAGACATTTTCCTCCGTTGTCTTAATGCAATAGCTTTATTATATAAGAAAAAGGATGGGCAGAGCACAGAGGAGTGCCACTCTGAGCAAACTCTTTGGCTGTGATTATGTGTAGAATAAATCATGTGTAGATTTAACCCATAAAAAAATAAACAAGCAGCCTACTGAATTTTTAAGAAACTATTGTGGCAGAAGATCCCATACATGGAAGACAATAGTCTGTGAATGTTAAGCCCATAAAACAATATTGGGTGGTGGTGGAACATTGGTGATTCAGTGGTAGAATTCTCATCTTCTATGTGGGAGACCTGGGTTTGATTACCAGCCAATTACAATGCATGTACAGTCACCACTATTTGTCAGTGGACTCTTTTGAGTTGCTATGGTGCTAAACAGATTCAGTGGCATTTCTAGCCTATAATGGACTGGAAGACAAGCCTGGTAATCTACTTCAGAAAATCAGCCAAGGAAAACCCTACAAATCACAATGATCTGATTTCCAACCCATCATATGGATGGTGCATGACCAGTAAGCTTTTCATTCCATTGTGCATGGGGTCAACTTGATAGAAGCTAAAAACAACAACAACAATCTGTACCACCAAAAAGGGACTGAGAAAAAATGTGCAGTCTCTAGGAAGAGCATCTTTCCTGTGTTCATGAAGGATAATGAATAATGAGGATCCTCTCTGGGACAGAACTAGGGGACATCAGTTTGGTTAACCAAAGATGTAGTTCCTTCTGGTCCAATCAATCCTTGCAACTGGTATTTTCTATAGATGAGGGATTACTTTGTGTTGGCCATTATCTTATTTTTCCATCATTGTTGAGTGTGTATGTTGAAGACAGATCACTTATCTTTTGGTTTATGAACACGAGAAGTTACAATGAGCCCTGATGAATTTTAGAGGCCCTGAACTTCAAACTAGATGTGGTAATTGTGTGGGATGTTGGTATTATACCCTCACCACCACCACCATCCTGAGAAAGAGAAATATATATTCAACAATGAAAAAGAAGGGTTTTTGTGGGTGTTGGATAGTCAAAGGAGTGACTACAGGCAAATGTTTTAGATTATCTATCCAAAGGGTATCATTGATCTGTTCCCATTGATCTCCTCTGTCAGAGGCTAAAAAGCTAAAATATTTACCTTCCTAGAGTCTTGCAGCTTGGAGAACCAAGTGACCCAGAGTTAACAAATAAGGTGTCTTGATGCACTTATTTTTCTAGAATACACCTTGAGAAATTCTATTATTTAACAATAATGCTAAGTGGAAAAAGCAGTATGCTTTTATTTATGGTTATGTCTAAGAGCTATCTGTCAACTTTTTTGGCTTTTCTATACTCTGTATAAATGAATTACAACTGTTATACAATATTTATATAATCAGGAAAACACAATGCCCTTTTCTCTTAGTATAACTCTGCTTAATATAATACATGGATGGAAAAATGTATTAAGCTCCACCAAGTTGTATTATGTAACAGAACTGTATTCCCATCATTTATCTACTTGGAAAATATGAATATTCCAAGGTCACCTCATCATTAAATAAACACTCTGTTTCTTTGAAAACCTGTTTCACCAGCTGGAGAAATGGGCATGTGAGTGAGTAACCCTCAATTTGGACTGTTGTATGGCATCTGCAGAAGGATCCTAAGGAAAGCACAGACACTTTTCAGTTTTAGGATACTTTGAAGAAGATTCTCATGTCAAGTGTATCTAATAAGCTCCTAGTGAACATAGGCTTTTTAAGTTCTATCAAAATAATAAAATATGTTATGCAATATCATGAGAAAGAGTAAAATTGGTTCCGGTAAGATGGCAGAATAGGCAGGCAAACTACACAGACCCTCTTCAACAAAGAAAAAGGGAACCAATTAACACAGATACAGAAGATAATCCTGGAGTCCTGAACTTTGAAAGGAAGGCAACAGAAGTAGACTAAACTCCAACTAATAGAAGAACCTGCATGAAAACCCTGAAAAAGGAGACATACAGAGCTGCGGTCTGTCAGGGATCCTGATGGCACAGACAATTTGGATATTGCCAAGTGGTGTTAGGACCTAAGAATTAACCTAAATATCTACCCTACTAGTCAGAGTCTGCACAGAGGACTGCATTGGTGGCTAGTGAATAAAATTGGAAGCAATGAAGAAGGAGATGGGCCAAACTGTGGAATTTTAGCTGTCTGGAGGGTGAAGCCATTTTGAATGTTTACAAGCAGTTTCACCCTTTTGGATATTTAAAGTGACAACATTCTTTTAGATTCCAGGGACCTAAGAATAGGCTCCATCCACTTGCTCAGGACCACAAGGACATTCTGGAAACAAACAATTGGAAAGGTGTGATATCTCCCTTGTTACTCTTATACCTTACACTCTCTTGGTGAACAGAGGTGTGACTATCCCTCACTCCCACCCAATTTTTGGGCAGCAGGAATTCCATCCCTGTCTGTGTGCTTGGATGGAGCCTGGCTGCCTGCCCCATGTAGATTTTTTTTTTTCCCTTTTTAAGTTTGTTTCTTTTGGTCTGTTTAAAAATTCTTCATCTTTTTTAATCCTTATTATTATTATTATCTATTCTTCCCTTCCCAGGTTCTAGTTTTCAGCTTCTCCTCTCTTCCCTGTTCCTGGTTCCCATTTTTTTCTTTCTCATGGTTCTTCCCATTCCTTATTTTTCTTTTCATTAATGAATCTGAAGAACTTTATCTTGAGTGAAATAAATGAATTACAGAAAGACAAACACTGTAAGGTCTTTCTACTATAAACAATCAAGAATAGATATATATACAGAAAGCAAAATTCTTTAATGGTTACCAGGGTTCAGAGGAAGATGATGAGGAATTACTCTCTAGATAGTAGACATTTGTTACTTTTGGTGATAGGATACATAAGACCAAATGTGAATGAAGTCAGCATAACTTGACCACTGTAAATAAAGACATTAAGGAATACACAAGAAAAAGAGACCATTTTTAGAAAATGCTTTAACATATATAATTTTATAACACCAGTAAAAACAAACAAAAAATATATGGGGAATTACATGGGTAGATATGGATGCATACATGTGTATGGAAAGGCATATGTGAATAAATGCATATGCATGTATAGGTACCTCTGTGAGGTATGTATATACAAGTTTGTGCTAACTGCATATACATTCATGTAAATAATAAACTACATAGAGGGCACAGTTATGGAGGCTTCCTAGACATAGCCAGACAACTTATGTGACTAGTTTACACAGTTTCAAGGGACAACTTAGTCAAGTGGCATAAGGTAGCTCACAAAGATAATGTTTTGCATACTAGATGGGTGAGAGCATCTGGGATTTTAAAAGCTTGCAATGGACCACTTAAGAGAAAACTAATGGACTCCACTCATATGGAGCAAAAGAGAATGAAGGTAATCAAAAGTTCAAAGAAGAAACTAGCCCATGAGTCTAATAGTCCACATGAACTACAGCCTCCTCTAACTTGAGACCAGAAAGATTGGATAGTGCTCAGCTACCATTGCTGACTGATCTGACCAGGGATGCAATAGAATGTCCCAGATACAATGGGAGAAAAATGTAGAACAAAACTCAAATTCCTAAAAAAGGTTAGACTTACTAGACTGATAGAGACTAGAGGAATCCCTAAGGCTATCACCCTGAGATAATCTTTGAATGTGGATTTGAAACTCTTTCATTAAGACACTGAGGTAGTTATGGCTGTGTGTCAACGTGGCTGGGCTATAGTTTTGAGGGCTCCGCAGCTGGATGCAGTTATTCCCCATGATGAGATTGGAATCAACTCCATCTTGGAATATGCTGTGAACAGCTAATTTGTTGCCTTTAGGGTGTGTGCTTCTTCCAGCATACATGGAGAAGCTTGGAGGAAAGTCTCTAGCTTTTTGGCACATCTGGCTTCTGCATTTGGAGGAGTCTTCACACCTGTGGCCTACTGTGTTGCCTGGCAATCTTGGGATTATTCTTGGACTTGAACCAGTGGTCTGCTATGTGGCCTGTTGATTTGGGGATTGTACTGTTCTACTGGCTGACCTTGGGTTCATCAGCCTCTGCAGCCAGCAGCTGCATGATTTACGAGAAGCCTCCATCTCCAGTGGGCCTGGAATAAGAGGCAGAGCTGAAGCCCAACATCTAAGGTTCTTCATCCAGCCCTAGAGCCAGCATTTTAACTCAGACTTATAGCTTCCTAAAATGTAAGAGAATAAATTCCTGTTTTTAAAGCCTTCCATCTGTGGTATTTCTGTTATAGCAGCACTAGAGAATGTAGGCAGAAAACGTTAAGTCAAATAATAGATTGGCTTATAAAATAATCCCTGAGTAATATGCTCCCTTAAACAATTAACTGCAGGAAATAAAATGATCAACATTTACTCAAAAGCAAAAATGAGAAGGCAAGGAAGGGAGGGGAAGTTAGATCAATGGAAACAACAAACAGAAAGGAAATAATGAGAATGCTGGTACATTGCAAAAATTGTAACCAATGGTAAAGAACAATCTGTATAAATATTATTAATTGTTATGTGCCGTCGAGTTGGACCCGACTCATAGTGACCCCTCCTTTGGTTTCCGAGGCAGTATCACTACGTAAGTAGGATTGCCCAACCTTCCTTCTGAGGAGTGGCTGGTGGGTTTGAACTGCCAGCCTTCTGGTTAGCAGTCAAGTGCCTTAGGC
>NW_006921822.1:123847-128536 GCF_000298275.1 Orycteropus afer afer
AGTAGGATTGCCCAACCTTCCTTCTGAGGAGTGGCTGGTGGGTTTGAACTGCCAGCCTTCTGGTTAGCAGTCAAGTGCTTTAGCCACTATGCTACAAGAGCTCCTAAATATTATTAAAGGGGAACCTAATTTGCTGAGTAAACTTTCCCCTCAAACACAACAAAAAATTATTTTAAAAAATCAGTTATGAAATCATGTTGTTATGTGACCATTACTGGGACAACTGGTGAAACCTGAGTGAATCTGGCAATTAGAAGGAAATAACGTATGAATATTAATTTTCTGATTTTGATAGTTGTATGATGGGTGTTCCTACATGGCACAACTGGTTAAGCACTTGACTACTAATCAAAAGATCAGCAGTCCAAACCCACCCATAGGCAGCTCTGAAGGAAGGTCTGGCGATGTAGTTCCAAAGGGCCACAGACTTGAGAGCCCCATGGAGCACAGTTCTACTCTGCACACATGGGGTTGTCATGAGTCAGAATCAACTTCATGGCATCTAAGTTGGTTTAAAGTTTATTATGGTTATGTAAGAGAATATTCTTATTTATAGGACATACACATGAAAATATTTGGGGTTGACAGGGCATCAGATTGGCAATTTTCTTTCAAATGGTTCGGAAGAAAAAGTTCTCTGTATTTTATTTGCAACTTGAAAAGTTTGTGACTGTTTCAAATTATAAAACACATATTTTAAAAAAATTGATGATCAAGGAAACAAACACTGAACTCCACATTTCACTCTCTCTGCCAAACCTGTCCCAGATCACTAGGAATTGTCAGTTCTGCAAGCTTGGGATAGCTGTGGGCTAATTTGATAATTTTACTCTGCTATACTACATTGCTGTGGACAGGCAGCCTCTCAATGTAGTTCTTTCTAATGAGCATGCTGACAGCATCTATATTTCTACCATGAGACTAAAAGCACTTTGCCCATTAAATAACCATTTTTACCCAGGGAAATGATGTATAATCAGAAAAAAAAAAATTGTAAAGATTACTACTGCCTGATGTTTTACAATTTCCAGTCACTTTCACTTACCTTATATTACTGTATTCCCTTCCAATTTGGGAAGCAACTTGGAGGAGTTGAAAGATAACAGGCCCTACTCTGGATTACTCTCATGTAGCTCCACAACTCCTAACTATATAACTTGGTGTACATTATGTAAACTCTGGGCCTCTGCTTCTTTATCTGGACATTTTGAGGTTAATAAGAAGTTTTAATGAGATATAGATCACTGAGTCAAAGTATAAATCACAATCAAAGATCATTCATTTATTCAAGTGACAATTACTGCATACCTGGTGTATTAGTTTCCTAGGGCTGCTGTAAAAATTATCACAACCTTGTGGCTCTTAAGAACAGAAATTGTCTCACAGTTCTGGATACTGGAAGTCCAAATCACTGTGTCAGCTGGGCCAGGCTACCTCAAAATTCTAGGAGAAGATAATTTCTTGTCTCTTCTAGCTTCTGGTAGCCCCAGGGTTACAGATATATCTTCTGGGTTACAGATGTATCTTCATATGCCTTACCTTCTTCTATCTCTCTCTGTGTGTCTCCTCTTTTTTTATATAAGGATATCACTCAGATTGCATTATGACACATTCTACCCCAGTATGACCTCCTGTTAACCGATAACATCTTCAAAGACCCTATTTCCAAACAAGGTCCCATTTATAGGTACCAGGGAATAGTACTTTAACATAACATTTTAGAGAACACAATCCAATCCATAATATCTGTTAAGTACCAAGCACTATTCTAGCCCCTGGAGATATAGCTGAGAACTATAAACATAGTCCCTAGTGTTACAGATTTCATTGTCTAGTGGGAATAAAGATAGAGAGGACAGTCAAAGGGTGATGTCATAATAACTAGGATAGGGGATATTCACTTTAGATAAAGATAGTCACAGGAGGCTTCTCCAAGAAGAGCTGAGACTTCAGTAATGGGAAGTAGATGTGCTAAGATTGGAAAGAGCAGCTTCACCAGAGCTACCCATCCAAGACTGCCGCAGGAAGGAAAGACTGATTTGTGGAAATACAGCAGTGCTTACCAGGGGAAACAGATTTCTGCCAGTGCCCTATGATCTTAGTGACATGCTTCAGAGTTCCTGAAGATACCATATCTCAACTGCCTGTTCTTGAGGTACTTTCATGGAGAAAGCACATCATTATGTAGAGAAGTAACCCTCTTTAAGTACACCCAAGCTCAAACTCAAATACAAGAGATTGAGCTCAAGCAAAACCCTACATTTCTTCCAGACAAGCGTCATCAAGATGATTCTGACTCACATTGACTATATAGGACAGATACAACTGCCTCACTGTGTTTCCAAGGCTGTAATCTCTATGGAAATAGACTGCCACATCTTTCTTCTACTGAGTGGCTGGTGGGTTCAAACCACCAACCTTTAGGTTCATAGCCATGCACTTTAACCACTGCACTATCAGAGCTCCTTTAGGCTTTTTAGGAGCACATTATTGAGGTGGTTTCATGCTGGTTGTGTGTGTGTGTGTGTGTATGTATGATATTATTTGATTCTTTCATATACTAACATTTTTTGAGAATATTGGATTTGCAACCAGTTCTGGGTTCTCTTAAAGTCAAAATTATATTCCCATTTATAGTTTATCTAAGGACATTTATTCCCAAATATAATTAAGGAATTAAGACAAGAGCAAATGATGTCCTTGTGGCCACATATAGGTAGAACCACATTATACTTGAGTTGCCATGACCCAGCTAAAATACAAAAAGGGAAAAGAAGAGAGAAATTATTCCAACTCTGACAACTTCCTCCTCATCAGTAAAGTTTTACTCCACCAGTAAAGTTTTATTACTTGATTAATACTTCAAGATTGTTTCATTGCAAAATTTTCAAGACTTAAAAATGGAAAACTCCTGAATTAGAAAGCCCTGTTCACATTTATTGGTGTTGTAAATGACTTCTCAAGCCTACATTTACATTCTAAGCTAAGTTTCTCTAAGAGAGTTCCAATATGCTTTCTATATTTGGTAGAACTGTTGCAGGAAAAAAAAACAAAAAAGCACAAAATAAAATTAAATCAAAATTTAATTTTGAGAAAACATACCATGCTTTATGTGGCGTTCCAGTTCTGTTTCACTTGCCTTTTTTTCCCCCACCAAAAAAAAAAAAAAAGCTTTTAGGCTATAGATGACACAGGCCATTTGGCCTCAAAAAACCTCCTGAGGCTTCCTGTTGTTGTTGTCGTGTGCCATCGAGTCAGAACCAACTCATAGCGACCCCTCCTTGGGTTTCCGAAGCAGTATCACTACGGAAGTAGGATTGCCCAACCTTCCTTCTGAGGAGTGGCTGGTGGGTTTGAACCACCAGCCTTCTGGTTAGCAGTCAAGTGCCTTAGCCACTATGCTACCAGAGCTCCCTAGGAAGGTGGAATGTCAAACATTTCAGAGACCTCTCCACCACACACAGAATCTTCCTACCACAGGAGGGAGCTTCAGCCAAGATTCTTATACTCTCTTCCCATCTAATTTACACTCTTAAGTAGTCTAGAATTAGCAAAATATGAAGACTGCTAATTGTCTCCCAACATCATTCCCCTCCCCTTCTTCCATTGTATTCCATTGCTATAGCTGAGCAAATAAGTACCTGGCTATTGGTTTTGCCATGATGACATCATGTTGCTCAGTGTAGGCCAATGATGTGTGAGTGGAATTTATTCCTAAGGGAGCTGAGTACCCTCCATTTCTCTTTCCCTATTCCTCAGACTGAATAACTTTGATCATACAGATAAAGACAAACTCCTAGGAGGTGATAAAACCACAAGATAAAAGTATTCCTTTGAATGACATCATGGAAAAAAACACAGACTACTAAGATCTATGTGTTTAGGTCCTTTTTTTTTACTTCCTGGGTGGCTGAAAAAAATAATAATTAATATAAGCCCAGGTGTTAAAGGTTAATTGTTTTTGCTTTATCTCTAATAATTATAGCTAATATTTATTAAGCATTTACTACATATAGGGACTTTTAAATTCTATGCAACTCATTTAATACACACGGCAGCTCCTGGGTGGTGCAAACAGTTTACATTTAACTAGTAACTTAAAAGTTACTGGTTCAAACTTAGCCAACAGTGCCTCAGAAGAAAGTTCTGGTGATCTGCATGCATGATGATTATAGGCAAGAAAACCTTAATAAGCAGTTCTACTCTGTAACACATGGAGCTGTCATGTATCAGAATTGACTTGATAACAACAGGTGTTTTTTGTTTTGGTTTGTTTTTTGTAGTTACATGAGGAAAGTACTCTTAATAAGGAAACTGAGGCTCACAGAGTTTTGGCAACATACTCAAACTCACACAGCAAATAAGTGATCAGTATTTTAAACCAGATAGTTTGATTCCTGAGCTTCTAGGGTCTCTGCTCTTAACTGCATGGCTTTTAGCATTTTAATATATTAGCATTATAACAGCATTTATATGAGTGCTGAGGAGCAAGGATGTCTCCTTGAGAACTAAGGTGTGCCCGACACAAGCCACGATATTTCCAATTGCCTCGTATGCGTGTGAGAGCTGGACAATGAATAAGGAAGACTGAAGAAGAGTTGATGCTTTTGAGTTGTGGTGCTGGCAAAGAATGCTGAAAGTACCATGGATTGCTAAAAGAACTAACAGATCTGTCCTGGAGGAAGTGCA
>NW_006921822.1:138732-152593 GCF_000298275.1 Orycteropus afer afer
AGCTCAGGGTGCAGAAGAGTATGAAGGGATGGACACTGGGAGGAGGTAACAGAGAAAAAAAAAAAAAAGAATTAAAGGTGCTCTGGGAGGCCATTAAGAAAGAGTATTTAGGATAAAAAGTCCTCACATCAGACTCTACATTGATGTGTCAAACCAAGCACATTGTCCTCTTCGTGAGATTAGATGTAGTATCTTGAGTTAAAAAAACAGCTTCCTTCATCTCAAGGACTTACCATCTGAGAGATATCTGCAGCATTTTTATCAAATGCTTAGTTCCAGTGATACTGGTGATTCTTTAAGGAATAGGAGAACTCTTAAAAATAGGAAGAGGTTCTGTTTGGCACCATTATACAGAATGATAGTATTTCTCAAAGTGAGAAATTTTATGTTGCTATGTGTTGGCCAATGGTGTTTGGATTGAAATTATTTACCATGCTGTTACGGGAGAAAATTCCTGCCTGCTTTAGGGGTGTGGAGATGCCAAACATACAGTATTTGACCTTAGACAGATAAGTTTGACAGCAATTTATTCACATATACTCAGTTTGAGTTAGCAGGACACTGCATGCCACACAGGGCCACACAAGGGTTGCACTTGGGAACAGAGTGAACAAGCGGGGACTGTGGGAATCTGGCTTAGTAGTAACAAAATAATGACGTGGTCTCTGGTACCAGTGAGAGGATGATTGACTGTTTGTATACTTTTGCAGACTGACAAGGACCTGAAGTCTGCTGTTGTTGTTGTTATGTGCCATCGAGTCGGACCCAACTCATAGCGACCCCTCCTTGGGTTTCCGAGGCAGTATCACTATGAAAGTAGATTGCCTCATCTTCCTTCCGAGGAGTGGCTGGTGGATTTGAACCGCCAGCCTTCTGGTTAGCAGTCAAGTGTCTTAGCCACTGTGCTACCAGAGCTCCCTGAAGTCTGCTAGTCAGAGATAATCAGGCACTGTGCTAAATCCCCATGATAATGTGGATTATTTGGCTGGGAGATCTTATCTGCAGAAGTAGAATACTGGAAGGGGCTTGCAGCTGGGGCAGTTAAGGTCCTTGGTATCTGGTTTCAAATATCAAGGCAGCATACAATACTGAATCTTTATTTCAGGCCTTACACCATATGGAGGAATGACAGTTGAGTGGTAATATGTGTTCAGGTGGTTCATATACACAACAATAATCACATTGAATTATCTGGTGAGAAAGTTACTCCCTTTTCAGGTGTCTTTCAATTCCAGATTTTATCAAGGAGGAAGTCTGGGTTTAGTGTCAATCTGGGTTTACCACCTCTCTACTACTTGTTAATCTCTCTTTTTTGAAATAAGAGAGTGAACCCAAAACCTGTTCCTTAGATAGTGAATATCATCAAGACAGAATTTAAAAATATAGTTTATTTTTCATTGTATTAGTTTATGCTCTTTGCCTCCTCTTTAGAGTAGGTGATATTGATTCTCCAATTATGATAGTGACATAGTTGCCTTTTAAAATAAATATAAAAGTTCAGGGATTAGAAGAATATTTAGTAAATAATGCTATAGATAATAGCACCAAACAGGAGTAGAAATATTGAACAAAACACTAACATTTGAGGAACATCTCCGGAAGAGATGTAAGTTTCCTGGTCTACTGACTCTGGGCTCAGTAGAAATGACTCTTAATTTAATCCATTAAGTTGGGGAGTTGGAGTGTTAACACTCTCTGAGGGAGTTTTTTTTTTTTTTTTAATTCAAGACTATCTATGACTAAAGATCACACAAAAAAATTTAGTTCAAAATATCAGAAGTTATTCCATGGAATCAATGACTCAATTATAAATAGTTTGCCAAACGGTGAATAAACACACACACACATGTATACACAGACACACATGTGTGTGCACAGACACCCAATACTGCAGGATATCAATGGTTTTAACTATTGTCCCCACCATCCCAGGATAGAAATAAAGACTAATCTGAAGAGAAAAAGGTAGTTTCTCTTATGCTTCTCATTCTGTTGTCCTTTCAGGTACACTTTTTACTTCTTTGTCATACATTTTATGATATCCTTATTTCTAAAATAATACAGCACAGTACATAGGAAAGCACTTAGACCTTAGATTTGTGCAGACATGGGTTAAAATTCTGACTGCGCTACTCACTTTCTAGATGACATTGGGCGAATTATTTAGCCTTCCTGCATCTGATTCCTCATCTGTAGAATGCTGATTATGTCTCACCTAAAGACATGTTGTGAGTATTACAACTAACATTTGGAAAGGGCAAAGCACAATGCCTGACAGCACCTGTCCTTGAGAGTTAGTAAATACAGCCAACTGTTCAAAGTTTGGCGTTTAAAGTACGGTGGTTTTTTGCTTGAACTGCAGTTGCCGTAAACTGTTTCACTATCTCTGTAATTTTCTTACTTGCTTCCACAGAAATATGCAATCCATAGACTCTAGCAGAGTCTCCTCTTCTGTCAATGCATTCTAGCAATTCCATCTGAAAAATTTCTTCTAGAAAAATACCTGCTGCAGCTCAAGCTGCAGTGAGAGTTCTGTCAGACAACCTGGTTTAAGAAGTAAGAAAAGCTCTTTTCTTGGCTTTTATCCCTTAGAAGCAAGTTTCTGAAGGGCCACATCAAGGTTAGAAACTAGAAAAAGAGGTATTGGTGGGAGCTCTGGTGGCATAGTGCCTAAGGCATTTGACTGCTTACCAGAAGGCTGGCAGTTCAAACCCATCAGCCGCTCTTTGGAAGGAAGGTTGGACAATCTATTTCCATAGTAATACTGCCTTGGAAACCCAAGGAAGGGTCGCTGTGAGTCGGATCCAACTAGACGGCAGTGAGTTTGGTTTGGTTTGGAGGTACCATCATACAAAGTTAAAATCTTACTAAATCAAAATTAATGAAAGTGTAAATACAATTTAAACTATTTGTTATTTATTTATGTAGTGAGCAGAATGTTTGTTGTAAAGAAAGCAGGCCCTAATCCCCAGAACCTTATTTGGAAAAAAGCTTTTGATGATGTGATAAAATGAAGGATTTTGAGCTGATGAGATGATCCTGGATTGTGCTGATGGTTCCTAAATGGCATCACCAAAACCAAAACCCAGCTCACTGCCGTCCAGTCGATTCCAACTTTAGCGACCCCCATTGAGTTTCCCTGGTGGTACATCTTTACAGAAGTCGATTGCCCCATCTTCCTTCTTCGGAGTAGCTGGTGGGTTTGAACCACCAACCTTCTGGTTAGCAGTCGAATGCCTTAGGCACTATGCCGCTAGAACTCCTTAAATGGTGTCACAAGTATTCTTATAAGAGAGAGGTAGAAGAAGATTGCACACAGAGGGAGAAGGCAATATAAAACAGAGACAGAGATTAGAATGAAGGAATATCACAGCCAGGAGCTAGAAGAGGGAAGGAATAGCTTATCTCCTAGAGCTTCCAATGGAAGTGCAAGCTTGATGGCACCTTGATTTCTGCCCAAAACAAACAAAACAAAATAATCCCTAAAATATTGCTGTCTAGTCAATTCCAACTCATGGCGATCCCATGTGTTAAGGAGTAGAACTGCTGTATAGAATTTTCTTGGCTGTAATTTTATGGAAGCAGATTGCCAGGCCTTTCTTCCTATTGAAACTGACTTTGGATTCCTGGTGTCTGTAACCTTGAGAAAATAAATTTCTGCTGTTTTAAGCCATTCAGTTGGTGGTATTTATTTATTTATTTTTTATAGTAGCCATAAGAAACTATTACACATACTAACATGTCAACTGCAGCTCAGTTCTAATATAAACAATAATATAATAAAGTTTTATTATAAGATTATGAATTCTTTTTTTTTTTTTTTAATTATGCCTTGGGTGCAAATTTACAGAGCAAATTTGTTTTATATTCAACAGTTGGTATACGTTTGGTTTCTCTCCCAATTACTATCCCCAACCATAAAACACTATCCTCCCCTCCTAGCCCTGTGACTACTCCCTCCCTGTGCCCTTCTTGACTATGTACTCCTGTCTGTCCAGGATTCCCTCTATGTGAATGCTGCCCCTCAGGTGCCTCATGACTGATTGCTCTAAGGGGTGCATCTCCCTAGAATAGGTGAGTGCATTGCTCTGGAGTAGGTGTTCTGCTAGATCTTTCTACTGTTGGGCTAAGAGCCAATCCATAGGAGTGAGTTCAACTCTAGGCCTGAAGCACAACACAGGGCCATAGTCTTGGGGGTCCACCAGACTCTATCCATCTAACAATTCTGGTCATTTTTGTTTTTTTGAATTTTGCTCTACATTTTTCCTCCCACTCTACCCAGGTTCTCCAGTTTTGATCCCTTTAAAAGTGGTTGTCATTGGTAGCTGGGCACCATCTAGTTCTTCTCATCTCAGGTCATGAAGGCTGAGGTCTTCATGGTCCATCTTATCCTTGGATTAATTGTTTCCAGATAGATGCCTTTGATTTTCTTCACTCTTCTTTCACTCAGATGAGCGGAGACCAATAGTTACATCTTAGATGGCTGCTAGAAAGCTTTTAAGACCTCAGTCACCAAAGTAGGTTGTCGAACAAGATTTTTATGTACTATGTTGTGCCAATTGAGCATGATGGCCCTTGAGACTATGGTTCTGAGTCAGCAGGTCTGGTGATTCTCTCTTTCAAGGTGTTTGTTTGCCTCTGAGAAGTTACTCCAACTCCGTCTTCTGTTGCTTCTGTAATATGTGTGTCTAATTTTGTAGCACAAGTGCATATGTAAGATTATCTTCAGCCAAATCTATGCTTAATCTAGGATATATTCCTGTTCACCAGTCCCCATCTGATCTCACGTGTGTATGCACTTATCCATGTTGTTGTTGTTGTTGTTGTTGTTTGCCGTCGAGTCGGCCCCGACTCATAGCGACCCCTCCTTGAGTTTCCGAGGCAGTATCACTACAGAAGTAGGATTGCCCAACCTTCCTTCCGAGGAGTGGCTGGTGGGTTTGAACCGCCAGCCATCTGGTTAGCAGGCAAGTGCCTTAGGCACTATGCTACCAGAGCTCCTGCACTTATCCATAGCCTGGTGTTTGGTGCTAGTGGTGATGCAGTATTGTGCATGAAATAGTATTTGCCTCTGTTATCTATATCTTATGTGTATGTTTCAGTGTCCCTTTCCCCAGTGTCATTGTGCTGGTCACAGACTCTTTCCATACCATCCCTCCCCTGACCCAAATCAACATGTGACCCCCAATTAGTCCAAAATTTTCCCTGTCTTTCCCTCCCATCCCTATAATCAACAAAGTGAGTTTCCTTCCCTAAGTAAACCTTTCCTTGACTTTCTATAATGGGTTCATACAATATTTGTCCTTCTGGGATTGACTTATTTCACTCAGCATCCCACTCACTGCCATTGAGTCAGATCCAACTCATAGTGAATGCTCCTTGGGTTTCAGAGGCAGTATCTCTATGGAAATAGATTGCCCAATCTTTCTTCCAAGGAGTGGCTGCTGGGTTTGAACCACCAGCCTTCTGGTTAGCAGTCAAATGCCTTAGGCAATATGCCACCAGAGCTCCCTCACTCACCATATTATCCTCCAAATTCATCCATGTTGTGAGATGATTCATGTAGTCTTCATTATTCCTTAATGTAGCATAATACCTGATTGTGTGAATGTACCATAGTTTGGTGATCTATTCATCTGATGAGCATTTAGGTTGTTTCCATATCTTTGTTATAGTGAATTGTGCTGTGATGAATATGAGTATGTGTATGTCTGTTTGTGTCTCGTCTCTCACCTCTTTAGGGTATATTCCTAATAATGGAATTGCTGGATCAAATGGTATTTCTATTTTCAGTTTTAAGGAAATGCCATACCATTTTCCATAATGGTTACACCATTTTGCAGTCCCACCAACAGTATATGAGAGTACCAATCTCTCTGCAACCTCACCAGCATTTGTTATTTTCTGTCTTGTTGAACTTTGCTATTATTGCTGAGGTGAGATGATATCTCATTGTTTTGATTTGCATCTCTCTAGTGGCTAATGATCATGAGCATTTCCTTGTATGTTTGTTGGCTGCCAGTAGGTCTTCTTTAGTGAAGTATCTGTTCATGTCCCTTGCCCATTTTTAAGTTAGGTTGTTTGTTTTTTTGGTGTTGAGGTGTTGAAGTTTTCTACAAATTTCGGAGATAAGTTCTTTGTTCAATATGTCATAGCCAAATATTTCTTCCCAATCTGTAGGTTCTCTTTTCACCCTGTTGGAGAAATCTTTCAATGCACATAAGAAATTTATTTTTAAAGGGTCCCAGTCATCTAGCTTCTCTTCTATTGCCTGTGTATTTTGGGTTATGTTTGATAATCTATTTATGCTGCAGATTAGGCCCCCTAGATTTGCCCCTATTTTATCTTTAATGAGTTTTATAGTTTTGGGTTTTACATTTAAGTCTTTGGTCCAACTTGAGTTTCTTTTGTATATGGGTGAGGTATGGGTCTTGTATCATTCTTCTGCAAGTGCATATCCAAGTTTGCCAGAACCTTTTGTTAAAGAGACTATCTCTCCCCCATTTAATGGGTTTTGCACCTTCATCAAAGATAGCTGTGCACAGATGGATAGGTCTATTCTGAGTTTTTGATTCTGTTCCATTGGTCTATCTGTCCATCATTGTACCATTACCACACTGTTTTAACTACTGTGGTTGTACAGTAGCTTTTGAGATCTGGGAGCTTGAGACTTCCTACTTTGTTTTTCTTCTTCAGCAGTGCTTTGCTTATCCAAGGTCTCTTTCCTTTCCATATGAAATTAATTATTGGTTTTTCCAAGTCTTTAAAAAATGTTGATGGTGAACCAGGATTGCCTTGAATGTGTAGATTGCTTTGGGTAATATTGACATTCTCAAATATTCAGTCTTCCTATCCATGACCAAGGCAAGTTCTTCCATTTATGTAGATCCCTTGTAGTTTCTTGCAGTAGTGTTTTGTAGTTTTCTTTGTAAAAGTTATTTGTGTCTCTGGTAAGATTTGTTCCTAAGTATTTTATCGTTTTGCCAGCTATTGTAAATGGTATTGTTTTCTTATTTCCTTTTCAGAAGCCTCTTTGTTGATGTAGAGGAATCAACCAATTTTTGTATGTTGACCTTGTGTCCTGACAATTTGCTGAACTTTTCTATTAGTTCCATATTTTCTGTGCTGAGACTCTTGGGTTTTCTATGTATAGGATCATGTCATCCATGTCATCTGCAAATAGAGATAATTTTACTTCCTTTTTGCCAATTTGGATGCCTTTTCTTTCTCTTTCTTGCTTTATTGAACTATCTAGGACTTCCAATACAATGTTAAAGGGAAGTGGTGATAGAGGGCATCCTTGTCTGGTTCCCATTTGCAAGCGGAATGCTTTGAATCTTTCTACATTTACAATAATGTTGGCTGTTGGCTTTGTGCATATGCCCTTTATTATACTGAGGATTTTCCCTTGTATTCCTATTTTGCTGAGAGTTCTGAACAAGAATGGGTGTTGGAGTTTATCGAATGTCTTTTCTGTGTCAGTTGATATGATCCTATGGTTCTTTTCTTTTGCTTTGTTTATGTGGTGTTGTTCTGGTTACCTGGTGCCACTCTGACAGGAAACATACCACAAATGGGATGACCTTAACAAACAGGAGTATATTCTTACAATTTGGAGGCTTTAAGCCCAAGTTCAAAGTGCCAAGCTTTAGGGGATGGGTGAAAGCCCCTCATCCTTGGGCTTCAGCTCTGCCTCCAGCTCCTGGCCCACTGAAGCTAGAGGCTTTTCTTCACTCAGACAGCTGCTGGCTGCTGAGGCTGTCAAGCCCAAGGTTGACAAATAACAAGGCACAGTCCCAATGTTACCAAACCACATGCCAGGCCATTTATTCAAGTCCATTTTAAGTCCCAAGGTCGGCAGAGCATGGCAGGCTGCTGAACAATGACACGGCTACATGCAGGGTTCAAGGTGCCATAAGCTAGAGACCATTCCCAAGGCTTCTCCTTATATACAGGAAGCAGACCACATCCCAAAGACAGCCACTCAGGTGCTTGTGGTAGATCCCACCATGGAGTTGATTGCCAGTCTCATCATGGGTAATAACTACCGCCAGCTGCCCAGCCACTCAACCAAGCCTAGCCAAGTTGACACACAAGCATAACTACCACAGGTGCATTACATTGATTCTTTTTCTGATGTTGAACCATCCTTGCATACCTGGTATGAATCCCACTTGGTCATGAAGTATGATGTATTTCTTTTTTTAATATGTTGAATTCTGTTAGCTAAGATTTTGTTAAAGATTTTTGCATCTACGTTCATGGGGGATATTTGTCTGTGGTTTTCCTTTTTATGGTGTCTTTACCTGGTTTTGGTATCAGTGTTATGCTTACTTCATAGAATGAATTTGAGAGTATCCCATCTTTTTCTATCTTCTGGAATAGTTTGAGTAGAATAGGTGTCAACTTTTCCTTGAACGTTTGGTAAAATTTTCCAGTGAAGCCATCTGAGCCAGGACTTATTTTTGTGGGAATTTTTTTTTGTGACTTGCTCAATTTCTTCTTTTGTTATGGGTCTGTTCAAGTATTCTCTCTCTGACTGGGATGGTTTAGGTAGGTCTTGAATTTCTAAAAACTTGTCCATCTCTTCTAGGCTCTTGAATTTGTTGGAATACAGTTCTTCATAATATTCTGTTATTATCTTTTTATCTCAGTTGATTCTGTTGTGATGTTGCTCTTTTTGTTTCTTATTCATGTTATTTCAGTCTTCTCTTTCTTTTCCCTTGTTTAATTTGCCAGTGGTTTGTCAATTTTGTTAATCTTTTCAAAGAACCAGCTTCTTGTTTTGTTGATTTTTGATTGTTTGTTTTGTTTTCTGCTTTGTTTGTTTCTGCTCTGATCTTTATTTTTTTCCTTACTTCTGGATACTGTAGGCTTCTTTTGTTGCTGTGTTTCTAATTGTTGAAGTTGTTGAGTTAGAGTATTGATTTTGATTCTTTCCTTTTTTTGGATGTGTGCATTTATTGCTATAAATTGGCCTGTAAATACTGCTTTTGCTGTGTCCCAAAGGTTTTGGTAAGTTGTATCTTCATTCTCATTTCTTTCTAGGATTTTTTTTTTCCCACACTTTATTTCTTCTGTTACCCAGTAGTTTTTGAGCAGTATATTATTCAGTTTCTATATATTTGATATTTTTTCCTTGATTTTCCTATTATTGATTTCTAATTTTATAGCATTGTGATCTGAGAAGATGCTTTGTAGTATTTCAAAGTTTTTTTTTTTTTTTTTTGATTGAGGCTTGTGTCCTAACATATGGTCTGTTCTGGAGAATGATCCATGTGCACTGGAGAAGAATGTGTATTGTACTTTTGTTGGGTGGAATGTTCTGTATGTGTCTATGAGGTCAAGTTGGTTGATTGTGTTGTTGAGTTCTTTTGTATCTTTGTTGAGGTTTTTTCCCCTACTTGTTCAATCTGTCCTTGGAAGCTGTGTGTTAAATTCTCCCACTACTATTGTAGAGTTGTCTATTTTTCCTAAATATTTGCTTTATCTATTTTGGAGCACTTTCATTGGGTGTATAGATATTAATTATAGTGATGTCTTTGTCAATTGGCCCTTTCAGCATCATGTAATGTCTTTCTTTGTCTCTTATGCTATTTTTCACCTTGAAGTCTATTTTATCAGAAATTAATATGGCCACTCCTGCCTTTTTCTGGTTGCCATTCCTGATATATTTTTTTCCCACTCCTTATTTTTTTATTTTATTTTGTTTTTGTGTCTAAGGTGGGTCTCTTGTAGGCAACATATCAATGGGTCTTCTTTTGTTACCCAATCTGCCACTCTCTTTCTCTTGACTGGTGCATTTAGTCCATTCACATTGAGCATAGTTAGTGATAGGTATGGATTTATTGCTGTCATTCTATTGTGTTTTTTGTTGTGTTATCTGTGAATTCCTTGTTCCACATATTTTTCTGTGCTAAGCTCATTTTGTTATCAAGTGTTTCTTCTCTTTTCTTCATTATTGTTGATTTTGTGCTTACTAAGCCAATGTTATTTTTTGTTTTGGTTTTGTTTTGTTTTTCTTTCTGTCTTTGCTTAGGAGGATTGTTAATATTCTTTGTGGTTAGCCTGAAGTAAATTCTTATCTTCCTTAGTTTGGAGCAGTCAGTTAGTCAGTTCTATAAAGACATTGTCTTGTCTTCCTCTCAATTTGGGAGATTTGTAATTCAAGCTTTTATTCCCTCTACTTGCTTTGTTGCTGGTTCCATCTGCAGATGGATTCCCTTATTTCTCTGTGTACATTATTTTATGAGCTTATTTTGGGCATCTATTTCTGGTTTGGTTTTTAAGTGGAGATGTCAGGTGTCTTGATTTTAGTTTGTTGTTCTATGTTGTGGGTTCTCTATTGGAAGGACTCCCTTTAACATTTCTTATAAGGTTGTTCTTGTTTTCACAAATTCGCTTAATTTCTGTTTGTCTGAGAATGTCTTTATTTCACCCTCATATTTGAGGGACAGTTTGGCTGTATATATAATTGTTGGTTGGAAGTTCTTTTTCTTCAATGTTTATATATGCCATCCCATTGCCTTTTTGCCTGCATGATTTCTGCTGAGAAATCAGAACTTAGTCTTGTTGGCTGTCCATTGTAGGTAACATTTCATTTTTCCTGAGCTTCTCCCAAGATTCTTTCTTTGTCTTTGGTTTTGGAGAGTTTGATTATGATATATCTTGGTGACTTGCTCTTGGGATCTATCCTGTGTGGGGTTCATTGAGCTTCTTGGACAGATATATTTTCTTCCTTCATGATATAGGGGAAATTTTCTGTTAGCAAGTCTTCAAAAATTTTCTTATTTATTTATTTATTTTTCCTCCTCTTGTTTATTCCACTCAGGCATATGCTGTTTCTTTTTATGTCATACCATATAACTCTTAGGTTCTCTTTATTTCTTTTAATCTTTGTTCTGATTTTTCTTCATACAAGCTGGAGTCAAGGGATTTGACTTTTAGTTGGGAAATGCATTTTTCAGCCAGTTCTAATGTACTCTTTTGTTCTTCCATTGTGTTGTCTGTCTCTGTAATTGTAGTGTTGATCTTCTGGATTTCTAATCACTGTTTTTGTATGAGGTCTAATTGTGTATTTATCTTGTTATTTTGTTCTTAAATTCTCCCAAGATATTGTCTTCTCTATGTTTCTTTTTATGGTTTCCTTGAGCTCTTGAAGAGTCCTATATATATACACCTTCTGAATTCTTTCTTAGATAGTTCTATTACTTGATCTTCTTCCATGATAGATAATTCTTTAACTTAGGTTTTTATTTCTATTGTTTTTTGTTTGTTTGTTTGTTTGTTTGTTTGATTTGAGGTTGTCTGTTGTTTCCTAGACATTTTGAGGTTGTTATATTTAATTGTTAGTTATGTATTGATTTGTTTCACCATGATTTTATGTTTTACTATATCTGGAAGTGTGGAGCAGGTGTACTTTTTGTTTATTAACTTGGCTGTACTGGGTTCTTCCTCAGCTCTCTCTTGTGTTGATGCAATCACTGATGGGGATAAGGGTGCATGTCTCTGTTCTTCATGAAAAGTATTTGGAGTTGGGATGAGTAGGTGTTGTCCACCATTTGTTGTTGACTCTTTGGTGCAGGAGCTATTGGTGTTATCTGTATATTGGGTGAGGTGTTCAGTGTAATAACTCCTGTTGATTGGTGGAGGTTTAATGTGTTCTATTGGATGAGGTAGGGGAGAAGAGGAAGAAATGAAAAGAAAAGGAGGTGTCAGCAGAATCGAGCCCCTGATAGAAGGAGTTTTCTGCATGCAGCCATAGGCAGGCTAGTTTGTCTTTCTGAGCTGTCTACTAATGATGACATTCTATTTTCAATCAAAGACCTGCAGTTTAAAATTGAGAGAACCCCAGTGGGTAGAGGGCCACTACCTTTTGTTGGATCAATAAGCCACAAAAACCCAGTATCCTGGTCCATTCTGTGCTAAAAAGGAGTTGTGGAAGAGTTGAGTCTTAGTCCACTGTCATGCATTTGCTCCTTGTACTCAGAGAGAATTTTTCCCTTTCCTCAACTCCTTTCTGGGCTCCACAGTAGCCCAAGTCAAAGGAAGGGGGGTTTCTTGATCCATTTCCCAGTAAATTTATCTATTCACTCAGAGCCCAAGGTGACCACCAAAACTCCTGATGTGGGTATTCTGAGGCCCCAATGCTTCTGTGGATTCTGTGATTTTTCTTCCCCCTTCTTCCATCTACTGACCTCTTTTATATTTTTAATGAGTCTTCTCTGTCTCCATCTCCACTCCTACTGGCTAGGTGGGTTTGTTTATTTTTCCCAGTTGTTTAATATTCTCTTTTTCTTTGCCTTCACCAATTCTGATACTTTATCTTCTCCTTAGTTGCTCATAACTCCAGTATCATTATTTCTACTTGCTTTATCTAGTTGTTCAGGGATTAAGTTGGTAGAGAGTTCAAAAGCATGGGTTATAGGCATGATGCTATCTTCCAATGGATTATGAATCTTAACAAGGGCTTTGAACTTGCTGTTCCTGGTTCATTCATGGCTAATGAAGAAAAACCAGAATGGACCCAAATTAGTACAATATGAGTGATCTGTAATGATAACCAGTGTGGGAAAAATTATTGTTGACACCCTGATAGAAACTTAATCTCCTCTTTAGAAAACATGGACAGTGTGTTTATTGCATAACATCAAAATATCTTTTCTAGCAAAGTCAGAAACAATGGTGCCCTCTTCAAAAATGGTTGTCCATTGCCTTGATTTTAATGTGTGTTGCTCTCCACAGTCTTGGCAATAATCCAGTCTTCTACATCAGGCCCCTGTAAGCATTTCCTGTGCCTCTTCCTTGTTTTCCATTCTGGGGCTTTGTCTGGTAATTTATGCCAATCTGGTTATTGTTATGCTTCACCCAAATTTTAAATATTCAGATCTATTCTGATTCAGCTTTCTCAGCCATGACTGAACCAGTTTGTAGCCCTGCTCTTAACAAAACTGAACTTTATGAAAATCCTTTCAAAAGTCATACAGTAAAACATTACATAAAATATGCAAAGTGGGTGTATCTTAATACATTTGATTTGTTGGGAAATGACACATCCAAAAGCAAGAATTTCTGGGAATATAAATGTCTTAAAATGGCACTAGGTCTGTGAGTCCTGGGGATGTTCCCTAATTACTCAGGAACACTCCCAATGGCATCACCTTGTAAGTAATTGATATTAAAATCATCTCACTGTTCATCTACATATGCCTATCCCACATAATGAAATGAGTGCGTGGCTAGAGAGAGAGAGAGAGAGGAGAGAGAGAAGATACTCTTGATGAGAATAACTTTTTTGCCCAATTTTACTATTAGTTATTATTTTCACAAGAAATCTGTCCAAGTTATGGTAAGTGTTTAGATAATCACAAGTAGAGCAATTTGAGCTTTGTCTGTATGTCAGAATTGGTGTTTGCTTTCTGCAAGCTGTTGTTTTATAAGATATTTTCAAAACTGTAAAATCAATAATTTTCCATAAATGGTTAAAAGACAAAATGACTGAACATGAGAAGCAGAGTGAAGTTGTAAATGTCTTGGATGAGCAGTCTGTGAACTTGGATGCACTTGGCTTCCCTGTCTAAACTAACCTAATCTTCATCCAACCAAGAGCTTGGACAATATGACCTTTAAGATATCTTTCATTTCTAGTCAAATGTTCTAATACATCAGAAGAATTTTGTACTTTGACATTACCTCTAGCTGTTGATAATGGATGATTTTTCCCATTTGATACTTTTTTATACATTCTGAATTTGTCAACAATAAGCAATGTTGTTGTTGTTGTTGTTAAGTGCCGTCGAGTCGTTTCCAACTCATAGCGACCCCATGCACAGCAGAACGAAACACTGCCCGATCCTGCACC
>NW_006921822.1:154958-164334 GCF_000298275.1 Orycteropus afer afer
GCTTTGGTGGTTGGGGCATAAATTTGAATAACAGTCATATTAACGGGTCTTCCTTGTAGGCGTATGGATATTATCCTATCACTGACAGCATTGTTCCCTTAAAAATAAGAAAACAACAAAAAAAAGAAGTACTTTAAATTCCATTAATTTTGCATCTATGCTCCAAAATGGAAGGCTGAGTCCAGTTTCTTTGCTTCAGTGAAAATGGAACCATCTTTGCACCGAGCTCCATACCTGCTCCATGATTGGCTAGTGAAGATCCTACAAACAGCAAAGAGACCAAGTGAGTTCTCCTCTTTAATGTGCATGACTTATCTCTAGAGAGTTATTAACACTGTGAGGGGCACTGAACTGTTTGACTTATTAAGGCCTTGATCAAAGTGAAACTGAGCAAGCCAGCACTGAAAGAACTGTTCATTATAAAGTCCACCATTTACACAGAGATATATTTTTAACTGAAACTAATTTAATTCTTAGTCTTCCCTTGACTTAGAGAGATGTCCCCAGAACCCATCTTTAGACATAAGATTGGTTCTAAATAACTATTTGTTGTTGTTGTTATTTGCCGTTGAGTCGGCCCCAACTCATAGCAACCTCTTCTTGGGTTTCCGAGGCAGTATCACTACGGAAGTAGGATTGCCCAACCTTCCTTCCGAGGAGTGGCTCATGGGTTTGAAACACCAGCCTTCTGGTTAGCAGTCAAGTGCCTTAGGCACTATGCTACCAGAGCTCAACTATAAATCTTTATTATTCTTATAAAGCCCTTGCATGTGGTCTCCCTGTAGGTAGAGACTAATCTATAAGGTTTGCAACTTACATAGAAGAAAGGTAATTTATCTTTCTAACAAGTTTCAATTTTAGCATCTCAAGCACCATTAATTAGATCCATCTTTGAATGTAATTAGTGTAAAGTTCATTCAGCTATAGTTCTGTAAGCTGATAACTCAAAACCCACACATTCTGCTCTCTATTCTATTTCTTCTCCCCTACTGAGGTAATTATGAAACCCAAACCACCAAACATCTTCAAAAGCTGTCACAGATCATAGTTGAAGCATAAACTACTCCTGAAGTAGTTGCCATGAGGATAGATTCCTATCATATCTTTCTTTTAAACTAAAGCCTGACTGGAATATTTTTAGCAGTGAACAGCAAAGTTAGTTTATTAGAAGTCATTATTAATTTGTGCAAACAAATTTTTGTAGTTTTAAAGCAACTGTGAACCACACATAATCATTTTCACTACAATTTTTTTAAATCTAAATTTCCACATCATTTTCAGTATGTGAATTATTTTCTTCAAAAAGAAAAAAAAAAAGATTAAACATTTTTCTTGTGATCAGAAAAATCTCAATCATACAATAAAATGCTTTTCACCCTGCTCTGAAAGGAACCAATCTCACTGACTTAAGAGAGATGCTTCAGAACAGAACTGGGTGTCTCAGTTTACAGTTGTGAAAGAATGTTAGAAAGATCAGTGGTTTCCATATAGCATTTGGAAAAGTTTGGAGGGCTCCTGAGCAAGTGACTTAGGAGCAGCCCAGATTTTCACTTTTTAGCTTTCATCTGTTAGACATTAAACTAAAAACCAAACCGATTGTTTTCAAGTCTACTTTGACTTATGGTGACCCCATCAATGTGTTACAGAGTAGAATTACTCCATAAGATTTCCTTCGTTGTATGGTGTATACTGTTTGTTCTGGATTACTAACCTAAAAGTTGGTGGAGTGAACCTACCCAATGTCTCTATGGAAGAAAGCCTTGGTGAATGGTTTCCATAAAAGTTAAAGCCAAGAAAACTCTATGGAGCAGTTCTACTCTGTAACACATAGGGTTTCCATGAGTGGGGGCTGACTTGACTGCAATCTTTACAGAAGCAGACAGCCAAGTCTATCTTTCGCAGAACCACTCTGTGGGTTCGAACCGTCAACCTTTAGGTTAGCCGCTGATCACAAACTGTTTGTACCACCCAGGTACCTTTGTACTGAGACCTATACAAGATTTTGCTCAAAGGAAGTAGAGTTCTTTTGCTTTGTTTTGTTTTTATAAGAAAAATTAAAAAAATTAGACTGATTAATGGTATCAATAATAACAAAATGTATAGTTCTTTTATGTTATGGTGTCGCAAAAAGGACTTGGGGATAGCACCTTCTGACTTTCTCTAACTTCGCAAAAGGAAGACAGAATCACTATCAACAGCACAAGGCTTATTCCTAGGAAGCCAGACAAGCTGCCACCCTCCAGCCTTTTACCAATTCTGATACCAACTGTCCCTGCCACTGAACTCCATACTTCTCTGCTGAGTTCAATAATTTGTTGCAATGGCCACATAGAACTCACAGACAGTACTCATGATTATGAGATTTATTAGGGAAGTAACAGGCTACAATTCAGGCTGAAGAATGTGCTCAAGATGCAATTCTTTGGTCAGGATAGTCTCCCCTCTGCTGTGCCCTCAGACATGCCTCTCTGACCCTTGGCCTGGCCCCTGCCCTGCTTGGACAAATATTACAAAGTTCTTTTAGCTCTCCTGATAGGTACACCTAGGTGCACCCCACTCAGCCAGCAAATCTTTTGACCAAGGACTCAGCTTTCTTGCTCCATGGGGCAGGTAAGCCTACCACTCTGTCTCCTGCCTCTTGATTCCACTGCCACCCTCTCTGCTGGGGCATATCTCTGCCAGAGTCTCTACCCAGGAGGTCCATTGCAGGGATCTCAGGTCCAAGGACATGCTCTACTGCATCTCCAGCTCTTCTCTCTTGGTGGTAGTGAGATTCACTATCTGTCTCTAGGAAGGCTCATTTTAGGCCTGGCATTGTGACAAATCTAACCAATCCCAGCATCAGTGATCTACACACCTTATTTGCATGGTACCACCCAGTAATTTGGTGGGAGTTACAAAGATTATGGCTAGAAAAGCCAAGCCAAGTAATCCATTGCACCACAGGTGCACAGTTTCACAGGTTTTTTATCCTCCATTTCTACTTCTCACAATGATCCTGCAGAACAGACAGTACTATTTCCTTTCTACGTATGAGATAGATGACTCCACAGATATGCAGTCCCTTTATCTTGTCTTAGTATTCTATTCAGACTATCACAAGGATAGCTAAGTGAATTGTAAAGACCTACCTCTAATGTCAATACCTGTATTTTCCTACATAGTTTCAATATTTTTCTCAGTTCCAAATTCCTTACATATCTTACTTGTTCTGTCTCTCAGGAAACTTAACATACATTTCTCCAGGACTAGTTCAGTATTCTATTCTTTGGAATACAGGTAGTCCTTGACTTATGAAGGGTTTTGTTCTAAGTCATCATAAGTCGATTCTGACATAAGTTGAATATCTCATTTTTTAAATTAGTTTCATTATTATTGCCTTTTATTATCTGTGTCTGTATTAATTTGAACTTTATTTGTCTTCAGGGGTTGGAAACATTAAATATAAATTTATAGATACATTCATGCATATATAAAAACTATATATCATAGGCATTAGATAGCTGAAATGGACTGGTATTGGACAATTTAAATCAGATATCATATAGTCTACTATGCCAGGGATGACAAACTGAAGAAGGGTGGTATCTCATTCATTGTCAAAGGGAACATTTCAAGATCTACCCTGAAGTGCAGATATCCCATGCTTTTCAAAAGTTCGCTTTATGTCACTTCATTTTTGTGTAAGACCCATGTTAGTAACTGTTTTTGTTAACTGAAAGAAATCTGAAGAGGATTTGTACTTTAATGAAAAAAAGGTAAAAAGCGAAACTAGTGTTCAGCATTTATTTTGCAAGGAGCCATTAAAGAGACAGAATTTTGAATATACCATGGACAGCCAGAAAAACGAGCAAACCTGTCTTGGATGTAGTACAGACAGAATGCTTTTTAGTAGTGAAGATGGCAGGACTTCAGCACATGCACCTTGAACATGTTATCAGGAGGGACTAGTCCCTGTAGAAGGACATCATGCTTAGAAAAGTAGAAGGGCAACACAAAAGAAGACCCTCAATGAGGTAGATTGACTCCGTGGCTGCAACAATAAGCTCACACACAGCAATGATTGTGAGGATGGTGCAGGACCGAGCAATATTTCTTTCTGTTGAACATAGGGTCACTATGAGTCTGAACTGACTCAATAGCACATAATAACAATAAAATCTCTTTCCTTGACATCTGTCTTTTCATTTTAGCTATTTTACATTCAAGAGCAAATTTCAGTCTCTTCTGATTATTTTCATCTTTTCTGTCTTTAATGATCTCCCCCTCCCCAAGAAATTATGCTCTTTGTGAATCACTTAAAAAACACTTCAGGTGAATTCTTTTATTTAAAAAAAAATAAAATTCACTGAAAATCACTACCTTAACAATGCTTTATTTCTACTGTCTTAATTTTAGCTTTTCAGTTAGAGCTTTGAAATACAGCTTCAGAAAGCAATTTTTAAGTTGCTATTACAGTACCTTAAAGGAAACACATATTGTTTTCCTTTGCCCAGATATGGCACACAGTGTTATTGCTAGCTGGCATGTAGTTGGATCTGACCCACTGTGACCCAATACACAATGAAACAAAATGCTGCCTGGTTCTAGACCATCATGATGAACCATTGTGAATCAGACCATTGTGACCCATAAGGTTTTCACTAACTGATTTTTGGAAGTAGGCCTTGCTTCTTAGTCCATTTCAGCTCTGCTAAAACCTGTTCGGCATCATAACAATATGCAAGCCACCAATGACAGATGGATAGTGGCTTTGCCTGAGATTCATCTACCAGGTATCAAGCCTGGGTCTCTTCCATGGAAAGCAAAAATTCTACCACTATACCACCACTGCTCCAATATGCAGCAGGAACCTAGTAAAATTATGATGAATAGATGCAATTGCTCCTTATTGCTTTATTCAATACAGTATCTCAGTCTGTCTCTTGACTACATCATGGGGATTAAAATTTGCATTGGTGTCTTAGCTTTCTAAATGCTTTATCATCTGGAGCATAATCATCATTCACTAGAAGGCCTATTTCTTTATTTACCTTTTGGACTTGTGTAACAGTTCATAAGTGTATATTGCTTAAATCTAGAAGATGGAGAGAGGAACTTCCACAAAGGATGTTGTTTTTGTTGTTAGTTGTCACTGAGTTTGCCTCCAACTCATGCAGCTCCATGCACAATGGGATCAGACTATTGTGATCCAAGCCGTTCTTTCTGGATCAAGCTGTGTAAATTCTCTACCAAAAAGTCTTTTAACTAACAGTTCCTCACACAAGCTAAAATCTTGACCATTGCTCCTTTCCGATCATAAGCAGTTAAACTTTTACAAGAAGCTGAGTTGTTTCTTTGGAGCATCAGAAGCAGAATTTTTAGGACAAGCTAGAGTTTGATTCAAAATGGAGTTTAATTTAGATCTGGAGAAGCCATTTTCATCAAGCCAAATACCTTGATTTAGGGGTTTGGGTATACATTCTCCTGTTTGTTTTTTTTTTTATAAAGCTACCACTAGGGGGTGCAAATCTCCAACAAAGGAGTCATCCATCTATAAACAGTATTTCAGGGATAGCTGCTGTGTTTGAGCTTTTGAGACCCCAGATGCCAGCTCTGCTATCACCATCAAGTGTTACCTTGCTATAGCATTGGGCTTCATTTTCAATGAGTGTTGGTTCTTATTGAGGAAGGTGTGGGACAACACGGCCACACTATAGGAACAGCTTGGCATTCCAAAAGGTCTGATTTCGGACCTAAACTTCATTCTCCTTAGCAAAATTAATTTCCTTTAAATACATGATTCACTGTAAGGTTACATGTTTCCAAGGCTGACTGTGGCAATGAGAAAGAAATGCAGTGCATAATACATTTGACAAGCCCTATAATAACCACAATGATTAAAAGGAGCAGGTAGGCTAGCCAACACTTGTCTGTCAATCAGTTTGTTGTACTATGGTAGCATTTGTGTTGCTGTAATACTGGAAGTGATGCCACCAGTATTTGAAACTCCAGCAGGGTACCTTGTGGTGGACAGGTTTCAGGAGAACTTCTAGACTAAGAAGACTTGGAAGGAGGTTCTGGTAATCTGCTTCTTAAAAATACTGGCCTTTGAAAAACCTTATGAAAAGCAGCAGAATATTGTCTCAGCTAGTGCTTGAAGATGAGTCCCTCAAATTAGAAGATACTCAAAATACTACCAGAAAAGTGCTGCCTCTTCAAAGTAGAGTTAATCTTAATAACATCTGGATAAGGTAAAGTTTTCAAGACCTCATTTCTTGATGCAACATGACACAAAATGAGAAACAATTGCAAGCATCCATTAATAATAGGAACCTGAAATGGAAAATTGAAAGCCATCAAAAATGAAATGGAAAGCATAAAGATTGATATCCTAGGCTTTAGTGAGTTAAAATGGACTGTTGTTGTTTGCCGTCAAGTCAGCCTCGACTCATAGCGACCCCTCCTTAGGTTTCCGAGGCAGTATCACTACGGAAGTAGGATTGCCCAACCTTCCTTCCGAGGAGTGGCTGGTGGGTTTGAACTGCCAGCCTTCTGGTGAGCAGTCAAGTGCCTTAGGCACTATGCTACCAGAGCTCCTAAAATGGACTGGTATTAGCTAATATGAGTAGGATGAACATATGCTCTATTATGTCTTTTGAATGACAATTTTTTTAAATTTTATTGTGCGTTGGGTGCAAATTTGCAAAGCAAATTTGTTTTACATTAAACAGTTCATACCCATATGATTTCACACCCTGATTACCATCCCCAACTATAAAAACTCTCCTCCCCTCTCATCCCTGTGACTACCCCTTCCCTGTGTCCTTAATGATGCATTCCTGTCTGTTCAGTTTTCCCCCCTATGTGAATGCTGCCCTTCTGGGTGTCTCATGGCCTATTGCTCTAAGGGGTGCATCTCCCTAGAGTAGGTGGGTGCATCACCTTGTGGTAGATGTTCTGCATGTAGGTCTTTCTACTGCTGAACTAAGAGCCAATCCATGGAAATGAGTCCATTTCTAGGCCTGAAGGGTAACCCAGGACCATAGTCTTAGGGGTTTCATCAGCCTCTATCAATCTAATAATTCTGGTCATTTTTGTGTTTTTGAATTTTGTTCCACATTTTTCCTCCCATTCTGTCCAGGATCTTCATTTTCGATCCCTTTCTGAGTGGTTGGGCATCATCTAGTTCTTCTGGTCTCAGGATCATGAAGGCACAGGTCTTTGTGATCCATTTTATGCTTGTACTAATTGTTTCCAGATGCCTTTGATTTTCTTCACTCTTCTTTGATTCAGATGAGAGGAGACCAATAGTTGCATCTTTGATGGCTGCTCTAAAGCTTTTAAGATCCTAGTCACTATTCACCAAAGTAGGTTGTGGAACAAGATTTTTATGTAGTATGTTGTGCCAATTCGCATGACATCCCCCAAGACTACAGTCCAGAGTCAGCAGGCCCAGTGATTCTCTCACTCAAGATGGTTGGTTGTCTCTGAGAAGTTACTCCAACTCTGTCTTCTGTTGCTTCTGTAATGTGTGAGGCTAATTTTGTAGCACAAATGCATATGTAAGATTATCTTCAGCCAAATCTATCCTTGGTCTATGGTATATTCCTATTCACCTACCCCCACCTGATCTTACTTGTCTTTGTACTTATCTGTACCCCGGTTTTTGGTGTCAGTGGTAATGCACAATTGTGCATATTTGCCTCTGTTGTCTATATCTAATGTGCATGTTTCAGTGCCCTTCCTTTACCCAAAGTCATCATGCTGGTCATGGATTTTTCCATACTGTCCCTCTCATTACCCAAATCAACATGTGACCCCCAACTAATCCAAAATTTTCTTTCCCTTTCCCTCCCATCCCCAGTAACCAATAAAGTGAATTTCCTTCCCTAAGTAAACCTTTCCTTGAATTTTTACAATAATGGCTTCATACAATATTTGTCCTTCTGCAATTGACTTATCTCACTCAGCATTATGTCCTCCAAATTCATTCACATTGTGAGATGATTGATGTATTCTTTATTATTATTTAATGTTGCATAGTATTCCATTGTGTGAATGTACCATAGTTTGGTTATCCATTCATCTGTTGATGGGTATTTAGGTTGTTTCCATCTCTTTGCTATTGTGAATTGTGCTGCTATGAACATGGGTGTGCATATGTCAGTTTGTGTCCTGTCTCTCATCTCTTTAGGATATATTCCTAGTAAGGGAATTGCTGGATCTAATGGTATTTCTGTTTTCAGTTTTTTAAGGAAGTGCCATGACATTTTCCATAATAGTTGTACCATTTTGCAGTCCCACCAGCAGTGTATGAGAGTTCCAATCTCTCCACAAACTCACTAGCATGTGTTATTTTTCTGTCTTGTTGAACTTTGCTATCATTTCTAGGGTAGATGATATCTTGTTTTTGTTTTGATTTGCATCTGTCTATGGCATTTGACTCCTAATCAGAAGGCTGGCAGTTCAAACCCACCAGCTACTCCTTGGAAGGAAGGTTGGGAAATCTATTTCTATAGTGATGCTGCCTCAGAAACCCAAGGAGGGGTCACTATGAGTTGGATCCAACTCCACAGCAGTGTGTTGCATTTTGTGAATGGCTAAAGAAGCTCTGGTGGCATAGTGGATTAAGCATTTGACTGCTAATCAGACAGTTGGTAGTTCAAAGCCACCCATGACTCAGTGGAAGGAAGAGGGGGCAATCTACTTTCCCATACTTCTGTAAAGATTTTTAGCCTCAGAAACCCAATGAGGGTTGCTATGAGTCAACATCGACTTGATGGCAGTGAGTTTGTTTGTTTTTTTTTTTTTTTTTGGAATGGCTAATGATCGTGAGTGTTTCTTGGCTCAGGAATGACAAATTGAAGAGGAATGACATCATGTTCATTGTCAAAAAGAACATTTCAAGATTTATCCTAAAGTATAGTGCTGTCAGTAATATGGTAATATCCTTAGATCCACAAGTGGCAACACTACATTTGGACTTCGCCAGGTGGAGTACACAAGAATCAGATTGACTGTATCTGTGGCAAGAGGCAATGGAAAAGCTCAATATCTTTAGCCAAAACAAGCCCAGGAGCTGCTTGTGCAACAGACCATCAACTTCTCATATGCAAGTTCAACTTGAAGTAGAAGACAATTAAAACAAGTCCATAAGAGCCAAAATATGACCTTGATTATATCCCTCCTGAATTTAGAGACTATCTAAAGAATGGATTTGATGCACTGAACACCAATGACCAAAAATGAGAGGAATTGTGGGATGACATCAACAACATCATCCATAAAGAAGACAAGGTCATTAAAAAGACAGGAAAGGAAGAAAAGACCAAAATGGATGTCAGAAGAGACTCTGAAAATTGTCCTTGAATGGAGAGTAGCTAAAGGAAATGGA
>NW_006921822.1:164740-170018 GCF_000298275.1 Orycteropus afer afer
CCAGGAATTGACAGAATACCCATTGAGATGATTCAACAAACGGATGCTGTGCTGGAGGCACTCACTTAGCTATGCCAAGAGATTTGGAAGACAGCTGCCTGACCAACTGACTTTAAGAGATCCATTTTTGTACTCATAACAAAGAAATTTGATCTCACAGAATGTGGAAATTATCAAACAATATCATTAACATCGCACACAAGTAAAATCTTACAGAAGATAAAAATGGTTGTAGCAGTAAATTGACATAGAACTTCCAGAAATGCAAGCTGGATTCAGAAGAGGACGTGGAGTAAGGAATATCAATTCTGATGTCAGATGGATCTTGGCTGAAAGTAAAGAATACCAGAAAGATGTTTACTTTTGTTTTATTGACTATGCAAAATCATTCAATTGTATGGATCATAACAAATTATGAATAATGTTGAGAAGAATTCCAGAACACTTAATTGTATTCATGAGGAACCTGTACATAGATGAGGAGGTTGTCATTCAAACAGAACAAGGGGACATTGCATGGTTTAAAATCAAGAAAGGAGTGTGTCGGGTTTATATCCTTTCAACATACTTATCAATCTGTATGCTGAGCAAATAATGTGAGAAGCTGTACTAAATGAAGAAGGGTATCGCACCAGGATTGGAAAAAGACTCATTAACAACCTGCAATATTCTGATGACACAACTTAGCTTGCTGAAAGTGAGGCTGACTTGAAGCACATACTGATAAAGATTGAAGACTACAGTCTGCAGTATGTATTACACTTCAATATAAAGAAAACAAAAGTCCTCACAACTGGACCAATAAGCAGCATCATGATAAATGGATAAAATATTGAAGTTGTCAAATACTTCATATTACTTGGTTCTACAATCAACACCAGTGGAAGCAGCAGTCAAGATATCAGACGATGGATTGCAGTGGGCAAATCGGCTACAAAAGACCTCTTTCAAGTGCTGAGGAGCAAAGATGCCTTCTTGAAGAATAATGTGTGCCTGACACAAGCCATGGCATTTTCAATTGCCTCATATGCATATGCAATGAATAAGGAAGCCCAAAGAAGAGTTGATTCCTGTTTTGGTTACCTAGTGCTGCTCTGACAGAAATATACCACCAATGAGATGGTTTGAACAAATAGGAGTTTATTCTCTTGCAGTTTGGAGGCTGGAAATCTGAGTTCTAAGTGCCAGGCTCCAGGGGCTGTGTGAAAGCCCCTTGACTTTGAGCTTTAGCTCTGCCTCTTGCTCCTGGCCCACCAAAGCTAGAGGCATCTCTCCACTCAGGCAGCTACTGGCTCCTGAGGCTAACAAGCTCAAGGATGACAAATAAAATGGCACAGTCCTGATGTTACCAAACAATATGGCAGGCTATTGATTCAAGTCCATTGAAAGTCCCAGGATCAGCAGAGCATGGAAGGCTGCTGAACAAAGGTACAGCTACACACAGGGTTCAAGTGTGCCATAAGCTAGAGAGCATCCCCTAAGCTGTTTTTTATATATGGAAGCAGACCACATACCCAAAGCAGCTACTCAGCTGCTCCGATAGATTCCACAATGGAGTTAATTACTAATCTCACCACGGGGAGTGTTTTGGTTACCTAGTGCCACTCTGACAAGAATATATACCACAAATGGGATGCTTGAAAAAAGAGGAGTTTATTTTTTTACAGTTCAGGAGCCTAGAAGTCTGGGTTTAAAGTGCCAGGCTCTAGGGGCTATGTGAAAGCCCCTCAACCTTGGGCTTCAACTCTGTTTCTTGCTCTTGGCCCACTGAAGCTAGAGACATCTCTTCACTTAGTCAGCTACTGGCTGCTGAGGCTGACAAACCCAAGGTCAACAAATAAAATGGCATAGTCCTGATGTTACCAAACTACACGGCAGGCCATTGATTCAAGCCCAATGAAAGTCCCAAGGTCAGCAGAGCATAGCAGGCTGTTGAACAATGACCTGGCTACCTGCAGGGTTTGAGTGTGCCATAAACTAGAGACCACTAATAAAGCTGTTTCTTATATAAAGGAAGCAGATAACACACCCAAAGCAGCTACTCAGCTGCTCCAATAGATTCCACTATGGAATTAATTACCAATCATCATGGGGAATCACTACATTCAGATGCCCAGCCACTCAACCAGACCCAGTCAAGTTGACACACAAACATAACCACCACAGGGAATAACTATATTCAGCTGCCCAGCCACTCAGCCAGGCCCAGCCAAGTTGACATACAACCCTACCTACCAGATGGTCCACACAGTCTAATGTCTTTGCATAGTCAGTAAAGCACAGGTAAACATCTTTCTGGCATTCTTTCATTTCTGTCAAGATGCATCTGACTCCAACAATGGTATCCTTTGTTCCACATCATCTTCTGAATGTGGCTTGAATTTCTAGAAGTTCTCTGGCAATATAGTCTTTCAACCGTTTTTGAATTGTCTTCAGCAAAATTTTAGTTGCAATTGATATTAATGATATTGTTCAATAATTTCTGCATTCTATTGGATCACCTTTCATTTGAATGGGTACAAATATGGATCTCTTCCAGTTCATTGGCTAGGTAGCTGTCCTCCAAATTTCTTGGCATAAATGAATGCAGTGCTTGCAGCACTGCATTCATTTATTGAAACATATAAATGATATTGAAACATATCAATAGATATTCTGTCAATTCCTGAAGTCTTCTTTTTCACCAATTCCTTCAGTGCTGCTTGGACTTCTTCCTTCACTGTCATCAGTTTTTGATCATATGGTAAGTCCTGAAATGGTTGAGCAATTGTTTTTGATACAGTGACTCTGTGTATTGGAGGAATACTCATTAACAACATGCAATATGCAGATGACACAACTTGCTTGCTGCAAGTGAAGACATGAACCACTTACTGATGAAGACCAAAGACCACAGCCTTCACTATAGATTACACCTCAACATAGAGAAAACAAAAATCTTCACAACAAGACCAACAAGCAACATCATAATCCCACCTGAACTTAAAGACCATTTCAAGACTAGATTTGTTGTGTTAAAAGCTAATAACCAAAGACCAAATGAGTGTGTGATGACACCAAGAACGTCATCTATGAAGAAAGCAAGAAGTCATTAAAAAGACAATAAAGAAAGAAAAAAACAAAATTAATGCCAGAAGACATTCTGAAACTTCTTCTTGAATGTAGAGTAGCTAAAGAGAAGGGAAGAATTGATGAAGTAAAAGAGCTGAACAGAAGAATTCAGAGGGCAGCTCAAGAAGATAAAGTGTTATAATAAAATGTGCAAAGACCTGAAATTGGAAGAGGGAAGAATATTCTTGCCATTTCTAAGCTAAATAACTGAAGAAAAAATTAAAGCCTTGAATTGCAATATTGAAAGATTCTATGGACAAGATATTGAAAGACAAGGGAAGTATCTAAAGAAGGTGGAATAGATACACAGAGTCACTGTATCAAAAAATAATTGCTCAATATTCAGTCACTTCAGGAGGTAGCATATGATCAAGAACTGATGTATTTAAAGGAAGAAATTCAAACTTCACTAAATGCATTGGTGCAAAAAGAATGTGGAGGCGGCATCCTCTAACCTCCTCTAACTTCACAAGAGGAAGATAGAATCAACATCAGCAACCCAAGGCTTATTACTATGAGTCCAGGCATGCCACCACCCTCCAACCTTTTACCAGTTCTGACACCAACCATCCCTCTCACAGAACTCACTACCTCTGTGCTGGGTTCAATAATTCATTGCAATGACCATACAGAACTCATAGACAACACTCACAATATTGGGGTTAATTAGGGAAGTAACAAGCTACAATTCAGGTTCAGGAATACACTTGGGATACAATTCTTCGATTAGGACAGTCTCTCTTCTGTTGTGCCCTCAAACACACTTCTCTGGCCCTTGTCCTCTCTGCCTGGTCTCTGCTTCTGTGGGTCAGGTAAGCCTGCTGCTCTCTCTTGTGCCTCTTTGTTCTACTGCCACTGTTTCTATGTTGGAGTGTCTCTCTGCTGGGATGTCTCAGCCAAGAAGGCCCCAGGCAGGGATCTCAGGTCCAAGGATATGCTCCACTTCATCTCTAGCTCTTTTTTCTTGATGACAGTGAGATCCCATCTCTGACTCCAGGAGGGTTCATTTTAAGGCTGGCAGAGTGATAAAACTAACCAATCTCAACATCAGTCTTCTATACAACTTATTTTCATGGTCCTGCCCAGTGATCTGGTGGGAGTTACAAAGATTGTGGCTAGAAAAGCCATACCTAGCAATTCACTGCATCACAATTGGCAAAAGACAAATCTTCAGGACTTAACAGAATATCAATTGAGATGTTTCTACAAATGGATGCAATGCTGGAATTGCCCATTTGTCTATGCCAAGAAATTTGGAAGACAGCTACCTGGTTAACTGACGGAAAGAGATCCGTGCTGATGCCCATTCCAAAGAAGGTGATGCACTATGCAACTTATCCAATAATATCATTGATATTACACACAAGTAAATGTTGGCTGAAGATAATTCATAAATGGTTGCAGCAAGACATAGAGAACTCCCAGATATTCAAGCTGGATTCAGAACAGGACATAGAACAAGGAACATAAATGCTGATATCACATAGATACTGGATGAAAGTAAAGAATACCAGAAAGATGTTTACCTCTATTTTATTGATTATGCAAAGACATCTGACTATTTGGATTGTAATAAATTATGGATAACATTGCAAAGAATGGAAATTCCTGAACACTTAATTGTGCTCATGAGGAACCTGTGCATACCAAGAGGCAGTCATTCAAACAGAACAAAGGGATACTCCATAGTTAAACCTAGAAAGGTGTGTATCAGGTTTGTATTCATTCACCATACTTATTCAATATATATGCTGAATAAATAATGAGAGAATCTGAATAATACAAAGAATGGAGAATCATGATTGGCAGAATGCTCATCAACAACATGTAATGTGCAGATGACACAATTTGCTTGCTGAAAGTGAAGAAGACAGGAAGCACTTACTGATGAAGACCAAAGGCCACAGTCTTCAGTATGGGTTACATCTTAGCATAAAGAAAACAAAAATTTTCGTAACTAGACCAATAAGCAACATCATGATAAATGGAAAACAGATTGTAGCTGTCAAGGCTTTCATTTTTTTTTTTTCTTCCTGACAAAATTATTTATTCTAAAACAGAAGATAATGAAGACACAGATCCTGAATCAAGAGTCCCAAAATCAAAGTCAGAATTACTTGCTAAGTTACTACAGATTGTTTTTAGTGGCACAAATGACCTTGTTTTT
>NW_006921822.1:178457-204242 GCF_000298275.1 Orycteropus afer afer
GAGACCTACATAAATGAAAGAACATACCATGCTCATGGATAGGAAGATTGAACATCATGAAAATGTCAATTCTACCCAAAGCAATTTATACATTCAATACAATCCCAATCCATATCCTAACAACAGTCTTTAAGGATATGGGAAAACCAAACACTAACTTTATATGGAAAGAAAAGAGACCTCAGATAAGCAAAACATTATTGAAGAAGAACAAAGTAGGAGGTTTCACATTGCCAGATCTTAAAACCTACTACACAGCCACATTAGTCAAAACTGCCTGCTACTGTTACAACAATAGACACAGACCTGTGGAATAGAATTGAGACCTATATATCCATCAACCTATGGTCAGCTGATACTTGACAAAGGGTCAAAAATCCATTAAATGGGGAAGAGATTGTCTGTTTAACAAATAGTGCTGGGAAAACTGGATATCCATTTGCAGAAAAATGAAACAAGATCCATACCTCACACCATACACAAAAATGAACTCCAAATGGATCAAAGACTTAAATGTGAAACCTAAAACTATAAAGTTCCTCAAGGAAAAACTAGGGGCAAATTCAGGGCCCCTAATATGTGGCATTGCATGGCCAGTCAATTTCAGACTGCAGAAGTTGATAAAAATCTTCAATTTCCTCATCTTTGGCTTTGGTGGTTGGTGTGTAAATTTGAATAATAGTAGTATTAACAGGTCTTCCTTGTAGACATATGAATATTATCCTACCACTGACAGCATTGTACTTCAGGATATATCTCAAAACATCCTTTGTGATAATGAATGCCATGCCATTCCTCTTCATTTTGTCATTCCTGGCATAGTAGATCATACAGTTGTCTGATTCCAAATGCCCCAGACATGTCCATTTCAGCTCACTAATGCTTAGGATAGGAGCTCTGGTAGTATAGTGCCTAAGGCAATTGATTGCAGAAGCCTGGTGGTTCAAACCCACCAGCCACTCCTCAGAAGGAAAGCTGGGCAATCTACTTCTGTAGTGATACTGCCTCAGAAACCCAAAGAGGAGTTGCTATGAGTCAAATCCAACTCAATGGCACATAACAATGCCTAGTATATCAATCTTTATATATTCCATTTCATTTTTGACAACTTCTAATTTTCCTAGATTCATACTTCGTACATTCCATCTTCTGATTATTAATGGATGTTTGCAGCTGTTTCTCCTCAATTTGAGTCATGCCATGTCAGCACATGGAGGTCCTGAAAGACTTTATCCATAACATTAAGGTTGGTTCTATTCTGATAAGACAGCCCTTTCCCAGTCCAATTTTGAGTGCCTTCTGACCCAATGGGCTCATCTTCACTGTGTCAGACAATGTTTCCAAGCTATTCATAAAGTTGCCCAGTAATGTATCTGACAGTGTTTCTTTACTATTCATAAGGTTTTCCCTGGCCAGTTTCTGAGAAGTGGATGGACTCCTCCTTCTTCCTAATCTGTCTTAGTCTGTAAACTGCGTGGAAACCTGTGCACCATGTGCAACTCTGCTGGCATCTGAAACACCAGTGGCACAGCCTCAAGCCTCATACCAATGTACAAGCTCCACAGGATGACAAACTGACAGGCAAGTGTGTCTGCCTTAGCTGTTGGAAAGCTCTGCACCCTTCCCTTACCTAATTCCTACCTGAAATCTGCCACTTTGTGGTCCCCGACTGGTCTCTCTCTTTCCTGGCTCTAGGGAGCTGGGGTCTGCCTTGCCTCCCTCCCTTTACCTGGATCCTAATGCTCCTGAGGTCCCTGGCCTCTCCTGCTCCCTCCCTTTCCTGGCTCTAGGAGGCTGGCGGTCTAGCCTTGCATCCCACCCCTTTACCTGTATATCCTGCCACTCTAGAGGTCCCCAGCATCTCCTGGCCCCTCCCTTTCCTGGCATTAGGGGGTTGGGGGCCTAACCTTGCCTCCTACCCCTTTACCCAGATATACTGCTGCTCCTGAGGTCCCCGGCCTCTCCTGACCAAACATGCAATCAAGAGGTGATGCTTATCACTGGTGGTTGGAATGCAAAAGTTGGAAACAAAGAAGAATCACTGGTAGTTGGAAAATTTGGCCTTGATGACAGAAATAATGCTGGAAGTAGCATGATAGAATTTTCTAAGACCAGTGACTTGTTCATTGCAAATACCTTTTTTTCAACAACACAAATGACAGCTATACACATGGACTTCACCAGATGGAGTACACAGGAATCAGATTGACTACATTTGTGGGAAGAGGCGATGGAAAAGCTCAATATCTTCAGCCAAAACCAGACCAGGAGCTGATTGTGAAATAGACCATCAACTGCTCATATGCAAGTTCAACTTGAACTTGAAGACAATTAAAACAAGTCCACGAGAGCCAAAATATGACCTTGAATATATCCCTCCCGAATTTAGAGACCATCTAAAGAATACATCTGATGCATGGAAAACCAGTTGCCAAAACCCAGAAGAATTGTAGGATGATATCAAGAGCAACATCCATGAAGAAAGTAAGTGGTCATTAAAAATACAAAAAAGAAAGAAAATACCACAATGGATGTCAGAAGAGACACTGAAACTTACCCATGAGTGAAGAGTAGCCAAAGCAAATGGAAGAAATGACAAGATAGAAGAGTTGAACAGAAGATTTCAAAGAGCAGCTCCAACAGGCAAAGCCAATTACTATAATGAAATGTGCAAAGACCTGAAGTTAGAAAACCAAAAGAGAAGAACACACTCAGCATTTCTCAAGCTGAAAGAACTAAGGAAAAAATTTAAGCCTCAAGTTGCCGTATTGAAAGATTCTATGGGAAAAAATATTGAATGATGCAGGGAGCTTCAAAAGAAGATGGAAGGAATACAGAGTCACTGTACCAAAATGAACTGGTCAATCTTAATCCATTTCAGAAGGTGGCATATGTTCAAGAACCAATGGAATTGAAGGAAGAACTCGAAGCTTCACTGAAAGAATTGGCAAAGAACAAGGCTCCAGGAATTGATGGAGTACCCACTGAGATGTTTCAACAAATGGATGCCCTTCTGGAGGCACTCACTCAGTTATGCCAAGAGATTTGGAAGAAAGCTACCTGGCCAACTGACTGGCAGAGATCCATATTTGTACCCATTCCAAAGAAAGGTGATCCCACAGAATGTGGAAATTATTGAACAATATCATTAATGTCGTATGCAAGCAAAATCTTACTGAAGATAATTCAAAAATGGTTGCAGAAGTATATTGACAGAGAATTTCCAGAAATGCAAGCTGTATTCAGAACAGGATGTGGAATGAGAGATATGATAGCTGATGTCAGATGAATATTAGCTCAAAGCGAAGAATAGCAGAAAGATGTTTACTTGTGTCTTACTGACTATGCAAAAGCATTTGATTGTGTGGATCATAAAAAATTGTGGATAACATTGAGAAGAATGTGAATTTCTGAACACTTATTTGTACCCATGAGGAATCTATACATAGACCAGGAGGCTGTTGTTCGAATAGAAAAAAGGAACACTGCATCATTAAAATGAAGAAGAGAGTGTGTCAAGGTTGTATCCTTTCACCATACTTATTCAATCTGTATGCTGAGCAAATAATCTGAAGCTGGACTATATGAAATTATTCAATCTGAAGCTGGACTATATGAAGAGGAATGTGGCATCAAGATTGGAGGAAGAATCATTAACAACCTGTGATACGCTAATGATACAACATTGCTTAATGAAAGTGAGGATGACATGAAGTACTTACTGATGAAAATTAAAGAATACAGTATGCAGTATGGATTACATCTCAATATAAAGAAAACAAAAATCCTCACAACGGGACCTCTAAGCAGAATTATGAAGACAGACAAAAGACTGAAGTTGTCAAAGACTTCACATTGCTTGGTTCTATAATTGACGCCAATGGAAGCAGAAGTCAGGACATCAGACAACACATACCACTGGGAAAATCAGCTGCAAAGGACCTCTTTCAAGTGCTGAAGAGCAAAGATGTCTCCTTGAAGACTAATGTGTGCCTGACACAAGCCATGACATTTTCAATTGCATCACATCCATGTGAGAGCCGGACAATGAATAAGGAAGACCAAAGAAGAATTGATGCTTTGGGGCTTTGATGTTTGCAAAGAATGCTGAAAGTACCGTGGACTGCTAAAAGAACTAACATGTCTGTCCTGGAGGAAGTGCAGCCAGAATGGTCCTTGGTGGTGATAAAGGCCAGACTTGGTCTCACATACTTTGGTCATGTTGTCAGAAGGGACCATTCCCTGGAGAAGGATGTCATGCTTGGTAAGGTGGAGGGTCAATGAACTAGGGGAAGGCCCTCAATGAGATGGATTGATACAGTGGCAGCGGCAATGGGCTAAAGTATAGCAAGAAATATGGAGCTGGCTCAGGACCTGGTGGTGTTTCATTCTGTTGTGCATAGGGTCGTTATGAGTGGGAAAAACTCACCGGCACCTAACAGCAACAATATGTGGCATAAATAGATTATTAATTATAACCCAAAATGCACAAACAGCACAAGATAAACTTTGGGCCCTCTAAAAATTCAATGTTTATGTGCTTCCAAAGACTTCTCCAAAAGAGTCAAAAGTGAACCTACAGATTGGGAAAAATATTCAGCAGTGATATACCTGACAAGGGACTTATCTCTAGAATTTATAGAAAACTCCAATACCTCAACAACAAAAAGAAAAATAATCCAATTAAAAAACGGTCAGGAGACATGAATAGACACTTCACCAAAGAGGATATTCAGGCAGCCAACAAACATATGATGAAATGCTCACAATTTTTAGCCATCAGAGAAATGCAAGTCAAAATAGCAATGAGATACCATTTTGCCCTAGCACTCGTAGAAAAGTTCAACAAGACAAAATATAACCAATACTGATGAGGATGTAGAGAGATTTGGACTCTCATACACTTATTTGCTGTTGTTGTTATGTGTCATTGAGTCAGCCCTGACTCATAGCGACCCCTCCTTGGGTTGCTGAGGTGGTGTCACTATGGAAGTAGATTGCCCAACATTCCTTCCGAGGAGTGGCTGGTGGGTTTGAACTGCCAGCCTTCTGATTAGCAGTCAAGTGCCTTAGGCACTATGCTACTGCTAGTGGGATTATAAAATGATACAACCACTGTGGAAAGCAATATGGCAATTCCTTGAAAAGTTGGAATTAGAAATACCATTTGACTCAGCCATTCCATTACTAAGTATATATCCTAAAGAAGTGAGACCCAGGACTTGAACAGATATATGCAAATCCATGTTCATCATAGCACTATTTACAATAGCAAAAAGATGGAAACAACCTAGGTGCCCATCAACAGAAGAATGGATAACCAAACTATCATACATACACACAATGGAACACTATGCAACCGTTAAGAATAACATGGAATCTGCAAAACCTCACACACTGTGGATAAACTTTTATGCATTATGCTGAGTGAAATAAGTCAATCACAGAAGGACAAATACTGTATTAGTCCATTATTGTAAAAAGTCAAGGAAATGTTTCCATATGGAGGAAATTTTCTCTGTAGGTTACCAGGGGTGGGAGAGGAGGGGAGGGAACACTGTTAGATAGGTAGAGACAAGTATTGATTTGGGTGAAGAGAAGGACAATGTATCAAATGTGTGTGATCAACACAGTGGCATTAAGGAACAGGAATACAAAGAGAGGTGCTTGGGAGGTACAGACAACAAAGATGAACCCTTTTGTACATACAATACTGCATTGTCTGTGAAGGCAAACATTGATCTACAGGTGGATAGATGGGTGGACAGGCTGAACTATCAGGTATGCAGGGGGGAGTGTGCCCATGACCATGTATAGGGTTGGCAGACAATATTTCTACAAGTGTATTTGTATGTTCTGTATGAATTCCCAGGTATATAGTAGAGCTGACAAGGAACAAGGTTGTAGTCACTTCTTGGCCACAGCCACCTACCCAGAGGGAGCAAGTGGTTGGACCTGTGAGCTCAGGAGCATAGTCACAGGGGACTTCATGCTCAACTGGCATAACTTACTATTCAAAAACATTGTTCCACATCCTACTTTGAGATCTTAAAAGCTTGCAAGTGGCAATCTAGATGCAACAATGGGTCTTTCCTCATCGAGAGCAAAGAAAAATGAAGAAAATCAAAGACACATGGAAAGAATTAGTCCAAACCAATGGTACACCATGAGATCCTCAGCCTATAAGACTATGAGACCAGAACTAGATGGTGCCCAGCTACCACTGCCAGCCACTGGGAAGGGATCTACGTAGGAGATCCTGGATAGAGTGGTGGGTTTGAACCTCTGACCTTCTGGTTAGCAATGAAGTACCTCATCTACCTGCCACCAGAGCTCTTTTTAGAGATTCTTATAACATATACAAATAGGTATGTAGACATAGAAAAATCATCTGCCAAACTTGTATGTGATCATGAGTATATTCTCTTTTGTATAAATGTATCTGATCATTTACCCTCTCTACCTATGTATTCACCCATAGATTAATGTTTGTTATTACTGATAATGCTGTATTGTGTATGTAAAAGTGTTTATCTTTGTTGTCTCTACCTCTAGTGCACTTCTGTGTGTCTTCCTTTCTCTTAGGGTTATTGTGTTGGTAACTTGCTATGGCATATTCCCTTTCCCTTCACCCAAATTAATACTTTTCTCTTACTTATCTAAGGATCTGTGGTGGCATGTTGCCTAAGGCATTTGACTGCTAACCTGAAGGTTGGCGGTTCAAACCCATCAGCCACTCCACAGAGGGAAGATGAGGCAATCTATTTTGGTAAAGATTTGCCACCTCAGAAACCCAGAAACCCAGTAGGGTTTGCTATGAGTCACAATCAACTCAATGGCAGTGAGTTTTGTTTTTTTTAAACCTATCTAGCAATTTTCCCTTCTCTCCCTCTCAACCCTGATAACTAATAAAGAAAGTTTCCTTCCATATGTAAACCTGTCTCTGACCTTTTAGGATAGTGGACTAATACAATATTTGCCCTTCTGTGATTGACTTAATTCACTCACTTGGACACTTGGAGTGTCCTCCAAGTTGATCTGTTATGAAGTGTTTCACAGATTCTGCATTATTCTTTGGTGTTGAATAGTTTTCCATTGTGTGTATGTATCATAGTTTGGTTATCCATTTCTCTAGTGATAAGCACTTAGACTGTTCCCATCTCTATGCTATTGTGAATAGTGCTGTCATAACACAGGTGTGCATGTGTCTATTCGTGTCCTGGCTCTATTTGTTGTTTCTGTATGGTTTCTAATTTTTCTTCTTCTTTTTTTTTTTTTAGTTTGTTTTGTGTTGTTTTCCTAAATCTTTCTAGAGTTTTGTCCGTGTTTTCCTTAATTTTATTAGAGTTTCTCTTGACTTGTCTCTCAATTCCTTGAAAATGTATACATATAATTCTTTTGAATACCTTATCAGTGGTTCCAGTGCTGTTTCTTCCTCAGGGAGAGTTTTCTGGGTCTGTATCCTGGTCCCTTGTTTGTACCACTTTATCTTGGTCCTTTGTGTGGACTGGGATGGTCATTCGTTTCCTAGACGTTGTGAAGTCATTGTATTTATATTTAATTTTTGATTGTGTATTAGTGTGATTTTGTTTGCTTGTTTATTTGTTTGCTTGCTTGTTTTTCTTTGTTTTGTTTTGATACATCTGAGTGAGGAGGCCTGTTTTGCTCCTCTATTCGCTAACTGGCAGCACTTAGGCACTCACACACTTCTCTCTCTTTCTCTCTCTCTATATATACACACACACACATAAATATACATATATATATATATCCATAAATATATATATATCCATAAATATACATATATATATACATACATATATATATATGTATGTATATATATATGTATTTGTTGTTGTTGTTAGGTGTCATCAAGTCATCTCTGACTCATAGCAACCCTATGCACAACAGAATGACAACAGAATGAAACACTGCCCAGTCTTGTGCCAGCCTCACAATCCTTGCTACATCTGAGCCCATCGTTGCAGCCACCGTGTTTATACATCTCATTGAGGGCCTTCCACTTCTTCATTGACCCTCCACTTTACCAAGCATGATATCTTTCTCCAGGGAATGGTTCTTTCTTACCACATGACCAAAATAGGTGATATGAAGTCTGGCCATTCTCACATCCAATGAGCATTCTGGCTGCACTTCTTCCAGGACAGATTTGATAGTCCTTTTAGCAGTCCATGGTACTCTTAGCATTCTTCTCCAACACCACAAATTAAAAATACCAACTCTTCTTCTGTCTTCCTTATTCATTGTCTAGCTCTCACATGCATAAGTGGTGATTGAAAATACCATGACTTGGATTAGGCACACCTTAGTCTTCAAAGAGATATCTTTGCTCTTCATCACTTGAAAGAGGTCTTTTGCAGCAGATTTGCCCAATGCAATATGTTGTCTGATGTCTTGACTGCTGCTTCCATTCTTGTTGATTGTAGAACCAAGTAATACGAAATCCTTGACAAATTCAATCTTTTCTCCATCCACTGTGAAGCTGTTTATTGGACTAGTTGTGAGGATTTTTGTTTTCTTTATATTGTTTTCTTTATATTTATATGTTTCTTTATATTGAGGTGTAATCCATACTGCAGATTATAGTCGTCATCAGTAAGTGCTTCAAGTCATCCTCACTTTCAACAAGCAAAGTTTGTTATCCGTGTATACTAGGTTGTTAGTGAGTCTTTCTTCAATCCTGATGCCACATTCTTCTTCATATAATCCAGCTTCTCAGATTATTTGATCAGCATACAATTTGAGTAAGTATGGTGAAAGATACAACCCTCATGCCCTCCCTTCTTGATTTTGAAGCATGCAGTGTCCCCTTTTTCTGTTCAAACAGCAACCTCCTGGTCTATGTACAGGTTCCTCATGAGTACAATCAAGTGTTCTGGAATTCCCATTCTTCTCAATGTTATCCATAATTTGTTATGATCCACATAATCAAGTGCTTTTGAATGGTCAATAAAACATAAGTAAACATCTTTCTGGTATTATATATATATATATATATATATATATATATATATATATATATATTTGTCTAACCAGGTGGGAGACAGCAACCATACCCACATGACCCAAAAATACTCACACCTCCTGCAGCCCCACACACTGGAAGCAGAAGTTAAGAAATAAAATGAGGTATTTCCTTGAGGAAATATGGGCTCAAACATACCAACAATTGAGAGGAACATGAAAGATGGCAGTGTTTCCTTCTGTTGTGCATAGGGTAATTCTGAGTTGGAATTGACTTGATGGCACCTAAGAACAACAACAGGCTTTCTAATCAAAAAGAATTGGTTCCAGATCCAATACTTGGATGTATTAAACTAAAAATATCAAAAAAGGAAGGTTTGAGTATGGAGCAATGGTAGGTAACCAGGAGATCTTTTGATGTATTTTAGCAATGTCTTGTTCTACTCTCCAGAGTTTATCCAACAAAAAAGTAAGAGGTATTAACAATAGCACAAATCCCCCTTGTTGAGCCAGGAGGAAATCAAGGGATATTCTATCACCTAAAACGCCGACTCGACAACAACAACAACACAACAATTTTATCAAAGGTTTCTAAGGACATCTTTTGAGCTGCCATCCATCAACAACATATCAATAATTTTGGCCATACTGACAGACAAACTGTGGTTGGATTTTATTATAATATTCCATAAATGAGAACAAATGCTCAAAGAAGTGGACTGACTCACCTAGGCCTATCAGCAATGGGGTTATCTGAGAGAACAAGTTCTCTTTTCTGTAGACATATTAATTTCAAATCATTGTTCCATAGTAAGCTGTCATTGTTTGAATACATACCCCTGAGAACTGCAAAGATACCTAAGATGCATTGGCCCCACGTATTCCAACTATCTTAGCATGGCAAGGCCCAAGTATTGTAAGTCATCAGACTTTTCTCTTAAATAAGCTGATCTTCTGTACAAAAGGTCATATCCAAATTGGTTACATAACATATTTGTCCTGGTTTGAGTATAAGGAAATGGAATGGAATGTTCAGCTCTTTGAGCTAATATGAAGTCAATGAATTACAACAAATGGATAATTCTTCAAATTCTAAGTGAGTCCAGAATCAGGTACAAACTGGGGAATTTTGATGATTAATTATAAGAGAGCTAATCATTAATGAAGAATAATTTGGAGTGTTACTAAGAAAAAGATTGCATTGAACAGGAGGAATAGAATGTCTGTCAAGACCTACACAGGAATGAGTAAGATTGAAACAAGGAACTGAAAGAAAGGTGGATAATTCTGGAGGTAACCATAATTTGATGTGAGTGGCCCACTTAAATGATTTTTTTCAAAATCAATAATAAAGTTAGGTATGAACTTATAGCATAAAACTGGAACAATGAGGAGATCAATATGATCTTATGTGGACTGAGGGGAAGGATGACATACCAAACATGCAGTCAGATTACTCAAGCTGGCTACTGATTGAGTTAATTTAAAATATTTTTGTTCCAAGCATCAGAGATAGTTATGATAAATAAAAAAGAATACTCACAAAAATTTCATAATGGAGAATAAAATAATATAGTGAAAAGAAAATTAATGAGTATAAAACACCAGAGATGGACATGAGTTGGTAAAATAAAGCTAATTTTAAAGACTATAAGTATTAAGCAGAGTGCAACAATTTTAATTTCTGACCTAAGGAATAAAAGGTTTAACTTATTGAGTTAGAGTTACTGTATTCAGTGATTACCAAAGCTACTAAGAAATAATTCCACAAGTGTGAAAAGACAGCCAAAACCATTTACATACCATCAGTTAAGGAAACAGAGTAAAATATTTCAGCAGCTGGCATGTAATTTTGCTCCATGTTTCTTGGTATCAGCTGCTTGCTTTTGAAGCTGTGTACTTCTAACTGCTAGGATATTTCAATCTGAGTTTCAAATCTCTGACTGAGAAGTCCAGATAGGTGCTTTGGCTTTCTTTGATTGTGATAAATGAATCCTGGAGTTAATTCTCTCTTGCTTCACTTCACAAAGGGTTAATTTAGAGAACCAGAGAAGGTCCCTCCCAGTGAGGTTCTAAAGAATCTTTTAATTGGTGCTTTTGTCAATAAACATAATCCCCTCTGGTATTGCTAGGTAGAGGGGGAGAACCGGTTTTTGTTCCTCAAATACTGATTTACTTTGTGAAGAATATCTATTATAGTATTTCATTAGAAACTGACAATATTTCAGTAATTCAGGTTGTACTAAGTTCCAATTGGTAGAGGCAATGTAGGGAAGAATCACAGACCTACCAGTAATTATTTCATAGGAGTAGGTTTATGAGGTCCAAAAAGAGTTCTTAAGTTTAAAAGGCCTAAAGGGAAAAATGTAGTCCGAGACAAACCTAAGTATTCAGAAACGTAGTAAGTTGGGTTTTTATTATGCCATTTGTTCTTTCTACAAGTCCAGGGAACTGAGGATCATAAGGGCAATGTAATCTCTGGTACATGGGGAAGATTTGGTAAAATTCTTGAATAACCTGTTCAGTAAAATGAGTTCCTTAATCATTGCAAAGAATTTTTCGTGCTCGCTAGGTAGGTATGCTTTCAAGGAATCTCTCTGCTACAAAAGTAGCAGTGGCCCCTATAAATCACTACAATTTATTACCATTTGAAGGTGGAAGCTGGACAAAATCTAATTGCCATTCATGAATAGGTCTAGAGGGCAAAGGGTATTGCCCAGGAAAATTTGTAAAATGTTTTCCAAGGTCATATCAAGGACAAATAGAAAAAAGAAATACCACATGCTCAGCTGCCTCAAATTTCCCCCACCAGTATTTCTTTAAAATTGCATTTTTTTTTTCCACCAGTATTTCTTTAAAATTGCATTTTTTTTTTCTTCTTAGATGAGTATTCTCATGTAGGGTTCTCATCATAGGGATATGCAAAAAGTAAGGCCTTGGTAACAGACTGACTTTTTCCATGTCTAAATTTCATTTAACTGAGCTAATTTCTGATGTTGTAAGAGCTTTGCTTTGGTGGTTTCATAATAATAGTTATTTCATGGGAATAGTTCCCTGTAGGCTCTTCTAGAGGCCCTCTATAGAATCATGTTATTATAAGAGAAAAAATAACCTGGAAAGTAGCCTGTTTAGCAGCTGTATCAATAAGGTTGTTGGTTCCAACTCATACAACCCCATGCACAACAGAATGAAACACTTCCAGGTCCTCTGCCATTCTCACAGTTGTTGCTGAGTTGAGCCTATCGTTGCAGCCACTGTGTTAATCCATCTTTTGAGGATCTTCTTCGTTTTCATTAACCCTCTACTTTACTGAGCATGGTATCCTTCTCCAGGGACTGTTTCCTCCTGATAAATTGACCAAAGTACGAGAGAGGAAATCTGGCCATTCTTGCTTCTAAGGAGCATTCTGACTATAATTCTTCCAAGACAAGTTTTTGATCATTCTTCTGGCAATCCATGGTATTTTGAATATTCTTTGCCAACACCCCAATTCAAATGCATCAATTTCTTTGCAGTCTTCCTTATTCATTATCCAGCTTTCACATTCATATGAGACAATTGAAATGTCTCAATGATATCGTGGCTTGGGTCAGGTGCACCTTAGTCTTCAAAGTATCTGTCATCTTTGTACTTTAACACTTTACAGAGATCTTTTGCAGCAGATTTGCCTAATGAAATAGGTTATTTGATTTCTTAACTGCTGCTTCCATGGGTGTTGATTGTGGATCCATGTGAAATGAAATCCTTGACAACTTTAGTCTTTTCTCCATTTATCATGATGTTGCTTATTGGTACAGTTGTGAGGATTTTTGTTTTCTTTTTGTTGAGGTGTAATCTATATTAAAGGCTGTGTAGTCTTTGATCTTTGTCAGTAATTGCTTCAAGTCTCCTTCACTTTCAGCAATCTAGGTTGTGTCATCTGCATATTGCAGATTGTTGATGAGTCTTCCTCCAATCTTGATGTTGTGTTCTTCATATAGTCCAGCTTCTCAAATTATTTGGTCAACATACAGATTGAATAGACATGGTGAGCAGATACTACCCAGATGTACACCTTTCTTGATTTTAAAGTAAAGTTATTGTGGTTGTTAAGGTTATATGTCAACTTGGCTGGACCTGGTGTTGAGTGGGCTGGGCAGCTTGATGCAGTTATTCCCCGTGATGAGTCTGATAATCAACTCCATGATGGAATCTACTGTAGCAGCTGAGTAGCTGCTTTAGGGATGTGGACTGCTTCCAATACACAAGAAACAACTTTGAAAACGGTCTCCAGCATTTTGCGCACTTGAATCCTACATGTAGCTGAGTTGTTATTCAGCAGTCTGCCATGTTGTCTGCCTATCTTGGGACTATTAATGGAACTTGAATCAATGACCTGCTGTGTGGTTTGGTAATATTGAGACTGTTCCTTTTTACTTGTTGACCTTGGGTTTGTCAGCCTCAGCAGCCAGCAACTGCCTAAGTGAAGAAAGCCTCAAGCTTCAGTGGGCCAGCAGCAAGAAGCAGAGCTAAAGACCAAGGTCGAGGGGTTTTCACCCAGCCCCTCAAGACTGGCACTTTGAACTTGGACTTCTACCCTCCAAAACTATAAGAGAACAAACTCTTATTTGTTCAAGCCATCCCATTTGTGGTATCTTCTGTTAGAGCAGCACTAGCGGTAACCAAAATAGTTATTTGCTCTAATTTCTTCAGTTTGAGGCACTCATTTCAGTTGGTGTGTCCATATTTTAATTACAGCAATTTTAGATGCAAAGTATCTAAAAGGTGTGCTCCAAAAGTTTCATTTTTAATAATATGACCAGAAGAGGTTAAAAGCCCCTTTTCCATTACATACCATAATCATGCAAGGGCATGTTTTGAATCTTTAATATATTAATGGACTTCCCTTTAGCAAGTTTGCAGGCTTGAAAAAGAACAGTAAGTTCAGCTTATTGGGCTGAAGTGGCTTTGGAATGTGGGTGGCTTTCAAGAACCTCTGTAGACATTGTAACAGCATAACCACCTGATAATGAGAGCCAGGAGTTGGTTTTAAATAAGAGCCATCTACAAATATGTCATATCAGAATTTGTCAGAGGAGTTTCTTTTAAGACACCATTGGAAGATAAAAGTGGCTCAGTTGGGCCTAAACAATCATGACAAAAACAATCACCTTCATCAAATACAGGGAGAAGAGTGCCTGGCTTTAATACCATTGCATGTAATCTAATATTTGAAGCTGCTGAAGGACCTCATAGGAGATGAGTCTCCTGGCAGATACATTATGGTTAAACCAGAATTGAGTAAAGCAGACACAGTATGGGGTACATGTATATCTAAAAAGTTTCTTTAAACTATTTCTGCTATTAGTGTTATTTGTTGTTGTTAGGTGCTGCTTTGGTTACCTAGTGCCACTCTGACAGGTATATACCATAAATGGGATGGCTTTAAGAAATAGGAATTTATTCTCTTATAATTTTGGAGGTCATGGTCCTATCCTTGAGGCTGAGGCAGCTCTCTTTCCCATTGCCTTGGGAATGCCGATCAATGCCGAAGGCAACCCACTCTGCCAGAAATCTTTCTGCCCAAAAAGCACTCAGCTTTCTTGCTCTGTGGGCCAGTCAACCTGCTATTTCATTTCATGCAGGTCTCCTCTACCCATTAACACCCAAAGGCAACCCACTCCTCCAGGAAGCTGCCAACCCACTAATATCCAGCTTTCTCCTCTGTGGGCTGGTAAGGCTGTTGTTATCTCATGCTAGGTCTCTCAGCTCTGTTGCTGCTGAGGTCCCTTAAGCCAGTCTCTCTGCTCTGCTGCTGCCAGGTGTCTCTGCTGGGGTCTCTGATCAAGGACGCACTCCACTCCTGTTTCCACATTTTAGGTATCTGTCAGAGCAGTACCCCACTCTCTTGGTACCATATTCTGTTTTGGTTACTTAGTGCCACTCTGACAGGAAATGTACCACAAATGGCATGGCCTTAACAAACAGGAGTTTACTCTCTCACAATTTTGGAGGCTTGAAGTTTGAGTTCAAAGTGCCATGATCTAGGGGCTGGGTGAAAGCCCCTCAACCTTGGGTTTCAGCTCTGCCTCCTGCCCCAAGACTACTGAAGCTGGAGGCTTTTCTTTACTCAGATAGCTGCTAGCTGCTGAGGCTGACAAACCCGAGGTTGACAAATAAAATGGCACAGTCCCAATGTTACCAAACAACATGGCAGGCCATTAATTTAAGTCCAGAAGAAGTCCCAAGATCGGCAGGGAATGGAAGGCTGTTGAACAAGGACTTGGCTACATGCAGGTTTCAAGCATGCCAAAAGGCTGGTGACCATTCCCAAAGCCGTTTCTTGTGTACAGGAAACAGATCACATCATGAAAGCAACTACTCAGCCACTCCAATAGATTCTGCCATGGAGTTAATTATCAGTCTCAACAAGGGAAATAACTATATCCAGCTGCCCAGCCACTCAACCAGGCCCAGCCAAGTTGACCCACAAACTTAACTGCTATAGGTGCCATCAAGAGGGTCCCGACTCATAGTGACCCTACCTACAACAGAATGAAATATTACCCAGTCCTGCTCCATCCTGACAACAAATATTGCTTTGTTTGCATCCATTGTTGCAGTCACTGTGTCAATCCATTTTGCTGAGGGTCTTCCTCTTCTTCAATGACTCTTTACTTTTCCAAGCATAATGTCCTTCTCCAGGGACTGATCTTTCCTGATAATGTGTCCAAAATACATGATATGTAGTCTCAACAGCTTCCCTTCTAAGGAGCATTCTGACTACTTTTTCCAAGACATATATGTCTTTCTCTTCTGGCTGTCCATGCTTTATTCAAAATTCTTTGCCAACTTCATAATTCAAAGGCATCATTTTTTCTTCTTTAGCCATCCCTATTCATTGCCCAGGTCTGGCATTCATATGAAGCCATGGAAATACCAAGACTTGGATCATGTACATTTAGTCCTTGTGGTAGTTAAGGTTGTATGTCAACTTGGCTGGGCCTGGTTGAGTGGTTGGGCAGCTGGATGTAGTTATTCCCCATGGTGAGATTGGCAATAAATTCCATGGTGGAATCTACTAGAGCAGCTGAGTAGCTGTTTTAGGTATGTAGTCTGCTTCCAGTATAAAGAAGCAACTTTGAGGAAGATCTCCAGCTGATGGCACACTTGAACCCTGCAAGTAGACAAGTCATTGCTCAACAGTCTGCCATATTGCCCTGCCAATCTTGGGACTTTTAATGGACTTGAATTAATGGCCTGCTGTGTGGTTTGGTAACATTGGGACTGTGCCTTTTTACTTGTCAACCTTGGGCTGGTCAACCTCAGCAGCCAGCAGCAGTCTGAGTAAAGAAAAACCTCCAGCTTCAGCGGGCCGGGAACAAGAGGCAGAACAGAAGCCCACAGTCGAGGCCTTTCACTCAGCCCCTAGATCTTGGCACTTTGAACTCGGACTTAAAGCCTCCAAAATTGTGAGAGAGTAAACTCCTCTTTGTTCAAGCCATCCCATTTGTGTTATATTCCAGTCAGAGAGGCACTAGGTAACCAAAACAGTCCTCAAAGTAACATGTGACTTTTGAACACCTTAAAGAAGTCTTTTGCAGCAAATCTGCCCAATGTAATATGTTCTTTGAGTTCTTGACCACTTCAGTTTCAGGGTTCCAAGTAAAATGAACTCCTTGACAACTTCAATCTATTCTGTTTATCATGATATTGTTTACTAGACCAGTTGTTAGATTTTTTTTTTTCCTTTATGTTGAAGTGTAATCTATACTGAAGGCTGTTGTCTTTGATATTCATCAGTAAGTGCTTCAAGTCCTGTTCTCTTTCAGCAAGAAAATTTTGTGTCATCTGCATATCAGAGGTTGTTACAATCCACATAAAGTAATCCTTTTGCATAGCTAATAAAAGACAGGCAAGCATCTTTCTGGTGTTCTCTGTTTTCAGCCAAGATCTATCTGACATTAAAAATGATATCCTTTATTTCACATCCTCTTCTTAATCCAGCTTGCATTTCTGAAGGTTCCATGTCAATATACTGCTGCAAACATTTTTGAATTATCTTCAGAAAAATTTTGCTTATATATAATATTAATGATATTGTTCAATAATTTCCACATTCTTTTGGATCACCTTTTTTGAATTGAGAAAAATAAGGAGTTTTTTCAGTCATTTGGCCAGGTAGCTGTCTTCCAAACTTCTTGTCATAGATGAACAAGTGCCTCAAGTATTACATTTGTTTGTAAAAAAAACTCAAAAAAAAAAAAAAAAAAAAAAAAAAACCTCTGTGGGTATTCTACCAATTCCTGAAGCCTTGTTTTATGCCAATGCCATCATGGAAGCTTGGACTTCTCCCATCAATGCGATGGATTCTTGGTCATATGCTATCTCCTGAAATGGTTGAATGTCCACCTATTCTTTGGAAATGATGCTGTGTATTCCTTTCATCTTCTTTTGATGTTTCCTGCTTCATTCAATATTTTACCCATAGAATTATTCAATATTGCAACTCAAGGCTTCAATTTTCTCTTCTGTTCTGTTAGCTTATGGAATGCTTAGCATGTTTTTCCCTTTTGTTTTCCTAAATCCAAGTTTTTGAGTATTTCATTATAATACTTTGTCTTCTTGAGCCACTCTTTGAGATCTTCCATTTGGTTCTTTCGCTTCATCATCTCTTCCTTACTCTTTAGCTACTCTCTATATTCAAGAGCAAGTTTCAGAGTCTCTTTTGACATCCATTTTGTTCTTTTGTTTTTTACCTGTCTATTTAATGACCTCTTCTTTCTTCATGTAGGATGTTCTTTATGTCATCCCACAACTTGTCTGGTCTTCAGTGATTAGTGTCCAATGCATTAAATCTATTCTTGAGATGGTCTCTAAATTCAGGTGGTGTGTATTCAAAGTCATACTTTCACTCTTGAGGGACAGTTTTAATTTTCTTCAGCTTGTATTTGAACTTGAATATGAGCAATTGATAATTCCTTCCATAGTCGACCCCTAGCTTTGTTCTAACTGATGATATTGAGCTTCCCCATTGTACCTTGCAATTTGATTATAGTACATTCCATCTTGCAGGTCCAGATGTATAGCACCATTTATGTTGTTGAAAAAAAGATATTTGCTATGAATAAGTAATTTGTATTGCAAAATTCTGTCATGTGATCTCTGGCATTATTTGTATAACCAAGGCTATATTTTCCAACTACTGATGTTTCTTTGTGATTTCTAACATTATCATTCAAATCACTAGTAATCACAATATATCTTTGTTGCACATTTGATCAATTTCTGTCTGCAAAAGTTGATAAAACTATTCAATTTTTTCATCTTTGACTTTCGTGGTTGATGCATAAATCTTAGTAATCACATCAACTGGCTTTCCTTGTAGATATATGGATATTATCACTCATGACATTGTACTTCAGCATAATTCATGAATTGTTCTTTTGACAATGAATGTGCCACTATTTCTTTTCATTTTGTCATTCCTAGCATAAAAGACCATATGATTATCTGATTCTGAATGGTCAATTTCCATTTCAGTTCACTAATGCCTAGACTGGGAGCTCTGGTAGCATAGTGGCTAAGACACTTGCCTGCTAACCAGACGGCTGGCGGTTCAAACCCACCAGCCACTCCTCGGAAGGAAGGTTGGGCAATCCTACTTCCGTAGTGATACTGCCTCGGAAACCCAAGGAGGGGTCGCTATGAGTCAGGTTTGACTCGACGGCACATAACAACAACAACAACAAATGCCTAGACTATTGATCTTCATGCATTCCATTTCATTTTTGATGCCTTCCAGTTTTCCTAGAGTCATACTTTAGATATTCCATCTTCCATTTATGAAAGGATACTTACAGCTCTTTGTTCTCATTTTGAGACATGCCACATCAGCAAATGAATGTCTTGAAAGCTTTAGTCTATCTATGTCATTGAGGTTGACTCTACTTTGAGGAGGCAATTATTTCCCAGGTGTATTTTGAGTTCCTTCCTGAGATGTTTATCTTCTAACACTTTGTTAGACAAGTAGTTTCTGTTACTGTCTATAAGGTTTTCACTGGCCTTTTTTTTTTTTTTCTCCCCAGAAGTAGATCATCAGGTCCTTCTTCCTGTCTATCTTAGTCTGGAAGCATCTCTGAAAACTGGCCCGTGTGAGTGATCCTGGTGGCATTGAAATACCAGTGGCAAAGCTTCCAGCATCACAGCAGCACAAGCAACCACGGTGAGACAAAGTGACAGACAAATTGTGGTTATCTGCTGTAGTTTCCGCAAATTTTACAGTAGCAACTATGGCCTGGAGGCAAGGGGGTAGGTTTTAGCCACAGGATCCACTTGCAACCTGTAATAACCTACAGGTCTATTTTTTCTGCTCCATATTTCTGTGTAAGAACACCCAATGTATTACCAGAAACTTTAATTAGAAATAAAGAGAAGTCCAAATGATAGTTAGGGAATCTTAAAGTGCATGTCTTAGTCATAGCTTCTTTTAATTTATTTATCACCCCTTGGTCTCTATGATAAGATATAAGAGATTCAGCTCAGAGGTTTTCTAAATATCTAGGTCAAGCTATTAGAGAAAATTAGGAATCCAAGCTTGACAAAAGCCACAGAGCACTAAAAACCACCTTATTTGTATCTTTCTTTCAGGTATAGTGAAGGCTGCTATAGCTTCTTTTCTCACTATTTTTAAAATATTTTTATTGTGATTTGGGTGAAAGTTTACAGAGAAAATTCACTTTCCATACAGCATCTCACATACACTTTCTCTCATGATATTGACTGCAATTTCCTACAATGCAACAGCTCCACTCCCACTTCTTCGCCATCGTTACCTCTTTCCTGTGTCCTTCCCTCCCACGCACTCCTGCCCCCTGAGCTGTCTACCTGTGCACACAAAGCCCTTCTAGTCTTCCATGATTGTTCTCTCCAAGGAATGTATCTACCTACTGTAATCCTTCAGCTCATGTGCCTGTCTTTTGTTTGGCTGGAAGCCAGAGGAGTGGGTTCAATTCCAGACTTGAAGGGCAGCTAGGGGCCATAGTCTCAGTTGATCCATCAGGCTCCATCAGAACAGGAAACTTGATCTCTTTTTTTTTTTTTTTAACAATTTTAAGTTTTGTTCCACATTGTTCTCCCACTCTGTCCAGGGTCTCGTATGTAGATCCCCCTCTGAGTGTTGATGGTTGTAGCCAGGCACCACCTAGTTCTTCTGGTCTCATAATCATATAGGCTGAGAATCACATATTGTACCTGTCACTTGGACTAATTGTTTCCAGGTGTCTTTGGTTTTCTTCATTCTTCTTTGCTCTAGATGAGGAGAGATCCATCGTTGCATCTATATAGCCACTTACATGCTTTTAAGATCCCACTCAGTACTTGCCAAAATAGGATGTGGAACAATGTTTTTGTGTAGAATGTTATGCCAATCGAGCTTGATGCCTCTGTGACTATCATCCTGAGCCCACAAATCCAATTATTTTCCCTCCTTAGATAGCTGGCTTTGGCCAAGAAGTGACTACAACCTCGTACCTTATCAGTTTTACTATATACCTGGGAATTCTTACAGAACATACTTGTAGAAATATTATCTTCCAACCCTATACTTGGTCTTGGACACGCTCCCCTTGCATAGACATACCTAATACATTAGCCTGTCCACTCATCTATCCATCCATAGATCAATGTTTGCCTTCACTGACAATGCAATACTGTATTTGCAAAAGAGTTCATCTTTGTTTTTTGTACCTCCCATGCACCTTCCTATGTCTTCTTCTTCCTCAATGCCACCATGTTGATCACTCACATTTTGTACACTGCCTTTCTCTTCACTCAAATCAATACTTGTCTCTACCTATCTAACAGTTTTCCTTCCCCTCCCCTCCCATCCCTGGCCAACAAAGAAAATTTCTTTCCATATATAAACCTTTCCTTGACTTTTTACAGTAATAGACTAATACAGTATTTATCCTTTTGCCATTGACTTATTTCACTCTGCATAATATCCTCCAAGTTCATCCATGTTATGTGGTGCTTTGTAGAGTCTATGTTACTCCTTTAGGTTGCATAGCATTCCATTGTGTGTATGTACCATAGTTTGGCCACCTAGGTTGTTTACATCTTTTTGCTATTGTAAATAGTACTGTGATGAACCTGGGAGTGCATATATCTGTTCTTGTCCTGGCTCTCACTTCTTTAGGGTATATACCTAGTACTGAAATAGGTGGGTCAAATGATGTTTCTAATTCCAATTTTTTAAAGAATCATCATACCACTTTCCACAGTGGTTGTATCATTTTCCAGTCCCACCAGCAGTATATGAAAGTCCCAATCTCTCCACATCCTCCTCAACATTTGTTATTTTCTTTCATGTTGAACTTTGCAACTAGCGCTGAACCAAGATGGTATCTCATTGTTTTGATTTGCATCTCTCTAATGGTTAATGATCATTCTGAGAAGATGTTTTGAAGTCTTTCAATGTTTTTCAATTTATTAAGACTTGCTTTATGGCCTAACATATGGTCTATCCTGGAGAATGTTCCATGTGCACTGGAAAAGAATGTGCTGCTGTTGAGTGAAATGTTCTGTAGATATCTATAAAGTCAAATTGGTGGATTGTATTGTTAACTTCTCCTGCATCTTTGTTGAGTTTCTTTCCAGCTGTTCTATCTTTCATTGAAAGTGGTGTATTAACGTCTCCTACTATGACTGTGTTGTTGTTGTTGTGCACTGCCGTTGAGTTTGTGACCAACTCATAGTGACCCTTCCTTGGTTTCCGAGGTGGTATCACTACGGAAGTAGATTGCCCAACCTTCCTTCCAAGGAGTGGCTGGTGAGTTTGAACAACCAGCCTTCTGGTTAGCAGTCAAATGCCTTAGGCACTACGCCACCAGAGCGCCATCTATTTGCCTTTTCAATTCTGTTAAAGTCTGATTTATGTATTTTGGGGCTTTTTCATTGGGTCCATGGATATTTATTATGGTTATATCTTCTTGTTCAATTGTTCCTTTAATCATTATATAATACCTTTCCTTGTCTCTTATGGTGGTTTTTGCCTTAAAGTCAATTTGCTTAGAAATTAATATTGCTACTCCTGTTCTTTTTTGGTTCCCATACGTATCTTTTTCCAACCTTTGATTTTTAGTCTATTTTTGTCTTTGTCTCTAAGGTGTGTGTCTCTTTTATACAGCATATTGATGGGTTATGTTTTCTTATCCAGTCTGCAACTCTCCATCTCTTGAATGGTGTGTTTAATCCATTGACATTCAGTGTAATTATTAACAAGTATGAATTGGTTCTTGTCATTTTATTATGTATTTCTTCATGGTGTTCCTTTTTTCTTTGTTCCACATAATTTTCTGTGCTGATCTCATTGTTTATGAATCATATTATCATTTCCTTTTGTGCTATTGTTTTAGTATTTGCTAAATATTTGTGCTTGTCCTCTTTTTTTATTGTGATGTGAAGGTTTATAATTTTTCTTTGAAGTCACCCTGTGATTTATGATTTTTTCCCCATATTTAGAACAGTCCATTCTTTCTTGCAACTCTTTTGACTTCCTCACCATTTAGAAGTTCTGTAACTACACAGTATTTTCCCTCTTTTTGGTTTGTAGTTGTCTTCATTTGCCAATTGATGGCTCTGGTTCCCTGTTTACAATCTTGTAAGTTTATTTTACTTTGGATACTTCCATAGCTATGTTGGTTTCTGAGTTATGTCATCTTGTGTAGAAATGGTCGGTTGTTGTTTGCTATTATTGGTTCTCTGTTCAAAGTATCTCTTGTAAAATTTGTCTGGTTTTAATAAATTCCTTTAATTTCTGCTTCTCTGGAAATGTCCTAATTTCACCATCATATTTAAGAGACAATTCTCTGGGTATATAATTCTTCAATGAAAAAATTTCTCTTTTAGGGTTTTATATGTACCATCCATTTTGCTTCTCGCTTGCATGGTTTCTGCTGAGAAATCAGAGCTTAGTCTTATTGATTGCTCTTTATAAGTAACTTCATTTTTCCCATGCTGCTTTTGGGTTTCTTTCTATGTCTTTGTTTAGATGAGTTTGATGATGATATGTTTTGGTGATTTTCTTTTGGGATCTATCTTGTGTGGGGTTCAATGGACTTCTTGAATGAATATATTCTCATCTTTCATCATACCAAGGAAGTTCTCTTCCAACAAATCTTGGATAATTTTCTCAGCTGTTTTCTTTTTCTTCTCCTATTCTGGAATTCCAATTATACATAGGTTATTCCTGTTGATAGTAACCCACATGATACTTAGGCTTTCTTCATTTTCTTTTGATCTTTTTTCTGATTGATCTCTTTCCAAAGAAGTATTCACATATTTGTCTTCAATCTCATTAACTCTGTTTTCCATTGCTTTGATTCTGCTCCTTTGCCCTATCAATGTGTTATCTATTTCTGAAAATTTAGTATTAATCTTATGGATTTCTATCTGTAAATTTTGTATCATTCCTAATTTTTCATTTATTTTGTCATTTTGTTCTTGTATTTTCTTCCAAAATTGTTCTAGTGTTTTGTCTGTGTTTTCCTTAATTTTCTCACTGGTTTCCTTGATCTATCTCTCAATCTTTTGAAGATATCTAAGTATAATTATTTTAAATTTCTTTTTAGGCTGTTCCAGTGTTGCTTCTTCCTTAGGGATGTGTTCTGGGTCTGTATCCTACTCCTTTGTTTCTTCCACTTTATCTTGCTTCTTTGTGTGGACTGTGATGGTCTGTTGTCTCCGAAGTATTGTGACATTGTTGTATTTAGAGCTCTGTTAACTGTGATGAGCAGTTAAAGGTGAATTGGCTCTTTTGGTGTTTGTTTATCATTGGGCAGTTGGTGGAGAAGGAAGTAGTGGCTCTCACTCCATAAGTGGAGCTGGAGGAGGTGCTGGTGTAGTTGTGTCACATGGGCACAGTTGCTGTCTCCCACGCAGGTAGATGGAAACAATAATAAAAAAAACCATCAAAAAGGTAAAAGCAAGTGGACAAAAAACACACCACCTAAACATACTGGAACAATCACCTCACGAAAAAAAAAAAAAAAAAGGCACAATATCTGGGGAGGGGGCAATAAGAGAAGGGGTAGAATAAGAGAAAAATTAAGGGAAAAAAATGGGTAAAATGCAAAAAGAAAAACAAGGAGTGAGGTTAACCATGAGAAAGAACAAAGAATGGGAACCAGGAACAGGGAAGAGAGAAAAAGTTGAAAACTAGAATCAAGGAAGGGAAGAATAAACATAATAATAAAAAGGATGGGAAAAAATAATGATAATGCTGTTGTTGTTGTTATGTGTCATTGAGTCATAGTGACCCCTCCTTGGGTTTCCGAGGCAGTATCACTATGAAAGTAGATTGCCCCATCTTCCTTCTGAGGAGTGGCTGGTGGGTTTGAACCACCAGCCTTCAGGTTAGCAGTCAAGTGTGTTAGGCACTAATCTTAAAACAGACAAAAACAAACGAACTGAAAAAAAAAAAAAAAAGAAAGGAAAATAAAATCTGGGCAGGGCAGTGCAGGGCACCCAGGCTCTGTCAGAACACACAGGCTGGGATGGAATTCCTGCCAGACCAGAAGGTGAGTGGGAGTGAGGGATGGCCATACCTCCATTTACCAAGATGGTGTAGGGTATAAGAGAAATAAGGGGAATATTTCACCTTCCAATTGTTTGTATCCAGATTGTCCTTGTGGTCCCCGGCAAGTGGAATCTATACTTAGGTCCCTGGAATTTGAGAGAATGCTGTTGCTTTACATATCCAAGATTGGTCAAAATGCTTGTAAACATTCAAAATGGCTGGGTCCTCTGGACAGCCCAAAATCCACAGTTCAGCCCATCTCCCTCTTTGCTGCTTTCCCTTTTATTCACCAGCTACCAGTGCAGTCCTCCATGCAGTCCCTGGCTAGCAAGGTAAACTTTTTAGGTTAAATCTTAGGTCCTAGCACCACTTGGCAATATCCAAGTTTTCTGTGCTGTCAGGATCACTGACAGACCGCAGCTCTGTATGTCTCCTTTTTCAATGTTTTCATGGAGGTTTTTCTACTAGTTGAAGTTTAGTCGACTTCTGTATCCTTCCTTTCAAAGTTCTGGGCTCCAGAATTATCTTCTGTATCTGTGTTAATTGGTTCCCCTTTTATTTGTTGAAGAGGGTCTGTGTAGTCTGTCTGCTTATTCTGCCGTTTTACCAGAACTTCAAGCTTCTTTTCTCTTGAGGTCAGTTGAAAACCTTCTTCAGAGTTTAAATGACTTAAGTGTTTGACAGAAGGCTTGTAACTTTTCTTCTCCTGAAGCTAAATGTTATAGCAAAGTTATGCTGTCTTCTAGGCAAGCTAGGAAACTGGACAGGAACCCGGACAGAAACCCGGACAGAAGAGCAGTCAGCCCCAGGGTTACAGGTGAGGAGAGACAACTCAGAGATGCGCAAAGCAGCAGGTGGGAAGAGCAGAAGAAAGAGGATTAAAAGCCAGGAAGCCAGAGAGAAGAGCAATCAGCTGAAGGGATTAGGTGAGGAGAGGAAACTCAGGCCCGCCCAAAGCAGCAGGATGGGAAAGCAGGAGAAAGGGAATAAAAGCCAGGAACCAAGACAGAAGAGCAGTAAGACCCAGGGATACAGGTGAGGAGAGACAACTCAGGGATGCCCAAAGTAGCAGGCCATAAGAGCAGGAGAAAGGGGATTAAAAGACAGGAAGCCAGACAGAGGAACAGTTAACCACAGGGACCCGGGTGGGGGTGATACAAGAGGTCTAAAACAGCAAGACAAACTTGTCTGTCGGTTTGTCCTACTGTGGTGACATGTAGATGTGAGTTTTGAGGCTGAGC
>NW_006921822.1:207102-224775 GCF_000298275.1 Orycteropus afer afer
TATAGCAGGGATTGTGGGGCTGGCATGGGATCAGGCAGTGTTTCATTCTACTGTGCATGGGGTCGCTATGAGTTGGAAATGACTTGACGGCACTTAACAACAACAACAGGCAAGCTTGCCAAGAAGTGGAACACACTAGTAAGTCAATGACATATTGTAGCAAGGTATATTGATTTTGAAATAGAAAAAGTTATAACTCTTCATGCAAAATTTGTGAAAAGTTCATAAAGGACTCAGTGAAATCTTGGTGCATGACAGTCTAGGTGAATTGTTGGTTCTCCCAAGTAAAGGCAAATAAACATTGGAATCCAGCATTCACAGGAACACATAAACAGGCATGATAACTATGAAAATTTATAAAAAGAGGTCTAGTCTAGAGAAGGGATGTCAGCGAATGGTACCAGAAAAAGTATAGATTCATTTGAGAGTTGAAGAAGAAGGAAAATTTATCCAGGCAAATGAAAGGATGAGCAATGGAAGGAGAATATTCAAAGCAAAAGGGACATTTTCCGCCTATCAATTGTACAACCTTGGGCATGTTCCTTGAGCTTTTATTCTGAGCCTATTTCCTTGTCTGTGAAATAGCAATAATATTTGCACTTCCACCATAGGTTTCATATGGTACAGACATGGCCTTAACGTTTTGTTTTGTTTTTGTAAAGTGTTTAGCACAGAACCTGGTACATTAGTTAGTACTCTGTAAGCATTTTCTAATAGTGAAAGCAGTCTGGAGCTGGACTTCATGGGTTTAAGTCCAGGATCTTAGTAGCTACTTGCTAGCTAAATGATCTTGAGGAAGACATTTACTTTTGTGCTACAGGTTCTTCCTCAGGATAAAATCAGGATAATATTCAGCACCTGCCTATATAGTTCTTGGGAGGATTATATGAGTTCCTTTATTAATTCTTAGAACAATTCTTGGCAGATACATGCTTTATGCTTTTTGGTTTAATTAGGAATAATGAAACCTCACAAAAGTGCAATGAGGCATTAAACAATTATTCTAAGGCTTTTTAAAAAATTGAGACTCATGAAATTTAAGTGCTTATGCAAGTTTACCTAACTAGAAAATTTGCATGATCTCACACTCAAACACACAATTTCTGCTTCCAAATTCTCTCCATGAGGCCTCCCAAAGTCCCAGTAAAAATTGTCTTCTGTGAACATCAAGGAAGGTCCTTTAGTTAATTCACATAATAATATTACCTTTCTCAATAATGTCCCTTGGTCCTCTCCAAATCTGTGAAAATGAATTTCCTGAGCTTTGGAAAAATAGGTAGTAATACTTGTCACTCTGGATTTCTTGTGTCAGAATGCTTTAATACTAAGCAACTTTACTTACTCAGATACAAATCTTAGATTTTGAGTATGATCAATAAGATAAATGCACTGGTACCTGAAGCACTCTGTCTTTTAAAGACAGATTGAGAGCTTTCTAATCTACAAAATGAATTGTTTAATAAGGTTCTCCAGTGTCAAATTTTGATCAGAGATACACAAGTAGTGTTTAGATGCACACCCAGGTCTGTCTGGTTCCAAGTCTTTTGTCCTGCTTATCACTCCACAGCCACCAATGAACACTGAAAATAGAGTACATTTGCAGTTGCTATCTTATGAGTTCCTGTAAGAGAGAAAAAGAGATGGAGACAAGGCCAGATTAAAGCATGTGAAGGCAATAAAAACTGATAATATATGATGCTCCCTCTTCTGCTTATTGAGATATTCTAATGGAATATCCGATATGTGTGTGTGTGTATGTATGTATGTATATATATATATATATATATATATATATATATATATATATATATATATATATATATATATATATATATATATATATATACACACACACACACACATGGGCATACATGTATTTGTGTGTCTTAGCTATCTATGATGTAGCCTTTTTTTTTTTTTTAATTGTGATTTGGATGAAAGTTTATAGAGCAAATTCATTTTCCATACAATAGTTCATACACATTTACACATTTTGCTTCATGACACTGACTGCAGTTTCCATAGTGTGATGGCTCTCTTCCATGTCCTCCCTCTGCTTACTCTTTCCTTATGTCCCTTACTATGCATTCCTGCCCTCTCAACTATCTCCCTGTGCAAATACTGCCCCTATGATCTTCCATGGGTTGCTTGTTCTAAGGAGTGTACCTACCTGGTGTAAATGTTCACCTTATATACCTGTCTATTGTTTGGCTGGAATCCTTAGGAGTGAGTTCAATTCCCATCCAAAAGGGCCATTATGGGCCATAATCTCAGGGGGTTCACTAATCTCTATCAGACCAGTAAGTCTGGTATTTTTTTTTTTTTAATTTTGACTTTTTCTCACATTTTATCCCACTTTATCCAGGATCTTCCATTTTGATCCTTTCCTGAGGGGCTGACAGTGGTAGCTTGTCACCTTCTAGTTCTTCTGGTCAGGGTAATGTAAGTTGAGGTTTGCATGGTCCACCAGTCCTTTAGACTAATTTTTTCCATATGTCTTTGGTTTTCTTCATTTTTCTTTGCTCCAGAAGAGCAAAGACCAATTGTTTAATCTTAGATGGCCACTTACGAACTTTTAAGACCCCAGTCACTACTCACCAATGTAGGATATAGAAAAATATTTTTGTGTAGTATGCTACGTCAATTGAGTTTGACGTCCCTCATGACCATGGTCCTGAGACTGTGGACCCCATGACACACTCTTTCAGAGTGTTTTAGTGTGGCTAAGAAGTTATCATAACTGTTCTCTGTTAGGTCTATTATATATATGGACATTCTTATAGCACATACAAATATGTATGTAGAAATATTGTCTGCCAACTTGTATATGGTCATGATATATTCCCTTTTTTCAAGACATATTCAATCATTTAGCATCTCTACCTATGCACTCACCTGTAGTTTAATATTTTTTATTATTGATAATGCAATATTGTGTATGTAAAAGTGTTTATCTTTGTTGTCTGTATTTCTTGTTCATTTCTCTGTCCTTTTCCTTAGTGTTATTGTGTTGGTCACTTGCTTTTGGTATATAGCCTTTCCTTTCATCCAAATCAATACATTCTCTTACCTATCTACCAACTTTCCCTCCCCTGTCCTCCCATCCCTGGTAATCAACAAAGAAATTTTTCTCTCGTGTGTAACACTTTCCTTGACTTTTTACAATGGTAGACTAATATAATATTTGTTGCTCTGTGATTGGTTTATTTTATTCAGCACATTGTCCTCCAAGTTCATCCATGTTATGAGGTGTTTCACAGATTGGACATTATTCTTTAGTGTTGCATAATATTCCTTTGTGTGTATATACCATAGTTTGGTTATCTGTTCCTCCTTTGATGGGCACTTAGGTTGTTTTCATCCCTTTGCTATTGTTAACAATGCTGCAGTGAACATGGGTGTGAATATATCTATTCGTGTCCTGGCTCTCAATTATTCTTTACTTATTTATTTGTGATTTGGGTGAAGATTTACAGAGCAAATTCACTTTCCATACAGCAGTTCACATATACTTTGTCTCATGACATTGACCACAGTTTACTAAAATGCAACAGCTCCTCTCCCACTTCCTCCCCATAGTCACCTCTTCCTTGTGTTCATCCCTCCATGCACTCCTGCCCCCTGAGCTGTCTCCCTGTGCATAAGCACTGGCTCTCAATTCTTTAGGATACTTAGTAATGGGATGGGATTTCTGGATCAAATGGTACTTTTATTTCCAACTTTTTAAGGACTCACCATACTGTTTTCCACAATGGTTGCATCATTTAACAGTCCCACTAGCAGTTTATGAGAGTCCTAATGATGTAGGTTCTTTTTAAATGTGACTATAATTAGCAATTGAATGGAAAAAAGGCATATACCATTTTAATGGAATGAGATGACCTGGATTATAAAATTGTTAGTGGATGTGAGGTACTAAGATTTTTACTATGTACCACATTTTCTAAAAAAGAATATTCCACATGTTCTAAAACAAAGAAAACAAGCTAGTGCAATTAGTTGTTTCAACAATCAATATAAAATACTGTTGTCTTTCACACACACACAAAAAAAAACATTAACTCAGCAATTCTGCTGTAAATGGCTTATACTTGTTGATGGTTGTTTCATAATGAATGCTATAATTATAAAGGAAGCATATGAAAGATGTCATAAAAGAAAATTTAATGATCAGAAAACAAAAGTAAATGGAAGAAATGACAAGATAAAAGAACTGAAGAGAAGATTTCAAAGAGCAGCTCAAGAAGACAAAGTCAATTATTATAATGAAACGTGCGAAGACTTGGAGTTAGAAAACCAAAAGGGAAGAACACACTCAGCATTTCTCAGACTGAAAGAGCTGAGGAAAACATTTCAGCCTCGAGTTGCAATATTCAAAGATTCTATGGGCAATATATTGAATGATTCAGGAAACATCAAAAGAAGATGGAAGGAATACACAGTTATTGTACCAAAAATAATTGGCCGATGTTCATCCATTTCAGGAAGTGGCATATGATGAAGAACCAATGGTACTGAAGGTAGAAATTGAAGCTGTGCTGAAGAAATTGGCAAAAAACAAGGCTCTTGGAATTAACGGAATACTCATTGAGATGTTTCAACAAACGGATGCCGTGCTGAATGCACTCAATCAGCTATGCCTAGAGATTTGCAATACAGCTACCTGCCCAACTCACTGAAAAAGATCCATATTTGTGACCATTCCAAACAAAGGTTATCCCACAGAATGTGGAAATTATTGAGCAATATCATTAGTATCATACTCAAGTAAAATCTTGTTGAAGATAATTCAAAAATGGTTGTAGCAGTGTATTGACAGAGAACTTCCAGAAATGCAAGCTGGATTCAGAAGAGGAGGTAGAATGAAGGATATCATGACTAATATCAGATGGATTTTGGCTGAAAGCAAAGAATACCAGAAAGATGTTTAGTAGTGTTTTATTGATTATACAAAAGCATTTGATTGTGTGGATCATGACAAATTATGGATAACATTGAGAAGAATGGGAATTCCAGAACACTTAATTTAGCTCATGAGGAACCTGTACATAGCTCAGGAGGCTGTCATTCAAACAGAACAAGGGGATACTGCATGGTTTAAAATCGGGAAGGGAGTATGTCAGGGTTGTATCCGTTCACCATACGTATTCAATATGTGTGCTGAGCAAATAATCTGAGAAGCTGGGCTATATGAAGAAGATTGTGGCATCAGGATTGGAGAAAAACTCATTAACAATCTGCAATATAGAGATGACACAACTATGTTTGCTGAAAGCGAGGATGACTTGAAGCATTTACTGATGAAGATTGAAGACTACAGTCTGCAGTATGGATTACACTTCAATATAAAGAAAACAAAAATCCTCACAACTGGACCAATAAGCAGCATCATGATGAATGGAGAAAAGATTGAAGTTGCCAAAGACTTCATAGTACTTGGTTCTACAATCATAACCAATTGTAGCAGCAGTCAAGAGATTAGATGACATACTGCATTGGGCAAATCTGCTGCAATAAACTTCTTTCACATGCTGAAGAGCAAAGATGTCTCCTTGAAGACTAAGGTGTGCCCAACCTGACCCATAGTATTTTCAATCACTTCATATGCATGTGAGAGCTGGACAATGGATAAGAAAGACTGAATCAGAAAATAAACATTATAACAAATTACCATATTTTATTTTTAGATCTTTCATCTCTAATATAATTTAAAAAAAATTTCTTACTATTCTTTGCTCTTATAAATTCTTCAGTGATTTCACCACAGTTAAGCTACGAAACAATATCTATTTCCAATCTAATAAGGATAATTAGTTTAATCATCCTTCAGTCATTGTAGTGCATTGAGGGTTTTTGAGTCCAGGGACAAAAATGGGTGTTCCGTTGTGAAGTTGTGATTATTAAAGTTAGGAATATGTGTAAAGAAATTTCAACATTGTATTTTATCTTCTATTTCAAATCAAATAGAAGATAAAAATGCCTAATGAGTAAAATTTTTCTTTCTTGAATCTATAAACTTAATTTTCATGTTAGAATGAAATAATCACACTTCTCCATAAAGGTTTCTATTTAAGTCATTGAGGTAAGCCTATAACAATTTCTTGAGTGCCTTTATGCACTCTTCTACAAGTATGTTCACGTTGTTTAAGAAGGAACACCTATTTGAATGAAATTCATGCACTTTTACCTTTATTTTCATGCAAGATGCAAGTGTGTCAATGATGGTATATCATGTCATTACACAAAACTGATCTCTGACCCTCCATACTTCTGGAGCACTTTTGTCATTTACTTGTTTCTTTCTACTACTTCTGCAATGATGAGCTGCTCAATAATGAGTGAGTATTTGTCAGTATTTGTTTTGCTGTGTTTTCAAAATCTCTCAAATTTTGTAAATACCCTATTAATGACTGGTACAGATCTGTGTATGCTTTAAATTTACTTCTAAATTTTCAAGAGCTTGACTTGTCCTATGAAAATGCTGTAGTATATTGTTCCACATAATCAACATAAATACATACTCTAGTCTTTGCATTTTGTTGGTGATATTTTCAGCTTCTCTTTTGGTATCTTGTTTTTGTTTCTGGTGTTCAGGAATGTATTCTAAGTCATTTGGAATCTTCCAGGATTGCACTTGTTTTCGTATGTATTCTCAACATGTATTAGAAAGACATTTTAATACTCAATCATTGCCCAAATATGTTTTAAGAACTGACCTTCAGTGGTTAAGAATTTATAGAGTAACTGAACAGTAGAAACAACACCAACTGCTTCCTGACAGCAATCTATTGTGCAATGTCCTGGAAGACTATGTGAATGGACAGCACATGGTGTTAAAGTGACCTAGCCACTATATTCTAAAATTTTGTTGCATGCCTTTACAACACCTTGACATATTGGTAGCATTGTCATAGGACTGGACTCTGTACCTTGAAAAGTCAGTTTTGCAAACTTCACATAAATAATAAAATATTTGATTTGCTATTTCTTCACCAGTATGACTTTTAAATTAGAACATCTGATAAATCACATGGCACGTTTTCCAACTGTTGTTGTTGCTGTTGTTTGCCATCGAGTCGGCCTCGACTCATAGCGACCCCTCCTTGGGTTTCTGAGGCAGTATCACTACGGAAGTAGGATTGCCCAACCTTCCTTCCGAGGAGTGACTGGTGGGTTTGAACCGCCAGCCTTCTGGTGAGCAGTCAAGTGCCTTAGGCACTATGCTACCAGAGCTCGTATATAAAAACAATGCTTAGCTGATATGTATGAGAAAGAACAGAAGTGGAATCTACAGACAAACTGAATTATCAAGCAATGTTTATTTCACTGAAAATAGTTGAACTTTGTAATTTAATTTTTTCACACATTTTTTAAACATATATAATAGATTGCTCTTTTCTGTGTCACCATCTTTTGAGATGTGCTAAAAATGGATCAAACTGAGCAACAAATTCAAGTAACTCTAAAAAATTTCCACTTTTTGGGGAATAAACATTTCATTTCTTCCTTGAAAAGATAGTTCAAGTTCAGCTGTTATTGTAATGACAGCAACAAAGTGTTTGAAAACAGCTTCCCCATACTGATATTTCATTAATTGCTGTTTTCAGTCCACAAGTTAAGCCAAAACCATGTCTTCAGTTTAAATATGACAATATACAATCTCTGTGAATTAAATTGTTTTCATATTTATCAATAATATTTGCATCAATTGCTAAATCCATTTATAGCAAATGGAGACTAAATAGTTTGCAAACAAAACAATATACAGAGCCGACTGATGAAGTATATAGTAGTCACCCTGTCTTATAATTTTCACCATTAGCATTGCACTGTAAAAATATACCTTGCCTACTGAATCTTGTTTGTTTTCCATCCAGAAATTTTCAATACAAATTTTCAAATGGCCTACTGTTAACATTGACAATCGCTCAGTCCCCTTTTGATCCAATAATTTACATCATTAGAAGAAAAATTATTCCACAAAGATGGATATGTGCTTTTGTTATTTATAGGCTCTGAAGATGCAACAATTTCAGATTCTAAAACAGTTTAACTTTCTATACCATTATTCATTTTTTTATTGAAGCAAGGAATAGATAGAGAATTTGGGGCATATTCTGTTATATTTATATTGTTGTTAGTAATTTCAGCACTAATGATACTAATAAAAATGTACACCCATTAAAATGAAGTGTTCAATGGAAGAAGTCTGTTCTGATTCATTATGCTTTGAAAAGGAAGTTAATTTTGGAACAGTTTTTAATATTTCAAAATCCTTTTTTTTATCTATAAACTTTTGCTTTGCATTTCACTTACATGTTGGTATTTTGTTTCACCTAGATATAACATTATTTTCCTTTTTAAATTTGGTTCTACCATAGCAAATATATTTGAATAACTGAAAATAAATAAAATTTATGAAACAAGTAAAATCAATAAAATAAAATTACATTTGAATTTGGTTGTTAGCACAAAAATTTATATTTGAAAATTACCAAGTTAAAAAAATGATTTGTAAAAAGTAATTTTTTTATTAAGATCTGAGATAGTCAAAGAAATAGACTTACAAGGCAGTCAGAAATAATTTAGTTTGTTTGCCCTACAGTGCTTGTTGGTGGGTCCTTTACACATGTGCACAAGGATTTTTCATCTTGCAATAATGCTTAAAAACTTGCACAATCACTTTCTGTCCTTTGATGATGCACCTTCACAGTTCAATGGACTACAGCTGATACCCGATGAAGGCAAGAGCGATTATCAAGAGCATGATATAAACATAAGGGTATGCTCAACCTGAAGAGTTTTGGTTCACTTTGTGAAGGATAGGACCAGATACGTATGAATCATGTGATTATAGTATCATTGTGTGTTCTTTTGTTGTCAAGAGAACTGAATGTGAGGTTACACCCAATCAGTCCAAAATAAAAAGAGGAAATTGCTATTATTTACAAAATTTATAAAATGTACATTTTATTTCTTCATGGCATTATTCAGCTCCCAAATTTGATGCAGCAATAGCACCACTTTTCAACAAGTAAGTTTGTTTTGCAAGTTATAACAATATCAATCAATTTCTTAAAGTCAGCCTGAAGAGGAACAAAAAATAAAATACATTCATATAATTTTATTATCCAAATATTCACTTAATTGATTTCCTTGAGGAATTGTTCTATTTCCTTACACAGAGATAAATAAATATTCTGTTAAAATATAAATGCAACATTCAGATACAGTCCTTGTAGTATTTAAGGTTATGTGTCAACTTGGCCGAGCCTGGTTTTGAGTGGCTGGGCAGCTGGATGTAGTATTCCCCATTATGAGATTGGTGATCAACTCCATAGTGGAATCTACTGTGAGCAGCTGCCTTAGAATTGTGGTCTTCTCCCATGATATAAAGGATGGTCCACAACTTTTGGCATGCTTGGTCCCTGTATTTGGCTGAGTCACTTTATCTCAGTGGCTTGTCATGTTGTCTGCCAATCTTGGGACTTTTTCTGGACTTGAATCAGTGGCCTGCCATGGGGTTTAGTAATACTGACATTATGCCTTTTTACTTGTTGATTTTGGTTTTGTCAGCCTCGGCAGACTGAGTGAAGAAAGCCTCCAGCTTCAGTGAGCTGAGATCAAGAAGCAGAGCTGAAAGCCAAGATCAAGGGGCTTTCACCCAGCCCCTAGAGCCTGGCACTTTGAACTTGGACTTGTAGGCTCCAAAACTATAAGAGAATAAACTCCTGTTGATTAAAGCCATCCTATTTGTAGTATATTTTCTGTTAAAGTGGCATGAAGTAACCAAAACAGACCCTTTGATTGCTTTCTTGGAAGATGAATTTACCAACACCCGCATTGTTGCTAAAGAGAAACATATTTTGCATGATAAATCAGTATTGAATTTTGAGTCCTGTTAATGTGCTTAATAATGAGCTCTGGTGGTGTAGTAACTAAGGCATTTGACTGCTCACCAGAAGGTTGACAGTTCAAACCCACCAGCTGCTCCAAACCCATGGAAGCAAGAGAGGACAATCTACTTCCGTAAAGATTTACTGCCTTGGAAACCCAATGGGAGTCGCTATGAGTTGGAATCAACTCAATGGAGTGGGTTTGTTTTTTTGGTTTTAATGTGCTTAATATCTTGTTTATTAGCATATACCCCCCCCAAAAAAAATAGAAACTAGTATCAAGCATTGTGTTCCATGAAACAGAGAATAAAAAACAAGATGCATTTGATACATGAATTAAGACTTTTCATGTTTTATTAATATTAATATTCCCAGTTCTTTTTGGACATTTGTTGTTGTTTGATGTTATGTGTCATGGAGTTGAACCCGACTCATAGCGATCCCTCCTTGGGTTTCCATGGGAGTATCACTACAGAAGTAGATTGCCCAACCTTCCTTCCAAGGAGTGGCTGGATTTGAACTGCCAGCCTTCTGGGTGGCAGTCAAGTGCCTTAGGCACTATTTATGTTAGCATTATTTTAAATTATTACTCATAGTAATATTATATTAAATGTATGCAAGACTATGTCTGTGTGTATACCAAACATATTTTGAAGTAAAACTTATAAATATTATTGTTTACAAAATTTAAGCCATATCTCTGTACATAAATACTACACAGTTAAAAAGTAACTTGATTGAATTCATTGAAATGGGGTTGACTTATTCAAGTTCCCTTGTTTTAGTGGATTATCTGAGACTGGAGTTGCCATTTGTTGTTTACCAGGACATGCACATGTATTTGTATCATTTCAGAGAGGATTGCTGGCCCTACTGGCTGGGACTGCTAGATCAGCAGATGTGAATGGACAAGATGGATCTCTCAAAATGGATCAGAAACCTGTTATCTATTCATATAATTTGTCCTTACCCAGTAATCGCTCATATTGGATCCAGTTGCATATCGGACAAATGTAGCAAGTTTGACTAAACAGCCCATTCCCCCATCTTGTTCCTTAGAAAGAAATAGTATACTCCCAAGCAACCCATTCACATTAGGAGTTTCGATTATATGGGAGGGGATTGTAGCAAACATGTCAACGAAGATGTTGAAGTAATAGGGACCTCATAGCTGAAACTAGATTGTACATGGGCATCTTTCTGGCCCTGTCTGAACTTTATTTCCAGCAGCACATTCTCCTGCACTGAAGCTGGTTACGATTTCATTAAGTGCCCTACCAGTTTCCTTCCACTGCTGCACTTGCTTTTCCTTGTGTCCTGTCTGCTTGACATCTATGAGTCTATGCTCTGGACAACTAGTGCCTCTGTTTTGTTGATGCCTTACCTTGCTTATTGGATAATATGTCCCTGGGCAGAGGGGAGGTTGGTGAAGAAGCAATAAAATGCATTGAAACTTAGGGCTAAGGATGGCTTTAGAATTTATCTGATACATCCCTGAAAAGAAATCGTGGTTCACATTTTCACATGCCAAAGAATTTAAGATCTGGAAAAAAAAAGTATGACAGTGATTAAACAAATCCTTAATATTATTCACCCTTATCTTTCTATTCCTTTTTGGTTTAGTTTCCATGGCAACTCATATGTATTGGGCAGTTCTGAGTGTATTTGCTTAAGGGGGGTTGTTTTCTCACAGCTTAGAGAGAAAAAAAATCAGTCCAGAGTGAGGACATTTAGAAAAAAGAACTTTATTTTGTTAGAACATTTATGTTAGTCTTTGAAAATTACTGAATTAATTTCTTGAATTTTGTGGTAAGCATTATCTTAAAGAAGAATTAATTAAACCTTCTCACTAAGAGGAAAAGGAGCCTTGTGGCATAGTAGTTAAGTATTCAGCTGCTAACTGAAAGATTGGTATTTAGAGCCCACCCAGCAGCTGCATAGGAGAAAGACATGGAAGTCTACTTCCCTGAAGATTACAGTCTCGGAAACTCTATGGGGCAGTATTCCATTCTGTCAATAGGGTCGCTATGAGTTGGAATAGACTTGATGACAATGAGTTTTCTTAGGAGGGGGAAGAGAAGGAGAAAAAGAAGAAAAATAAAGGAGGATAAGGAGGACTTTGAAGAGGGTGGGAAGAAAAATAGGACCAGTGGACTTGGAAGGGGAAAGAGAATGGGGAAGGGAGGAAAGGAGAAAGGAAGGAAAGAAAGAATCTAAACCCACTGTCATTTAGTTGATTCCTACTTATAGTCACCCTATAGGTGACTGCACCATTTTGTCTCACTCATCCCTCTCACCATCCTTCCTAACATTTACCCTCTGACTTCTGCTTCTGCTACTGCATTGAAGCAGGAGACACTGGCTGATTTGCAGAGAAACACTGTCCTGATAGCACCTCAGTTCCATAAATCTAGAAATCTTTCACCTCAGGAGACTATACCTCTTTGCTTCTCTGTCTGAGAGCTTTCTCTAACACAGAGCAATTGCTCAGTCTGTGAGCAGAATAGCTCAGAAGTATGGGGGCTTTAACTCCACCCCAAAGGTGACCCTCAACTAGTGAGGGGCAGGAATCTGTAAATAAATACTCCATTTTTACACAAGCCTTGGCAGAACACTTCTGAGGTGCATTCTACATGGTTCCTTAGATGGACTCAAGTGGGTTTAAACACAATAATCCACAGCAGTAATTTTCTCGATAACACTCTTCAGTGATTTTCTTCCTTCTCATATAATTTTTCCCACTCCCTCCTTTGTATATCCTGAGACTAGTTCCAAAATGAACAGCTGTTCCCTAGCACTCCTCTCAAATTCTGCTTTTGGGTGAATCAGACTAAGACACTAAGATATTCCCTTGTTGGCTTTCATGTATCTGGAAATGATTATTAATAATTTGTCTTACTTCCCTAAAGCTACCATAACAAATTACACAAAATGAGTGGCTTTAAAAACCAGAAATTTATTTTCTCATATTTCTGAATGCTAAAAGTCTAAATTCAGGGTGCTAAGAGGGTTATGCTCTTTTTCTCTCAACCCTAAGGGAAGATCTTTTCATGTCTCCTTCGGTTGCTGATAGAGCAGGTGTTTCTTGATGTTCCCTAGCTTATACAGGAATCTTCAAATGGTGTCTTCTCTCAGTGTGTCTCTGTCTCTGTTTGTTCTCCCCTTTGCTAAGACACCAAAAAGAAACAATTAGGAGGATAGCCTATATTACTATTAAAAAAACAAACTTTGCCATCAAGTCAGATCTGACTCATAATAGACTGCCCCATCTTCCTCCAGAGGAGTGGCTGGTGGGTTTGAACTGCCAGCCTTCTGGTTAGCAGTCAAATGCCTTAGGCATTATGCCACCAGAGCTTCTTATCTTACTATGGTATGATTTAATTGATAATATCCTCTAAGAAAGACCCTACTTCCCCCAAACAAGTCACATTCACAGGTACAAGAGTTAGAATTTCAACATTTCATTTTAGGAAACATAATTCAATCTACAACAATTAAATTGTCAAAGCAAAAGGAAGTTCATATTTTTGAGGACCACCACTGCTCCAGTGCCTCAGTTTAGGTTCCATCAGTGAAACGGAACTTCCCTATATTTTCCATGTAGAGAAGTTTTATTCCAAGGAATTAGAATCTTCTATAATCATTGAAACAGTTAGGGGATTGGAGGAAGTGAAGCTACAGCTAGAAGCCTGTGGCTCTCAGAAACTCATCTGGAAACAACCATAAACTTCATGTCTGCCATCTATCCATGTGTCATTTTACAACTACCACTCATCTTCTCTCCTACCAAAGTTTGTGCAGATTGTTGTTGCTATGTCCATGGAGTTGGACCCGACCTATAACGACCCCTCCTTGGGTTTTCGAGGCAGTATCACTGCTGAAGTAGATTGCCCAATCTTCCTTCCAAGGATTGGAAGACTCCTACTTCCGTAGTGACACTGCCTCGGAAACCCAAGGAGGGGTCGCTATGAGTCGGGGCCGACTCGATGGCACACAACAACAACAACAACAACAATCTAGTATAATGAGAGAGAAAGGATTCTGGAAAATAGGGTTCCAGGTTTTCCTTGCAATTCAGAGGAGACTGTAAACAACAACAACCGTTGTTGTTGTTATGTGCCGTTGAGTCAGACTCGACTCATAGCGACCCCTTCTTGGGTTTCCAAGGCAGTATCACTACAGAAGTAGATTGCCCAAGTATAGCAGATAATTCTGCATACTCAGGTAGAATGGGACTGCATAGGCCAGAGTTTGCCCTTGAACGTTACTGGATATACACTGATAAATTCTTGCTACTGCATTTTGTCTTTTCTAAATTCCATGAGTACTACCATCTATATTATCTGACACAATATAATTATGCAAACCACCACCCATCTGTAATTTTGTTGTACTGTGGTGGCTTGCATGTTGCTATGATGCTGGAAACTATGCCACCAGTATCTCAAATACCAGCAGAGTCACCCAATATGGACAGGTTTCAGGGAGCATCCAGATTAAGAGAGACTAGAAAGAAAGGTTTAGAGATCTACTTCCCAAAATTAGCCACTGAAAACCCCATGGATCACATTAGAACATTGCCCTACTTGCTTACTTTGGACACATAATCAGGAGAGATCAATTGCTAGAGAAGACATCATCTTTGGTGAAGGAGAGGGTCATCAAGGGCACGGAAGATCCTTCATGAGATGCATTGATGCAATAGCCACAATCATGGACCAGAACATGCAAGCCATCTTGAGGATAATGTAGGACCAAGAAATATTTTATTCTGTTGTACATAACGTCACCAAGAGTAGGAGTTTACTCCGCAGCAACTAACAACAACAATAACAATTATGCAGACAGGTTTCTGATCAATCACTTAAATCAGAGATTTCTCTAATAATAAGCTTGCCCTAAATTTATGTACTTAATTTCAGCCAAGGATTTAAAAATATCCCAGTACATTTAAACTTTAAATAATTTTCACTACCCTGTCCCACTATGACCACCATCACCACCAATGCTTGTAACTTGACTCTTCTTCACACTTACTATATTTAAGCTATAAGTGTATAAAGTACATAATTGTACATACACTAAGTCATCTACTAAGAGCTTACCCTTAGAAGCTTAACTCTGAGTAGGGTCATATGCAATGGATGGAAAATTGCACATTCTGTATTATCTACAGAATTGATAATTGCTTCTGACTCATTGAAACCTCTGACATTTTCTTAGTTCTCATCTTTGTGACACATGTCACCATAGTCCCCACTTTCCTGCTTGATTTCTTCCTCTTTTGCTTTGGTTTTCATTAACATTGCACATTGTTTGTTCTCTTCCCAGCTCTAATCTTCCTGTGTCCATAGATGGCTACTCTTTCCTCTCAGTTGGGTACCCCCACCTAAACACTATCAACCCAGGGGAATGCACATACATGGGCATGACAGGAGTTAAAAATTTTAACTTTCTATTTTTGCCTTTCTGAGTACACAACATTGTCCTAGTCTTCTCTGGCCTTAATAGTCCCCTACTGCTAACTGAAGAAGTCCAGGCTGCAGTGAAGGCATTGGTGAAAAACAAGTTTCCAGGAATTGACTGAATACCAACCGAGACGTGTCAACAAATGGATGCAACTCTGGAAGTGCTCACTTATTTATGCAAAGAAATTTGGAAGACAGCTACCTGGCCAGCTGACTGGAAGAGATCTAGATCTGTGCCCATTCCAAACAAAGGTGATCCAACAGAATGGGGGAAATTATAAAATTTTATAATTAATATCACACACAAGTAAAATTTTACTGAAGATAATTTGAAAATGGTTGCAGTAGTACATTGACAGGGAACTGCCAGAAATTCAAGCTGAATTCTGAAGAAGACATGGAATAAGGGATATCATTATTGATGTTAGATGGATCTTGCCTAAAAACAGAATACTAGAAAAATGTTTACTTAATATTTTATTGACTATGCAAATACATTCATCTATATGGGTCATAAAAATTATGGAAATGTAGCAAAGAATGGAAATTGTAGAACTCCTAACATGTGATTACTGACCTTGTACATAGATGAAGAGGTAGTTGTTTGAACAGAACCAAGAGATACTGCACAGTTTAAAATCAGGAAGGGAGTGTGTCAGGGTTGTATCCTTTCACCACACTTATTCAATCTGTATGCTGAACAAATAATCCAAGAAGCTGGACCACATGAAGAAGTACGTAGAATCAGGATTGGAGAAAGACTCATTATCAACCTGAGATATACAGATGACACAAACTTTCTTGCTAAAAGTGAAGAGCACTTGAAGCACTTACTGATGAATATCAAAGTCTTCAGTATAGCTTACATTTCAACATAAAGACAACAAAAATTCTCAACTGGACCAATAAGCAACATTATGATAAATGGAGAAAAGATTGAAGTTGTCAGGTATTTCATTTTTCTTGGATCTACAATCAACACTCATGGAAGCAGCAGTGAAGAGATCAAATGATGCATTGCTTTGGGCAAATCTGTTGCAAAAGGCCTCTTTGAAGTTTGAAAGAACAAATATGTCACTCTGAAGAGTAAGGTGCCCCTGACCCAACCCATGGTATTTTCAAGCACCTCATATGCATAAATAAGGAAGACCAAAGAATTGATGCATTTGAGTTAGGTGTTGGCAAAGAATATTAAATATACTATAGACTTCCAGAGCAATGAACAAATCTGTTTTGGAAGAAATATAGCCAGAATGCTCCTTAGAAGCAAGGATGACAAGACTTTGCTTCTCCTTTTTTAGACATCTTATCAGGAGGGATCAGTCCTTGGAGAAGGATATACCATCCTTGGAGAAGGATGACTGCTGACCAGAAGGCTGGTGGTTCAAACCCACCAGCCACTCCTCGGAAGAAAGATTGGGCAATCCACTTATGTAGTGATACCTCCTCAGAAACCAAGGAGGGGTCACTATGAGTCAGATTCGACTCAACAGTAGTGAGTTCAGTTTTTAAAGTAGAAGAGTCAGTGAAAAGGAAGACCCTCAGCAAGATGAGTTGACACAGTGGCTACGATTGTTTAAAATACAGCAAGTGTGGTGTAGGATCAGGCAGTTTTGTTCTGTCATACATAGGGTTGTTATGAGTCAGAACAGACTTGACATCATCCAACAACAACAACTGCCAACCAAGAAGCTTAGTTTTCCCGAATTTATCAGCTCCTATGGACAACCAGAAAGCTGGTGGTTCAAAACCACTAGCCACTCCTCAGAAAGAAGGTTGGGCAATCAATTTCTGTATTGATACTGCCTCGAAAACCCAAGGAGGCATCCCTATGAGCCAGATCTGCCTCTGTGGCAGTGAGTTTGGTTTGGGTTTATGGACAATAGATGCAGCTTGTCATGGGGCCTCCATGGCAAAGTAACATCACAGAGGCTGTGATGGGCCATTAGGTCAGAGGCCAAATAGAGGATGGGGGAATAAAGCCAATGCAATATTATGGGAAGCCAAACCAGTAAGAGAGGATGGCCACTGTCCCTGGGCACATGTCTGGACCAAAAAATAAGAGCGTGTGTGTTGGATTGGGTTGTCTAGAGAAAAACAAAAACTAGCAAAGTGTATATATATATGTATATTTAGAGAGAGAGAGAGAGAGAGAGAGAGAGAGAGAGAGATTTATCTTAGGTAAATGGCTCACAAGCGTGTAGAAGCCGACAAGTTCAAGCTGAAAAGTTCGTCTCTGGAGAGGGATGGGGCCCGGAGCCGCCTGGCTTTCGCACACACGGCAGAGGAGTTCAAGCCACAAAGTTCGT
>NW_006921822.1:224875-232523 GCF_000298275.1 Orycteropus afer afer
CCGCCTGGCTTTCGCACACACGGCAGAGGAGTTCAAGCCACAAAGTTCGTCTCTGGAGGGGGATGAGGCCTGGAGCTGCCTGGTTCCCGTAAGCACAACAGAGCTGAGAGAATCAAGCTGGCATGCAGCACGCTGGTTACTGTTCCCAACAAAGGATGAATCCGAAACCTCCGGGGCGAGCTCCAGGAAGTATATAGTCCAGAATGCCGTTCTTCCAGCTTGTCCTTGGGATAGCATTGCAGATAGGCCACACCCCTGGGGAAACCACCCTTGGGCAGACCGGCCGCTCAGAACTCAGTCATGTGATCCATCATGGGAACCACCACTCACAACTGGAGTCCAGCCAAGTTGACACATCTTCAACTATCACAGCGTGAAATAACTTGCCCCACAGTACAGCATCCAAAGTCAGCTGAGCATGTGGCAGTCAGACAGGCCAGGGCTCATGTCCTTGGATATCCGTGGATGCCTATCACAACAATCCAAAGAGCTTTGTAAGGCCTCACTCCCTTTCCTCAATCCTCTGTATATCACCTTAGTAAAAGAAATAGGACAGGTAACTCCTTGAACACCTTAGTTTTGTGCTCCAGGGGAGTCAGGAAACTTCTTGAAGGGAGTATTTAAATTATTCAGCTGACTTAAGTTTAAACAAATTGGACATTTAATCAGTTTTCTCACTTACTAGCCGATGAGTATTCAGGAGAGGAAAAAAAAATATTTTAATCGACTCTATTAATTTGTTAGATTTTCTGCACAACCAATTTGGGTTGTGAGTTGCATTTTTTTTTTTTTTACCCAAACACACACACAAAATATATTTTTCCATTTCCTTTCAATGAACTCACACAGTTCCTGAGGGCTAACAGCCCTGCTCTATATTCATAACCTCAAAGCTACCATTCCTTTGTCATGGTTTCACCTTTTTTCTAATTTATATTCTGAAATATGATACATAATTTATCAATATTATGATTTATAATTTGTGATTGTAATTTATTATTTGTAATACATGAATTCTAATTTATATTTTGCATCTACTAGCAAGACATCTTTTCATAGAAGGGTAAGTACAATATATTTTCCATCCTTAAAACTAGTTACAATCTCACCTTGTTCATGCTGGCATGGACATAGTTTTGCCACATCCCAGTCTTCCTTACCTGTAGCATCCAAGTTACCACTATCTCTTGTCTTTCTCCTTTATTCCCAACTATATCTAATGTCCAATCCTACTGTGTTTTTTTTTTTTTTTTTTTTTAGTAGATATAAGTTTTGCTCTGCTTCCAGACTAAGACAGACTCAGAAGAAGGAAGGGGCCATACACTTCTCAAAGAATTGGCCAGTGAAAACCTTATGAATAGCAGTAAAACACTGTCTGATATATTCCTGGTAAACTTTATGAATATCCCTGAAACATTGTCTGATATTGTGCCCAAATATGAGACCCTCTGGTCAAAAGTCACTCAAAATAGGACTGGGGAAGAGCTGCCTCCTCAGAGTAGAGCTGACCCTAATGACATGGATGGAGCAAAGCTTTCAGGACCTCCATTTGCTGATGTGGAACATTTGAACTGAACAAAGGGACACTGCATGGTTTAAAATCAAGAAGGACGTTTCTCAGGGTTGTATCCTTTCCCCATACTAATTCAATCTATCCAACAATAATATGCTGAGCAAATAATCCAAGAACCTGAATTATATGAAGAAGAACATGGTATCAAGATTGAAAGAAGATCATTAACAACCTGTGATATGCTGATGACACAACTTTGCTTGCTGAAAGTGAGGATGACTTGATGAAGATTGAAGAATACAGTCTGCAGTATGGATTACATCTCAATATAAAGAAAACAAAAGCCCTTAAAACTAGACCTATAAGCAGCCTCATGATAAATGGAGAAAAAAAATGAAGTTGTCAAAGACTTCACATTGCTTGGTTCTACAATTGACACCAATGGAAACAGCAGCCAGGACATCAGACGACATATAGCACTGGGCAAGTCAGCTGCAAAGGACCTCTTTCAAGTGCTGAAGAGCAAAGATGTCTCTCTGAAGACTAAGGTGCGCCTAACCCAAGCCATGGTATTTTCAGTTACCTCATATGCATGTGAGAGCTGGGTAATGAATAAGGAAGATTGAAGAAGAGTTGTGGTGTTGATGAAGAATACTGAAAGTACCACGGACAGCCAAAAGAACTAATGTGGGAACAGGATGTTCGTTGAAAGTGAGAACAGCCAGACTTTGTCTTACCTACTTTGGTCATGTTATCAGAAGGGACCATTCCCTGGAGAAGGATGTCATGCTTGGTAAGGTGGAGGGTCGACAAAAGAGGGGAAAGCCCTCAATGAGATGGATTGACACGGTAGCTGCAGTGATGGGCTCAAGTATAGCAAGGATTGTGGAGCTGGCACAGGACCGGGCATTGTTTCATTTTGCTATGCATGAGGTCACTATGAGTTGGAGATGACTCAATAGCACCTAACAACAACAACAAAAAAAAAAAAACTTTTGTTAAGTTGTCAGAAAGGACCATTCCCTGGAGAAGGATGTCATGCTTGGTAAAGTGGAGGGTCAATGAAAAAGAGGAAAGCCCTCAGCAAGATGGATTGACACAGGGGCTGCAACAATGGGCTCAGGTATAGCAAGTATTGTGAGGCTGGCACAAGACCAGGTGTTTCATTCTGTTGTACATAGGGCCACTATGAGTTGGGGCCAACTCCACCGCACCTAACAACAACAATAACATGTTTCACTCCTTGTTATGGATTGAATTGTATCTCTCAAAAAGATATGTTGGTCTTAACTCTTGCACCTTTTAGCATGACCCACTTTGGGGAAATAGTTTTTCTTTGTAGATGTTATCAATTAAAGTCATAAAGGAGTAGGATGGGTTCTAATCCTAATCCTTTAAATGTGATGTACTATAGAAGAAGGCAGACTTGGAAATATAAAGTCACACACATGGGAGAGACAGCCTGTGAATATATATCTATATATTAAAGGATACCAAGAAATGCCCAGGGTTGCCAGAAGTTGAAAGAGAACTGACAGAGAGTATAGCTCCGTCCTATGCCCTGAATTGGAACTTTTAGCCTCTAGAACTGTGATAAAATAAAAATCTTTTTTTAAAGCTACCTATTTTAAGGTATTTTGTTATGGCAGTCCTAGGAAACTAAGACACTCCTAGTCTCTCCATTCTCATTTTCACATTATTACTGCACACTGTTTTCATTAGCTGCTGTCTGTTGTTGTTGTTGTTGTTGTTGTTGTTGTTTTGCCGTCGAGTTGGCCCCGACTCATAGCGACCCCTCCTTGGGTTTCCGAGGCAGTATCACTACGGATGTAGGATTGCCCAACCTTCATTCCGAGGAGTGGCTGGTGGGTTTGAACTGCCAGCCTTCTGGTGAGCAATCAAGTGCCTTAGGCACTATGCTACCAGAGCTCCCAGCTGCTGTCTAGTAGATCCTAATTCATGGAGACTCATGTATAATGGAATAAAATGCTGCCCATTCACCGTGCTCATGATTGCTTGCAGATCAGGCTGTTGTGATACATAGGCTTTTCATTGGTTGATTTTCAGAAGAAGATTTCCAGAACTTTCTTCCTCATCTATCTTTGTGGAGAAGGTCTGCTGAAACCTGTTCAGTAATACAGCAACTTGTAAGCCTCCAGTGAAGGATCGATGGTGGGTGTTTGAGCATGCAGTGTCTTGGCTAGGAATTGAACCCAGGTCTCCTACATGGAAGGTAAGAATTCCAACACAGAACCACCAATACCCTCACATTTCTGCACATTAGAATTCTGCAAATACTCTGCTTCTTTCATGACCTCAGTACCTGTGACCTCTAGTCCATATCCAATGCTCTCATATAATTCTTGTAATAGCTGTTATTTCATTATGTCTTTCTGCTGCTGAAGACTGGTCTTTTTTTTTTTTTTGACCTAGACTTTTTTTGAGCCTCAGGTCTGTGGTTGTTAGGTGCCATCGAGTTGGCTCCAACTCTTAGCCACCCTGTGTACAACAGAATGAAACATTGCCTGGCACTGCACCAGCCTCACAATCCTTGCTTTGCTTGAGTCCATCACTGTGTCAATCCATCTTACTGAGAGTCTTCTCTTTCTACTTTACTGAGCATGATTTTCTTCTCCAGGAAATGGCCTCTTTTGACAACATGACCAATGCAGATGAGACGAAGTCTAGGCATTCTCTCTTTCAAGGAGCATTCCAACTGCACTTCTTTGAAGAAAGAGTTGTTCATTCTTCTGGCAGTCCATGGCATTTTCAGTATTCTTCACCAGCATTTTTGAAGGCATCAACTCTTCTTTGGTCTTCCAACATTCATTGACCAGCTTTCACATGCATATAAGGCAACGGAAAAGATCATGGCTTGGGTCAGGCACACCTTAGTGTCCAAAGTGAGATCTTTCCTTCTCAACACTTTAAAGACGTTTTTTGCAGCAGATTTTCCAAGTGCAGTACAACATCTGATTTCCTGACTGATGCTTCCATGGGTGTTGACTATGGATCCAAGTAAAATGAAATCCCTGATAGATTAGGACTTTTCTCCATTTGTCATGATGTTGCTAATTGGTCCAAACGTGAGGATATTTGTTTTCTTTATGTTGTGGTGTATTCCATACTGAAAACTAAAGTCTTTGATCTTCATCAGTAAGTGCTTAAGGTCATCTTCACTTTCAGCAAGCAAGGTTGTGTCATCTGCCTATCACATGTTGTTAAAAGTTCTTCCTCCAATTCTGATGCCTCCTTTTTCATGTAGTCCACAATTTGGGATAATTTGCTCAGCATACAGATTGAATGTTGTTGTTGTTGTTGTTAGGTGCTGTCAAGTCAGTTCCTACTCGTAGTGACCTATGTTCAACAAAATGAAACATTGGCCAGTTCTACACCATCTTCATAATCCTTGCTACACTTGAGCCCATTATTGCAGCCACTATGTCAATTCATCTTGTTGAGGGTCATCCCCTTTTTCAACTGACCCTCCACTTAACCAAATATGATATTCTTCTCTAGGGAATGGTCTCTTTAGACAACATGACCAACTCAGCTGAGACAAAGTCTGACCATTCTTGCTTCCAAGGGACATTCCAGCTGCACTTTGTCCAGGACAGATTTGTTTGTTCTTCTGGCAGTCCAATATTTAGTATTCTTCACCACATTTCAAAAACATCAACTCTTCTTCAGTCTTTCTTATTCATTGTCCAGCATTCACATGCTTATGAAATGACTGAAAATACCATGCCTTGGGTTAGACTCACCTCAGTCCTCAAAGTGACATCTTTGCTCTCCAACACTTTTTTTTTTTTTTAATCATGCTTTAGGTGCAAATTTACAGAGCAGAGTTTGTTTTACATTCAACATTTCATGTACATTTGGTTTCAATCCCCAATTACCATCCCCAACCCTAACCCACTCTTCTCCTCTCCCTTGAAAGTACCCCTCCCCACCTTGCTCCTCATAGTTATGCACTCCTGTGTGTCCTGCATTTCCTCCATGAGAATGTTGCTCCTCTGGTGCACCATGGTCAATTGCTCCAAGGGATGCATCTCTATAGAGTATATGAGTGTGTCACCCTGGGTTGAATGGTCTGCATGTACACCTTATTTATTATTGGGCTGAGATCCAGCCCTTGGGAGTGAGTTTTATTCCAGGCCTGAAGTGTATCCCAGGGCCATAATATTGGGGTCCAATCAGACTCCATCTGACCAGTAATTCTGGTCATTATTGTGTTTTTGGATTTTGTTCCACATTTTTCCTCTCACTCTATCCAAGATCTCCAGATTTGATCCTTTCCCAAGTGATTGGCATTGGTACCTGGACACATCTAGTTCTTCTAGTCTTGAGGTCCATCATGTCCTAGGTCTGATTGCTTCCAAATGCCCTTGTTTTTTGTATTCTTCTTCACTTCTGAAGATAGGAGACAGTTAGCTTCATTTTAGATGGCCACTTGAAAGCTTTTAAGACCCCAGTCGCTACTCACAAATGTAGGCTGTGGAGCAAGATTTTTATGTATTTTGTTGTGCCAGTTGAGTCTGGTATCCCCCAATAGTATGGCCCTAAGTCAGTAGATCCGTTGAATCTCTCTCCCCCAGTGTCTGGCTGTCTGTGAGGGATGGCTCTGCATCTGTCTTATGTTGTTTCTGTAAGGATTGCGGGTATTTTCAACATTTTAAAGAGGTCTTTTGCAGCAGTGCAATACGATGTCAGATTTTTTGAATAGTGTTTCTCTGGGTGTTGATTGTGGATGCAAGTAAAATGAAATCTTTGATAACTTCAATCTTTTCTCCATTTATCTCAATATTACTTATTGGTCCAGTTGTGAGGAGGTTTGTTTTCTTTATGTTGATGTATATTCAATACTGCAGACTATAGTCTTTAACTTCATTGGTAAGGGTCTCAAGTCATCTTCACTTTCAGCAAGCAAGGTTGTAACATTGGCATATGCCAGGTTAATAAGTCTTCCTCAAGTCTTGAAGTTGTGTTCTTCTTCATATGGTTCAGCTTATTGAATTATTTGTTTTGCATACAGATTGAATAAGTATGGTGAAAGGATAAAATCCTGACACACCTCTATACTGATTTTTTAAACCATTAAGCATCTCCTTTTTCTGTTCAAATGACAGCCTCCGTGTCTATGTACAGGTCCTTCATGAGCAGAATTAAGTTTCTAGAATTTCCATTCTTCACAATGTTATCCATAATTTGTTACATTTCACATAGGCAAATGTCTTTGTGTAGTCAATAAAAGACAGATAGACATCTTTCTGGTATTTTTTTTGCTTTCAGCCAAGATATTTTGGTTAGTGTATTAAAAAAAAACAACAACAACAAAAATTTGCCATTGACTTGCTTTCATGTATGTCAAAGTAGAATTGCTCTCCATAGAGTTTTAATTGGCTGACATTTCAGAAGCAGATTGTCATCTGTTTCTCAAACCTCCAATCTTTTTTATTAGCAGCCCGAAATGTTTATTATTTGCACCACTCAGGAATTAAACTAAAATCAGACTCACTGCCGTCAAGTTGATTCCAAAACATAGTAAGTCTATGGAGCAGAGTAGAACTGTCCCATAGAGTTTCCAAGGCTGTCAATCTTTATGGATGCAGACTGCTTCATCTTTCTGCTGTGGAGTGACTGCTGAGTTCAAACAGCCTACCTTTCAGTTAGCAGCCAAGCACTTTAACTATTGTGCCACCAGAACTCCTTCTCTGGCTATACCAGCAAGGTATTCTTTAGGTATTGTGTGTCCGTATAAAACTCTCATTTTCTCTACTAGAGAATAAAATTCATAGAAGTCGGGACTAAATTTACTTAATCTTTTTCTCCTTTGCACTTGGCACAAAGTTATGCATGTAGTTGATGTTAAATATTCATTGGATGCATGAGTTAACTTATTCAGGGTTTTTTTTTTTTTTTTTTAATAGCTCTTTGTGTATATGTCTTTTTTTCTATTTGAAAAAATACTGTGTCATATCTCTCTCCAGCCTCCACCTCAGGTACTTAGAACACTTTGTGGGTCCATCCACTGTAAGTTTTCAGTAACATTCAATCAATTGAATTAGGATCTGAAGAGAATTTACAGAGAAGGTGAGTGTGTTAGATTGGGTTCTCTAGAGAAACACACACACA
>NW_006921822.1:238665-252838 GCF_000298275.1 Orycteropus afer afer
GGAATGCCGTTCTTCCAGATTGTCCTTGGAATATCATTGCAAGCAGGCCCCTAGGGAAACTCCCCTTGGGCAGACTGGCCACTCAGAACTCAGTCATCTGATCCCGTCATGGGAACAACCACCCAGAACTGGGGTCCAGCCAAGTTGACACACAGCTCCAACCATCACAGTGAGTCTGATTTTAAATATGTACCTTGTGTCACATGAGGTACCATGCAAAAAATGATGCCACTACTGAAGTGTAATTTTCAATGTATTGCAAAGATTTATAATATTGATTCCATTCCCATTTTTTTAATACTGTTTCTTAATTATGGAAGTATGCATCTTCCTCATCTGTGTCTGAATGATGACAAATTCCAGATTATGGAATCTAAATTAATGAAGTTCTACTGTATTCAATGTATTCTAGCAATATGGACTTAATTTTCATTAAAATACATCTTAAATTTCATCTAATTATATAAAATTTTACTATTTATAAAAGTTTCAGGGAGAGCTATATACTTTCCATGATATTAATTCATATCCTGTGATGGTTGAAAATTATTATTTTGTGTGTGTGTGTTGTTAGGTGGCATTGAGTTGGCTCTGACTCATAGTGAATCTATGTGCAACAGAACAAAACACTGCCAGGTCCTGCACCAGCCTCACAATCCTTGCTGTACCTGAGCGCATCATTGCAGCCACTGTTTCAATCCATCTTGTTGAGGGCCTTCACATATTTTGCTGACTCTCCACTTTACCAAGCTTGATATCCTTCCTTCTCTAGGGAATGGTCCCATCTGACAACATGATCAAAGTAACTGAGATGATGTCTGGCAATTCATGCTTCCAAGGATGTTCCAATTGCACTTCTTCCAGGACAGATTTGTTAGTTCTTCTGGCAGTCCATAAGACTTTCAGTTTTCTTCTCCAAAACTGTAACTCAAAAGCATCAATTCTTCTTTGGTCTTCTTTATTCATTGTCCAGCTTTCACATGCATATGAGGCGATTGAAAATACCATGGCTTGGGTTAGGTGCACCTTAATCTTCAAAAAGATATTTTTGGTCTTCAGCACTTTAAAGAGGTCTTTTGCAGCATATTTGCCCAGTGCAATATGTCGTCTGATTTCTTGACCACTGCTTCCATTGGCGTTGATTGTGGAATCAAGTAATATGAAATCTTTGACAACTTCAATCTTCTCTCCATTTGTCATGATGCTGCTTATTGGTCCAATTGTGAGGATTTTTGTTTTCTTTATGTTGAGGTGTAATCCATACTGCAGGCTATGGTCCTTAATCTTTAACAGTAGGTGCTTCAAGTCATCTTCAATTTCAACAAACAAGGTTGTGCCATCTGCATGACACAGTTTGTTAATGAGTCTTCCTCCAATCCTAACGCTGTGTTCTTCTTCATACAGTACAGCTTCTTAAATTATTTGCTCAGTGTACACATTGATCAAATATGATGAAAGGATACAACCCTGACACACTCCCTTCTTGATTTTAAACCATGCAGGATCCCCTTGTTCTGTTTGGACAACAGCCTCCTGGTCTATATACAGGTCCCTCATGAGCACAATTAAGTGTGCTGGAATTCCCATTCTTCTCAATGTTATTCATAATTTGTTATGATCTACACAGTCAAATGCCTTTGTGTAGTCAATGATACACAAGTAAACATCTTTCTGGTATTCTTTGCTTTCATCCAAGATCCATCTGTGTCAGCAATGATATCCTTCATTCCATGTCCTTCTCTGAATCTAGCTTGCATTTCTGGAAGTTCTCTGTCAGTATATTGCTGCAACCATTTTTGAATTGTCTTCAGCAAGATTTTACTTATGTGTGATATTAATGATATTGTTAATTTAATTAACAATTAATATTATTAGTATTGATAATGTCCACATTCTCTTGGATCACCTTTCTTTAGAATGGGTACAGATATGTATTTCTTGCAGTCAGTTGGCCAGGTAGCTGTCTTCCAAATTTCTTGGTATTGACGAATAAGTACCTTCAGCTCAGTGTCTGTTTGTTGAAACACCTCAGTTGGTATCCCATTAGTTCCTGGAGCCTTGTTTTCTGGCAATTCCTTCAGTGCAGCTTCTGCTTCTTCCCTCAATACCATCAGTTCTTGCTCATATGCCACCTTCTGAAATGGATGAACGTCGACCAATTCTTTTTGGTACAGTGACTCTGTGTATTCTTTCCATCTCCTTTTGATGTTTCATCCATCATTCAATATTTTTCCCATAGACTCTTTCAATGTTGCAACATGAAGCTTGATTTTTTTTCTTCAATTGTTCCAGCTTGAAGAATGCTGAACAAGTTCTTCCCTTTTGGTATTCTAAGTCCAGGTCTTTGCAATGCAATTTTCATTATAACTGACTTTTTTTTTTTTTTTTTTTCCCCCAAGCTGCTCTTTGAAACCATCTGTTCAGTTCTTTTATTTCTTCCATTTCCTTTAGTTACTCTCTGTTCAAGAGCAAGTTTCAGAGTTTCTTCTGACATCCATTTTGGTCTTTTCTTCCTTTCCTGTCTGCCTGATGAACTTTTGCTTTCTTCATGCATGATGTTCTTTATGTCATCCCACAATTCCTCTGGTTTTGGGTCCTTGGTGTCCAATGCATGAAATCTATTTAGATGGTCTCTAAATTCAAGAAGGGTATAATCAAGGTCATATTTTGGCTTTCATGGACTTGTTTTAATTGTCTTCAGTTTCAACTTGAACTTGCATATAAGCAGTTGATGGTCTGTTCCACAGTCAGCTGCTGGCCTTGTTTTGATGGAAGATATTGAGCTTCTCCATCACCTCTTGCCACAGATGTAATCAATCTGATTCCTGTGTACTACATCTGGCAATGTCTACATGTATAGCCACCATTTGTCTTGTTGAAAATGTATTATAAATGAGTAAGTTGTTGGTCTTGCAAAATTCTATCAAAAAATATCCAGCATCATTTCTATTGCCAAGGCCATATTTTCCAACTACCAGTGATTCTTCTTTGTTTCCAACTTTTGCATTCAAATCATCAGTGATAATCAACACATCTTGATTGCGTGTTTGGTCAATTTCAGACTGCAGAAGTTGGTAAAAATCTTCAATTTCCTTGTCTTTGGCTTTGTGGTTGGTGCGTAAATTTAAATAATAGTAGTATTAACTGGTCTTCCTTGGAGACATATGGATATTATTCTATCACTGACAACATTGTACTTCAGGATATATCTGAATATCTGATACATTCTTTGTCATGATGAATGTCATGATATTCTTCTGTTTGTCATGCCCAGCATAGTAGATCATATGGTTGTCTAATGCAAAGTGGCTGAAACCAGTCCATTTTATCTCACTAATGCTGAGAATATCGATCTTTATATGTTCCACTTCATTTTTGACAACTTCCAATTTTCCTAGATTCATACTTCATACATTCCATGATCTGATTATTAATGGATGTTTGCAGCTGTTTCTTCTCATTTTCAGTCATGCCACATCAGCAAATGGAGGTTCCAAAAGCTTTACTCCATCCACATCATTAAGGTCGACTTTAGTTGAAGGAGACAGCTCTTCCCCAGTCGTATTTTGAGTGCCTTCCAATCTGAGAGGTTCATTTTCAAGCAGTATTGGACAAAGTTTCAGGACAATTTTTTTTATTATTATTTACTTAAATTTCTATTGTGATTAGGGTGAAAGTTTACAAAGCAAATTCATTTTTCAAACAGCAGTTCACATATACTTTGTCTCATGTCATTGACCAAAATTTACAATGCAGCAGCTCCCCTCCCACTTCCTCCCCATAGTTACCTCATCCCTGTGTCCTTCCCTCCCCTGCACTCCTGCCCCCTGAGCTGTCTACCTGTGCATACACAGCCCTTCTATTCTCCCATGATTGATCTCTCCATGGAGTGTACCTACCTTATGTAAATGTTCAGCTCATATGCCTGTTTTTCTTTGGCTGGAAGCCACAGGAATGGTTCAATTCCAGACCTGAAGGCCAGCTAGGGGTTTCACCAGGCTCTATCAGATGAGCAAACCTGGTTTACAATTTTGAATTTTGTTCTACATTGTTCTCCCACTCCATTCAGGATCTCTAAATGTGTCCCCCTTTGAGTGGTTGACAGTGGTAGCTGGGCACCATTTAGTTCTTCTGGTCTCATAGTCATATATGCTGAGGATTGCATGGTGTACCAGTCCCTTGCACAACTTGTTTCCGTGTGTCTTTTTTTTTTTTTTTTTCATTCATTTTTGCTCTGAATGAGGAGAGACCCATCATTGTATCTAGATGGCCACTTGCAAGCTTTGAAGAACCCAGTCATTACCAAAGTAGGATGCAGAACAATGTTTTTGTATAGTATGTTATGCCAATTGAGCTTGGTGTCCCCTGTGACCATAGTCTTGAGCCCACAGGTCCACTACTCACTTTCATGACAATTCTTAAAATTTTCCAGTACTATATCAGACAGTGTTTTGCTGACCATAAGGTTTTCACTGACCAATTCTTTGAGAAGTAGATGACCCCTTCCTTCTTCCGAGTCTGTCTTAGTCTGGAAGCTCCACTGAAACCTGTCCCCCATGGGTTACTCTACTGGTATCTGAAATACTGGTGGCATAGTCTCCAGCCTCACAGCAACATGCAAGCCACCACAGTATGACAAACTGACAGAAGAATGGTGGAAAGTAGGATGTAGAACAATGTTTTTGTGTACTATGTTGTGCCAGTATTGCTTTATTTTCCCCAAGACCATGATCCCCAACCTGTGAGCTTAGTAACTCACTCCCTCAAGGTTCTTGGGGGAGTTGTGAAAAAGTTATCTTATCTTTGCCCCTGGACATTTTTTATAGCACATGAAAATATGTAGAAATATCATCTGCCAAACTTACATATGGTTGTAGATGATTCCTTTTCACCTACTCATACCTGATCATCTTGCTTGTCTACCTATGTATCTGCCTGTACATTAGTGTTTATTACTGATAATACAGTATTGTATATTTAATAGTATTTGGCTTTTTTTTTTCTGTACCTCTTGTCCACCTCTCCAAGTCTTCCTTTTCCTTAACAATATTGTTCTGCTCACATGGCTTTACTATATTGCCTTTCCCTTCAACTACATCAATATATATCTTTTAAAAAGCTAGCAGTTTTTCCTCCCATCCCTGGTAACCAAAAAAGAAATTTTCCTTCCCTGTGTAAAACTTTCCTTGACTTTTTATAATAGTAGACCATGCAATCATTTTTTCCTTCTGTGATTGACTTATTTCACTCCGCATAATGTCCTCCAAGTTCATCCATGTTATGAGGTGTTTTGTGCATTCTTCATTATTCTTTATTTAATGTTGTGAAGTATTTCATTCTAAAGGAGCTCTAATAGTGCAGTGGTTAAAGCATTTGGCTCCTGACCAAAAAGTCAGCAGTTTGAACTTACTGGCTACTCTGGGAGAAAGATGAGGCAATCTGCTTACATAAACACTTACAGCCTTTGAAACTTGGGAAAATTCTACTCTGTCCTATAATGTCTCTATGAGTCAGAATCAACTCAATGGTAGTGGATGGTGGTAGTATTCCACTGTGTATATGTACCATAGTTTAGTTATCCATTCATCTGTTGATAGGCACTTAGACTATGTTCATCTCTTTGTCATTGTGAATAGTGCTGCAATAAACATAGATGCATATATATCTATTCATGTCCCCAATCTCATCTCTTTAGGGTATATTTCTAGTAGTGGGATTGCTCAATCAAACAGCATTTTTATTTCCAACTTCTTAAGGCAGTCCCAGGAATTCTGGTGGTGTAGTGCCTAAGGCATTTGACTGCTAAACAGAAGGCTGGTGGTTCAAACCCACCAGCCACTCTTCAGAAGGAAGGTTGGGCAATCTACTTCCATAGGGATACCATCTTGGAAACCCAAGGAGGGGTCACTATGAGTCAGATCTGACTCGATGACAGTTAGTTGCATTGTGTTTGGTTTTAAGAAAGTCCCATACTATTTATCACAGTGGTTGTCCATTTTACAGTCCAACCAGCACTATATGAGAGTTCCAATCTCTCCACACCCTTGTCAGAATTTGCTATTCTCTATCTTGTTGAATTTTGCTATTCTTGTTTTGGGTGAGATGATAACTCGTTGTTTTGATTTTCACCTCTCTAATGACTAATGACTGTGAACATTTTTTGGTGTATTTGTTGGCTGCCTGAACATCTTCTTTGGTGAATTGTCTGTTCTTGTCCCATGCCCAGATTTAAAAAAAAAAAAATTATTGCGATTTGGGTAAAATTTTACAAAGTGGATTCATCTTACATTCAACAATTTATGTGCATTTTGTTTTGTGACACTGGTTACATTCCCTGCAGTGTAACAACTCTCTTCCCACTTCATTTCTGTGAGTACCCTTTCTCTATGTCATTCTTGCCCATGCATTCATGCTGCCCTATATTTTTCCCTGTACAAATGCTGCCCTTCTGATCTCCCATGGTTGATTGTTGTAAGGAGTGCATTTCTTGGTGTAGGTGTTCAGCTTACAGCATGTCTATTGTTTGGCTGAGAGTTAAGCCATGAGAGTGAGTTCAAGGGTGGCTTGGGGGCATAGTCTTGGGAATTGCACCAGTCTCTATCAGGCCAGTAAGCCTGGTATTTTTTTATGATATTGAGTTTTTTTCCACATTTTTCTCCCACTTTATCTGTAATCTTCAGTTTTGAGCCTTTTCCAGGTGATTGGCATTGGTAGCCAGACACCATATAGTTCTTCTGATCTCAGGGTCATATAGGCTGAGGTTCTCATAGTCCATTAGTCATCTGAATTATTTTCATGCATGTTTGATTTTCTTCATTTTTCCTTGCTCCAGATGGTGAGATAGCAATAACTGCATCTTAGATGGCCACTCACAACCTTTTAAAACCCCATTCCTAATCACTGAAATAAAATGTAGAACAACATTTTTGTGTACTGTGCTGTGACAGTTGAGCTTGATGTCCCCTATGACCATGATCCCCAGTTGGGACCAACAACTCACTCCCTCAAAGTTGTGGCTAAGAAGTTATCTTAACTTTGCCTCCTATTAGGTTTATTAGGTTTAAACTGCATGTGGACATTTTTATAGTACATGCAAATACATATGTAGGAATATCTTCTGCCAAATCTATGTATGGTCATGGATATAGTCCTTTGCCTAGCTTTGAAATGAATTTCTTTTGTCTTTCTGATGTTGAAATATAAAAGTTTTCTATTAATTTTAGAGATAAGTCCCTTGTCAGATATGCTGTTGCCAGATATTTTTTCTTTACAATCTGTAGGTTCCCTTTTTACTCTTTTGCAGAAGTCTTCTGATGTACAGAAGACTTTAATTTTGAGAAGGTCCCAGTCATTTAGTTTATCTTCTGCTGTTTGTGAATTTGGGGTATGTTTGATAGTCTACTAATGCAATAAACTAGGGTTCCTAAGTATTCCTCTATTTTATCTTTGATGAACCTTATAGTTTTGGGTTTTACATTTAGTTATTTGATATTTCCTGAGTTCATTTCTGTATATGGTGTGAGGTATGGATCTTGTTTCATTTTTCTGCAAATGGATATTCAGTTTTGCCAGCACCATTTGCTAGAGACTATCTCTTCCCAAATTAATGGGTTTTGACTCTTTGTCAAAGATTAGCTGTCCATATGTGTATGAATCTATTACTGTATTCTCACTTGTATTCAACTGGTCTGTGTATCTATCATTGTACCAATACCAAGCTGTTTTGACTATTGGGGTTATATAGTAGAATTTGAGATTGGGGAGTGTGAGACCTCCTTTGTTGTTCTTATTCAATGATGTTTTCCTTATCCAAAGTTTCTTTTCATTCAATAAAATAATTACTGCTAGTTTTTTCCATATCCTTAAACAATGTTGACGATATGTGGATTGGGATTGGATTGCATGTGGTGATTGCTTTGGGTAGTATTGATATTTACATAATGTTTAGTCTTCCTGTCCATGATCATGATATCTTCTTCTATTTATGTAGGTCTCTTACAGTGGCAGGTTTGGAGTGGCTGTGGGAATCCAGGAAGGAAGTGAGCCGGGGTGGTGGATTTCGAGCAGCTGAGAGAGGCCATGAAGTGAGATGGGACAACAGGTTTGCAGCAGATGAGGGAGACCAGGAAGTGAGTGGAGTGGTTTGGAACAACTAAGGGAGATGAATTTGTCTGTCAGTTTGTTATACTTTGGTGGTTGCTAAGACAGATTCAGAAAAAGGAAGAGGCCATCCACTTCTCAAAGAATTGGACAGTGAAAACCTTATGAATAGCAGTGAAACACTCTCTGATATACTGCTGCAAAACTTTATGAATAGTCCTGGAACATTGTCTGATACGGTGCCAGAAGATGAGACCCTCAGGTCAGAAGGCACTCTAACTATGACTGGAAAAGAACTGCCTTCTCAAAGTAGAGCTGACCTTAATGATGTAGATAAAATAAAGCTTTTAGGACCTCTATTTGCTGATGTGGCATGACTCAAGATGAGAAGAAAAAAGTGAAAACATCTATTAATAATCAGAACATGGAATGTAAAAAGTATGAATCTAGGAAAATTGGAAGTTACCAAAAATAAAATGGAACACATAAAGATTGATGTCCTAGGCATTAGTGAGCTGAAATGGACTGGTTTTGGCCATTTTGAATCAGACAACCACATAATCTACTATGCTGGGAATGATAAATTGAAGAAGAACGTTGTGGCCTTCATCATCACAAAAAAATGTATCAAGATCTATCCTGAAGTACAATGCTGTCAGTGATAGAATAATATCCATATGCCTCCAAGGAAGACCAGTTAATACTATTATTCAAATTTATGCACCAACCACCAAAGCCAAAGATGAAGATATTGAAAATTTTTACCAACTTCTGCAGTCTGAAATTGACCAAACATGCAATCAAGATGAGTTGATTATTAATAGTGATGGGAATGCAAAAGTTGGAAACAAAGAAGAATCACTGGTAGTTGGAAAATACAGTCTTGGTGATAAAAATAACACTGGAGATCGAATGATAGAATTTTGAAAGACCAGCTACTTACTCATTTATAATACCTTTTACACCAACATAAATGGCACCTATACACATAGACTTTGCCAGATGGAGTACACAGGAATCAGATTGAATACATATGTGGCAAGAAGTGATGGAGAAGCTCAATATCTTCAGTCAAAACAAGGCCAGGACCTAACTGCTCATATGCAAGTTGAAATTTAAGCTGAAGAAAATTAAAACAAGTACATGAGAGCCAAAATATGACCTTGATTATATCCTTCCTGAACTTAGAGATATCTGAAAAATAGATTTCGTGCATTGAACATGAATGACTGAAAACCACGAGAATTGCTCTTGGTAGAGGAAGGCCAGGAAGCAGCAGCAGATGGCTTTTTGGAGGGCTGGAACTGTAGGGGAAGGCCAGAAAGCAGTGGCAGATGGCCATGAGAGCTGAAATATGATCTCAATTATATTATTTAAAGACCCTCTAAAGAATAGATTTGATGCATTGAACCCCAATGACTGAAAACCAGTAGAATTGTGGGATTATATCAAGAATGTCATCCATGAAGAAAGCAAAACATCATTAAAAAGACAGTAAAGGAAGAAAAGACTAAAGTGGATGTCAGAAGAGACTCTGAAACTTGCACTTGAATGGAGAGTAGCTAAAGCAAATGGGAGAATTGACAGGATAAAAGAGCTGAACAGAAGATTTTGAAGAGCAGCTTAAGAAGACAAAGCCAGTTATTATAATGAAATGTGCCAAGGGTTGGGGTTAGAAAATCAAAGGACATAATGTGTTCAACATTTCTCAAGCTGAAAGAACTGAGGAAAAAATTTAAGCCTCAAACTGCAATATTGAAAGATTCCATGTGCAATATGTTGAATGATGCAGGAAACATCAAAAGAAGATGGATGGAATACACAGAGTCACTTTACCAAAAAGAATCAGCAGATGATCATCCATTTCAGGAGGTGACATATGATCAAGGACCAATGGTATTGGAGGAATAAGTCAAAGCTGCACTAAAGGAATTGGTGAAAGACAAGGCTCTGGAATTGACAGAATACCCTTTGAGATGTTTCAACAAATGGGTGCCACACTAGAGACACTCACTTAGCTATGCCAAGAGATTTGGAAGACAGCTACCTGGACAACTGACTGAAAGACTGGAAGAGATCCATATTTGTACACATTTAAGAAAAGTGATCCCACAGAATGAACCAAACTCACTGCTGTCAAGTCAGATCCAAATTTATGCACCAACCACCAAAGCCAAATATGAAGATATTGAAAATTTTTACCAATTAATAATGACCCCTCCTTGGGTTTCCATGGCAGTATCACTACAGAAGAAGATTGCCCAACCCTCTTTCTGAGGCTAGTGGGTATGAACTGCCAGCCTTCTGGTTAGCAGTCAAATGCCTTAGGCATTACACCACTAGAGCTCCCATGTTGAAATTATCTAACAATATCATTGATATCACACGCAAGTAAAATCTTGCTGAAGATAATTCAAAAAAGTTGCAGCAGTATATTGACAGAGAACTCCCAGACATGCAAGGTGGATTCAGAAGAGAATGTGGAGCAAGGGATATCACAGCTGATGTCAAATGGATCTTGGCTGAAAGCAAAGAATACCAGAAAAATGTTTACTTATGTTTTATTGACTATGCAAAAAGCATTTGATTGTGTGGATCATAAGAAATTATGAATAACATTGAGAATTATGGGAATTCCAGAACACTTAATTGTACTTATGAGAACTTGTACATAGACCAGGAGGCTGTCATTCGAACAGAACAAGGGGGCACTCCATAGTTTAAAATCAGGAAGGGAGTGTCAGGGTTGTATCCTTTCACCACACTTATTCAATTTGTTTGCTGAGAAAATAATCTGAGAAACTGGACTATATGAAGAACAACATGGCATCAGGATTGGAGGAAGAATCATTAACAACCTGTGATACAAGATGACACAACTTTGCTTGCTGAAAGTGAGAATGACTTAGAGCACTTATTGATGAAAACTTAAGATGACTGTCTACAATATGGATTAAACTCAATATAAAGAAAACAAAAATCCTCACAACTGGACCTATAGACAGCATCACCATAGATAGAGAAAAGATTGAAGTTGTCAAAACTTCATGTTATTTGGTTCTACAATCAATGGCAATAGAAGCAGAAGTCAAGACATCAAAAGATGTATTGCATTGGGCAAATCTGCAGCAAAAGATCTCTTTCAAGTGCTGAAGAACAAAGCTATCTCCTTGAAGAATAAGATGCTCCTAACCCAAGCCATGGTATTTTCAATTACCTCATATGGTAGCTTAGTGCTTAGTGCACTTGAGTGCTAACCAGAGGCTGGCGGTTCAAACCCACCAGCCACTCCTCAGAAGGAAGATGGGACAATCTACTTCCTAGTGATACTGCCTGGGAAACCCAAAGAGGGGTCGCTATGAGTCAGGTCCGACTCGATGGCACATAACAACAAAACAACAACATATGCATGTAAAAGCTGGACAATGAATAGGAAGACTGTAGAAGGGTGGATGCTTTTGTGTTGTAGTGCTGGCAAACTGGCAAAGAATGCTGAAAGTACCGTGTACTGCTAAAAGAACTAACAAATCTGTCCTGGAGGAAGTGCAGCCAGAATGCTCCTTGGAAGCAAGGATGGCCAGACTTCATCTCACCTACTTTGGTCATGTTTTCAGAAGGGATCACTCTCTGGAGAAGGATGTCATGTTTGGCCAAGTGGAGGGTCAATGAAAGAGGTGAAAGCCCTCAATGAGATGTATAGACACAGTGCCTGCAGTGATGGGGTCAGGTATCATAGGGATTGTGAAGCTGGCACAGGACTAGGCAGTGTTTCATTCTGTTGTACATAAGGTCACTATGAGTTGGAGATGATTCAATGGTACATAACAACAACAACAACATTTATCCATGAAGAAAGTAAAAGATCATCAAAAGGACAGGAAAGGAAGAAATGTCCAAAATCAATGTCAGAAGTGACTGAAATTTGCCTTTGAACAGAGAATAGCTGAAGCAAATGGAAGAAATGACAAGATAAAAGAGATAAACAGAAGATTTTGAAGAGCATCTCGGGAAAACAAAGTCAATTATTATAACAATATGTGCAAAGACCTGGAGTTAGAATACCAAAAGGGAAGAACATGTTGGCCATTTCTCAAGCTGAAAGAACTGAAGAGGAAATTTAAGCCTCCACTTGCAATACTGAAATATTCTGTGGGCTGTATATTGAATGATGCAGGAAATATCAAAAGAAGGTGGAAAGAATACACAGAGCCACGGAAGCAGAAAGAATTGATCAATGTGCATCTATTTCAGGAGGTGGCATATGATTCAAGAACCAATGGTATTGAAGGAAGAAGTTAAAGTTGCACTGAAGGAATTGGCAAAAAAAACAAGGCTCCAGGAATTGATGCAACACCCATCAAGATGTTTCAACAAATGGATGTCATGCTGGAGGCACTCACATGTCTATGCTAAGAGATTTGGAAGACAGCTACCTGGCCAACTGACTGGAAGAGTTCCATATTTGTATCCATTCCAAGGAAAAGTGATCCCACAGAATGTGGAAATTGTTGAATAATGCCATTAATATTACACACAAGTAAAATCTTACTGAAGATAATTTACAAATGGTTGCAGCAGTACATTGACAGAGAACTTCCAGAAATGCAAGCTGGATTCAGAAGGGGATGTGGAGCAAGAAATATCATAGCTAAGGTCAGAGATATCTTGGCTGAAAGCAAAGAATACCAGAGAGATGTTTATTTGTATTTTATTGATTATGCAAAAACATTTGATTGTATGGATCATAAAAAAAAAAAAAAAACTATGGATAGCATTGATAAGAATGGGAACTCTTAATTTTGCTCAGGAGGAACCTGTACATAGACCAGAAGGCTGTTGTTGGAACAGAACAAGGGGGTAATGCAGGGTTTAAAATCAGGAAGGGTGTGCATCAGGGTTGTATCCTTTCACCAGACTATTCACTCTTTATGCTGAGCAAATAATCAGAGAAGCTGGACTATATGAAGAAGACTGTGGCGTCAGGATTGGAGGGATACATTAATAACCTGCGATACCCTGAGGATGCAATTTTGCTTGAGTGAGGATGATTTGAGATACTTACTGACGAAGATTAAAGACTACAGTCTGCAGTGTGGATTACACCTCAATATAAAGAAAACAAAAATCCTCACAGCTGGACCTATAAGCAGCATCACAATAAATGAAGAAAAGTTTGAAGTTGTCAAAGGCTTCATATTACTTGGTTCTACAATCAACGCCAATGGAAGCAGAAGTCAAGACATCAGACGATGCGTTGCATTGGGCAAATCTGCTGCAAAAGACCTCTTTCAAACACTGAAAAGCAAAGATGTCTCCTTGAAGATTAAGGTTTGCCCAATCCAAGCCATGCTATTTACAATTGCCTCATATGCATGTGAGAGCTGAACAATGAATAGGGAAGATGGAAGAAGAGTTGATGCTTTTGAGCTGTGATGTTGGTGAAGAATATTAAAAGTACCATGGACTCCTAAAATAACAAACAATTCTATCCTGGAAGAAGTGCAGCCAGAATGCTCCTTGGAAGCGAAAATGGCCAGATTTTATCTCACCTACTTTGGCCATGTTCTTAGAAGGTACCATTCCCTGGAGGATATGCTTGGTAAAGTGGAAGGTCATTGAAAAAGGGGAAAGTCCTCAACAAGATGGATTGACACAGTGGTTGCAATGATGGGCTCCAGTATACCAAGGATCATGAGGCTGGCATAGGATGGGACAGTGTTTCATTCTCTTGTACATAAGGTCACTATGAGTCAGAGACGATTCGACAGCACCTAATAGCACAACAACAATTTACAGTAATGTTTTGTAGTTTTTCACTGTGTAGATTTTTGTATCCCTGGTAAGATTTATTCCTAAGTATTTTATCTTTTTTGATAGCAGTTGTAAATGGTATTGCTTTCTTTACTTCCTTTTCTGAGATCTCTTTGTTGATGTTGTTGTTGTTGTTGTTGTTGTTGTTATGTGCCATCGAGTCAGACCTGACTCACAGAGACCCCTCCTTGGGTTTCCGAGGCAGTATCACTACAGAAGTAGATTGCCCCATCTTACTTCCGAGGAGCGGTTTGTGGGTTTG
>NW_006921822.1:252938-264150 GCF_000298275.1 Orycteropus afer afer
TTAGAGATACTGCCTCACAAACCCAAGAAGGGGGCAGACCAAGAAGGGGTCACTATGAGTCGAACTGACTCGGCAGTGAGGTTTTTTTTTCAGTTGGTTTTGCATATACGCCCTTAATACTCAATTTTGTTGAGTATTTTCCTTCTATTCTTATTTTGTTGAGAGTTTTTTTTTTTTTTAATTTTAAATCAATAATGCATGTTGAATTTTGTCAAAAGCCTTTTCTGCATCAGTTGATATGATCATGTAGTTCTTTATTTTTATTTACGTGATGGCTTACATTGATTGTTTTCTAATGTTGAACCATTCTTGCATAGTTGGTATGAATCCCACTTGGTCATGATGCATTTATCTATATATATAGTGTTAGATTCTATCAGACAGGACTTTGTTGAAGATTTTTGCATCTATATTCATGAGGGATATTGATCTTTAATTTTACTTTTTAGTGTTGTCTTTGCCTAGTTTTGGTATCAGGGCTTTGCTTGCTTTAAGAATGAATTTGGGAATATTCCATCCTTTTTTATGTTCTGGAATAATTTGAGTAGGATAAGTATCAGCTCTTCTCCAAACACTTGATAGGATTCTCCAATGAAGCCATAGGACCAGGCCTTTTTTAGGGGAGTAGGGGGAATTTTTTTATGATCTGCTAAATTTCTTCTTTTGTTATGGGTCTGTTCATATTTTCTACCACAGTTTGTATTAGTTTAGGTACATCATGTCTTTCTAGAAATTTATCCATCTCTTCTAGGTTTTTTTAATTTGTTGGAGTACAGTTCTTCATAGTATTCTATTATGATCCTTTTTAGTTCAATTAGTTCTGTTTCAATGTCACCCATTTCATTTACTATTCATGTTATTTGTATCTTCCCTTTCTTAGTGAAACTTGGCAGTGGTTTGTCAATTTTGTTAATATTTCTGAAGAATTAGCTTCTAGTCTTGTTGATGTTTTTCTATTTTCTGCTTCATTTATTTCTACTCTGATCTTAATTATTTTATTTCTTCTGAAGACTGTAGTCTTCTTTTGTTGCTCTTCCTCTAATTGTTGGAATTGTAGGTTAAGGTATTGATTTTTGTTCTTTCTTCTTTTTTGATGTGTGCATTTACTACTATCAATTGACTTCTGAGTACCACTTTCATTGTGTCCCAAAGTTTTGGTATGTTGTGTTTTCTTTCTCATTTGTTTCTAGGAATTTCTTTATTTCACATTTTATTTGTTCTGCTATTCAGTGGTTCTTAAGCAGTGTGTTATTCTGTTTCTATGTGCTCGATTTATTTTCCACCTTGGTCTTCCTATTACTGATTTCTATTGTTATAGTGTTTCTTTCTGAGAAGATGCTTGTAGTATTTCAATGTTTTTAAATTTTTTAAGGCTTGTTTTATGACCTAATATATTGTCAGATCTACAGAATAATCCATGTGCACTGGAAAAGAATGTGTGTTGCATTTTTGTTGGGTGGAGTGTTCTGTTGATATCTCAGAGGTCAAATTGGTTGATTATGTTGTTGAGATCTTCTATATCTTCACTGAGTTTTTTTTGTTAATTATTCTGTCTTTCATCAGAAGTGGTAGTGAAAGTATCCTATTACTATTACAGAGTTGTCTATTTCCCCTTTCAGTTCAATTAATGTTTGCTTTATGTATTTTGTAGTTCTTTCATTGGCTGTCTGGATTTTTATTATGGTTATGTCTTCTTGCTCAGTTGGCACTTTTACCATCATATAAAGCCCTTCTTTACCCTTTATGCTGGTTTTTGCCTTGAAATATTAATTAAAATATTAATTTCATCAGAAATTAATATTGACCCTCCACACCCTTTTTTTTCTTTTTTGTAACATTAGCTAGATATGTTCTTTTCCACCCTTGATTTTTAAATTATTTTTATCTTTGTGTCTACGGTGAATCTCTTGTAGGCAGCCCATTGATTGGGTCTTGTTTTCTTATTCATTCTGCACTCTCTCTTGACCAGTGTATTGAATCTGTTCACATTCCATGTAATTACTGATAGGTGTAAATTTACTACTGTAGGACTGTTTTGGTTACTTTGTGCTGCTGTAACAGAAATACCAGAAATGGATGAATGGCTTTACAAACAGGAATTTATTCTCTTATAATTTTGGAGGCTAGAAGTCCAAGTTCAAAGTGCCAGGGTTTATGGCCTGGGTGAAATCCCTTGACCTTGGGCTTCAGCTCTGCATCTCGCTCCCAGCCTACTGGAGCTGGAGATTTTTTTTTTTTAACTCAGACAGCTGCTGGCTGCTGGGGCTGACAAACCTAAGTTCAACAAGTAAAAACATATCACTCTGATATTACCAAACCACATGACAGGCCACTGATTCAAGTACATTAAGAATCCCAAGATCAGCAGACCATGTGGCAGCTGATGAACAACTTCTTGGCTACATGCAGGATTCAAGTTTGCCCAAAGCTAGAGATCTTCCTGCAAGTTGCTTTGTTTATATACTGGAAGCAAACTACATCCCTAAAGCAGCTACTCAGCTGCTCACAGTAGATACCACATGGAGTTGATTACCAGTCTCATCATGGGGAGTACTACATCCAGCTGCCAATCACTCAAAACCAGTCCCAACCTTAACTACTTTACATACTTTTTTGTTGTTGTTTTTTATTATGGTATTGATAGATTATTTGTTCAGAACACTCTTCTGTGCTTAATTCATTTTGTTACCATGTTTTCTTTCCCCTATTTTCCATTGTTGTTGATCTTCTGTTTACTAAGTTCTTATGATTTTCTTCTTTCTTATTTTGGTTAGTAGGCTTATTAATTTTCTTTGTTGTCATCCTATAGTTAATTTTTATTTTCCTAAGTTTGGAATTGGGTATTTAATATTGATATCTTCATGACTTCTTCTCCATTTGAAGTCCTGTAATTATACCATTTATTCCCTCTTTTTCCTATGTAGTTCTTGTCATTTATAGATTGACACCTTTGGTTCTCTATTTTCCATTTTGTAAGCTTATTTTAGTTTTGAAAATTCCTTTTCTGGGTTGGTTTCTGGGTAGTATTGTCATGTGTCTGAACGGTAGTTTGTTGTCTTCCATTGTTGGTTGTCTGTCCAAAGAATTCCCTTTAGCATTTCTTGTGAGAATGCTTTTGCTTTCATAAATTCCTTTAATTTCTGTTTGTCATGGAATGTCCTAATTTCACCATCATATTTGAGGGATGGTTTTGCTGGATATATAGTCTTGGTTGGCTGCAGCTGAAGCTCCTGGGTCTGTCTGGAACAGGTTGCTGAAGATGGCTAGGCTGCAGAGGAGGTGGATAGGGAATAAAGGTGGGACTTCCCTCTCCACTGGCTTGGTAGGGACAGAGAAAGTTTCACCCCTAATAGCAGGGAAACTGTGGTTGTTGGGGTAGAGAATGCAGCTCTCCAATTGTGATTCACTGGCTCGGATCTGTCACCCTTCTGGACACACACAGCCATTTATCCTGCTTCTCTCCAGACTCAAGTGAAAGATCACCCTAAGACTAGCTTCTCAACTGCCCCAACAGAGGCCTTTCCCCTCATAGAGGTGGGAGGTGCCCAGTGCGAGTGAGCACCTTTGAAAGAGGAGGCTGCAGAAGTTTGCCTTTGCATTCAGTGCAAAAAAGATTTGTCTGTGACTCAAACACTAGGCAGGCCAGCTCCAGCCCCTTGTTCTGTCTGCTAGAGATGAGTTGTCTGTGGTGGTCATGGGATCCATAGGATCCAGGTGGTTGAGGCTGGGACTTCCTGACCTACTGGGTTGGTGAAGGCAGAAAGATTACTTTCCTCTGGTATAAGTGTTATAGGTGTGGCACTCTTCCAGACACACACAGCTATTTATCCAGCTTCTTCCCAGATTCAATTAAATGAGAGGCTGCCCTGAGTCTAGCTTCAACTGCCCCAACACAGACTTTTCCCCTCATGTAGGACCTCAGCCCAAAGGATGAGTATCTACTAAAAAAAAAAAAAAAAAAAAAAAAACTCACTGACATCCAGTGGGTTTTCAACTCATAGCCATTCTTCCTTGGGTTTCTGAGGTGCTATCTCTATGGAAGGACATTGTCCAGTGTCTACCAGTGGTGAGTTATGTCATTCCCTTTCTCTGTCTCCCTCCTCCTGTGCCACTGTGAGTCTGATGCACTTCCCTGCATATTACTTTCCCAGGCCCCACAAGTCTTCTGATCACCTGGAATTCATCCCGATCTGTCTTCACTGTGTCTTTACTGCTGTGTGGATTCTGTTGTTTTCTCCTCTTCCACATTGATGCCTCTATGCTTAAAATGGCAGCATTTCAGCTAGTCCCAGCTTCTTTTCTCTCCCCAGTCACTGACCTTGCTCCATCTCCCTTTCTAGTCAGGTGTCAACTTAATTCTTTATCTTCTCATTTGATGCTCAGAGTTCCAGGAGCATTATTTGTATCTGTTTCATCCAGTTTTCCTGGGTCTCTGTTGTAGGGGGGAATTCAGTAGAATATATCAGCAGGATGCTATCTTGTCACTGCCCTCTACCCCAAGATGTTTTTTTTCTTCCCCCCAACATTTTTCAATGTGAAATTTAATGATATCAATTACATTAATTGTGTTATACAACCGTCACCAATATCTGTTGCCAAATTTCCCATGACCATAAACAGAAACTCACTGCTTTCTAAACAATGACTCTTACTTTCCCCCTCTCTCCAACCGCTGATAACCACTGATAAAACTTTGGTCTAGGTATTGCAAATATATATGTACATATACATTGTTATTAACTGCTGATGAGTCCATTCTGACTCCTAGCAACCCCATGTGACAACCCCATGTGACAGAGTACAACTGCCCCATAGGGTTTTTTATGTTGTAATCTTTATGGGAGAATATTGCTAGGTCTTTTTCGAAGGATCCCTGGATTGATTTGAACCATCAACCTTTCCGTTGCAGCCAAACCTTTAAGCATTATGTCACCAGGTCTCATATATATATATATATATATATATATTTAGAATAACGTATTATTATTATTTCAATATTACAATGTTATTCTAAAAATTTACATAAAAAAAGATAATTCTCATAACTCTCCATCTTGCTTCTTATTCCCCCCCCCCCGCCCCCGGTACATGTGTGGCACTCTTCTGGACATGCACAGCTTCATGTGGATACTTCATGTACGTACTATACACATAACTTATACACAGTTATAAACTGATCATACAGAGCCCAACCTCTTTTTAAAAAGCCAATGATGCTGAGTGCACAGTAGCAGAGTCCAACTCCACTTTCACAAATAACTAACTTAACACTTCTCTCAGCATAATTAAAAACTTACATGGTCTTCAATTATTTCCAATAGCATTAAAATAATTCTTCCTTAATTCTTTTCATCAGGTAAATTCAAAAAGGAGTAGGGAAGGGAGAAAGTAAGAATGTAGGAAAAGGAATGAGGCAATTTCATTGGGAATGAAGTCTTCTTCACCTAAACATGACTTGTTCTGACAGGAGTAGAACTAGACACAGTGCAGAATAAAGTCATAGGAATCATAGATCCTTAAAAATAGACTGTTCATTGTGTTGGTACAGTGGCTCAACTTCAGAAAAAACTCTCTTATTCTCCTTTAGAATGATTAGAGAACAGCATTATCATTACTATTACTATTAATCTGGAGTAGTGCCTAAGGCATTTGACTGCTAACCAGAGGGCTGGTAGTTCAAACCCACCAGCCACTCCTGGAAGGAAGATTGGGCAATTTACTTCAGTAGAGATACTGCCTCAGAAACACAAGGAGGGGTCGCTATGAGTCAGAATCGACTTGACTGCAGTGAGTTTGGTTTTGTTGTTTGGTTACTATTGATCTTACTAATAATAAAATAGCATTTATTAAACCCTTATTGATAGAGCACTTAAAATGTTCCAGGAACCAGACTTAGCATTTTACTGGCATTTTCTCATTTAATCCTTTCAACTCACCTTAATTATTATTTATTCAACTATATTGACGAGAAAGTTAGCATGGTTAAGTAAGTAGTCCAGAGCCTCACAGTAAGTGGCATACCTGGGACTGAAGTTCAGTTCTGTCTGAGTAAAAATCCTGAGCTCCAGGGAAACAGCTCAGAGGCAGGAGTGCGTGCATGGAGGGAAGGACACAGGGAGTATCTAGCTACGGGGAGGAAGTGGGAAGAGAGCTGTTATATTGCGGGGAATTGCAGTCAATGTTATGAGACAGTGTGTACAAACTGCTGTATGAAAAAATGAATTTACTCTCTAAACTTTCACCCAAATCACAATAAAAAATTTAAAAAAATCCTATACTCTTTGCATTATAATAATTAAGAAGCAAGTTTTGCCCTATGCCCATGCCGTTCATAGAATGACCCGGAGCACTGGTTTGGTTAAGAGCATAGATATTTTAAAGTCCAGTTGGAGGTAGGCGGCAAAAGGGGTGGTAGTGTAGTGCCCGACACTAGATTATCTTTATTTTAGGAATAAAACACACACACACACACACACACGTATACAGTCTGTATAAGTGATTTTTTAGAATTGTTAGTTCTGGTTCATTGAGTAAACAAAATGTTCCTAGGGTATTAGGAAGAAATATGCTAGAAAAAGGTTTATTTCAATTAATTTATTCATTACAGTATTTCAAAAAATGGGTCCAGAGAGAAATTCAGATACTAAGTTCTTTCACACTTCTTCATAAAACCCAGCATACTGTAGATCGTTATCTAGCTTGGATCACAGTTGTAAAATATTTCCTCATTCTACCTGCATCTTCCAAGAATAATTACATATGCTGCAGCAAGCAATATTAAGTTCTGTGGTTGTGGGGAATTTTATTATTTGACTTGTTTTAAGTAGACTGAAAAAGAAAGAAAATAGATTTCTTGAAGGATCTCTGCTACACATTTTTTTTTGATAACTTAAACTTCAATGAAGATAATAGAACATGTAGAAAAAAATCTTAAAAACATGTTGATTTATCATTTGGTTTTTAATACAACTATTGGCTATAATTGTTGATTAGATATTTCCATTTTGAAATTTCTAACAGCAGAAGCATTCTTAATATTTTACATTTTGAAAATAGTTGGAGCAATATAGCTTATGAAATTTCCTAATATAGAATTTACAGCTATGTACTTCAGACATCAATAATGGACAGGTCTTGGGGAAGAGTGAGTTTATAGAAATGTCAACTGGATGTTATTATAAGATACACATTCCTAAGATTCCATAACCTTAGCAAATAGGGAAGAGCAGGCTACTTGCACATTATGTTCTAGTATTAGTGATCAGCTGCCAAAGATGATCACATGAGAATAAGTTCTGCTGCAGAAGGAAATGCTTTGACGCACAGAAGCCTCTTTGAAGAAGAACAGATACCAAACTGCAACACCAGTATTCATTAACCATAGCAAAAATGTATAAACAAAGATTGTTAACACCAAATAAGCATGGTTATGGTATTTTGCTTGTGAAATTCATTATTAAAATATGTATATTTTTTGGAGGGTGGGTGAAAGGAAATCTGTTATAGCTACCATATATGGTTTCTTCTTTGAGTGTGTATCTTGGGTTTTGTGCTCCAGGAAGTGGTATAGGTTAAAAGTCTAGTGGTAATGTCCTTTATATAACCTAATTTCTTGAATCAACCTTGTTTCAAATTCCATGCTATGGAAGATTATACTCACTAGAATATAAGCTCCATAAGGCCAGAGTTGTTTTTTTTTTTTTTTTAGCTGTTTGGTTCAGTAGCATATCCCCCAAAACTATCTTGTACATAGTAGATGCTTAATATTTTTAGTGAATTAATGATAACGAAAGGCCCACTAGGTTAAAAATAAAAATCTCAAGTTGATGCCAACTCATAGTCATGCTGTAGGACAGAAAAGAGCTGTGCCATAGGGTTGCCAAAGCTATAAATCTTTACAGAAGCCAACTGCCACATCTTTCTCCTATGGAGTAGCTGGTGTGTTTGAACCTCCAATCTTTTGTTTAACAGCTAAGCCCTGTGCCACCAGAGCTCCCTCCATGTTTTAGGCTTTCTTAATACAGTTTCAAAATATGTTAAATTGAAGGTCTCATTAAAACAATAACTTGGTTTGTAAGCTATGAGCTATGTCCTTTTGTTCCTTCATAAAATTTTGCACAAACCATGACTTTTCTAAATAACAAATCATTTGACCTAGAACCTTTTACTCAATTCTGATGTAACTCACCTATACCATGGGCAATTAAATAGAGAAGAAAATACAAAAGGCCTAAATAATTCACTGCAGGAAAGAATTAAAAACTTTCCTACTTTACACTCCAACACCTAACCACATAACATTATTAGAACCAGCACATCTCATCTCACTGCTCACGTGCCCACATACCTTGTCTTGACAGGGGAAATTCTACTTCTCAAAGAAGATGTAACTTCCTTGATTCTTTCTCTTCTCTGACTCCCTAATAGCAATACCTGCTATTTCATCCACTGCTGGGGCTTTCAGAAGGATCCTGACAAGGACCCAAGAAATAACTGGGCTTACCCAGAATTTGGAGCAGATGTTCATTTCTTAGAATCAGTCATCAACACACTTGGCTGTGAACACAAAAGTTGGAGGTTTGAGTTTACTCAGAGGTGTCTCATTAGAAAGCCCTGGTGATCAACTTTCCAAAAATCAACCATTGAAACCCTATGGAAAACAATTATAATTTGATACACATGGGATTGTCATGAGACAACTCTATAGAACAGAGTTGTCAATTCTATAGAATCAACTCTATAGCAACTCATTAAGTTTACTGGTTTTAATCTTCCCTGATTTCTTCCAAGCTGGGCTAAATCCATCATGTTTCTGATCCCATAACACCTTGAGAATCTTTCAGAGCATCACATTGTATTGAAATTATCAGCAAGTGGCTGTGTCACCAGTAAACTAGAGACTTAAGAAACCACATCTCAGTTCTCTTTAAATTGTTACTATTTGTCACAGTGCCTGAAATATAATCAATATTCAATCAATGTTGAAATTTCTGCTCCCTCTCCATATTCCCTCTCCAGTCATCATCCCAATGATTGTATGCTGAAAATTGAATGTCATTGTTAGAAATGTTCCTCTACTACCATAGGCACTATTCAAAAACAATAGTTTGATATTCTTTGTCACACTGGATGCCATTTCTGCATTAAAGAATCGTTGTTCACAATCTCATGATATACGTGAGTTGATCAGGATCTTGGTTCTACAGTACAGAAACCCAGTTTAAGCTAAATGAGGAATTTTTATAGACACTAATATGTCTCATAGAGAGCCTTCATACAGCCTTCTATTTCATAAGGCTAAGCTCTGAGGAAGGAGCTCTGGTAGCATAGTGCCTAAGGCGCTTGACTTCTAATCAGAAGGCTGGCGGTATATACCCACCAGACACTCCTCAGAAGGAAGTTTGGGTAATCTACTTCTGTAGTGATACTGCCTCGGAAACCCAAGGAGGGGTCACTGTGAGTCGGGTCTGACTCTACGGCACATGACAACAACAAGTTTTGAGGATACATGTAACCAGACTCAGATTCCATCAGAAACTCCAATCTCAAGTCTTACTTTCTGAGTATCTGCTCCAGGTTTCTTTTACTTTCTGGTCGCTATCTTCCTTACTATTCTGGTTCACGTGGAGCAAAACATGACTGCCAATAGGTTCTAACTTCATGTTTTTATAACCCATGAAGTCAAAGAAAGATGAACTCTCAGTTCTAGTTCCAAAATTTCTCTTAGAATGACTTCAGTTGGCCCAACTTCATTACATGCCTACCTTAGAACAATCAAATGCAGCTGGAGGTGGGTTAAAAATTACAGTTAGGGAGTAGAGGGAAAAATCCCATATGTGTCAACCACAGTTAAATATTTTTTTTTATCTTTTAAAGAAAACACATAGTTAGAATGTGATCATTTCAAATATATTAAGGGATAATCTCTACAAAGTAAAAAGTTTTAAAAAGCAGTAATGCACAAATTCATTTCCAATAATAATTCATGTAGAAAATGCACAAGTGAAAAAAAAAAGTTTGCTTTGTTTTAAAAATAAATTTATTTTATCACAGGATAACATTGACAGTTTACATAAATATATTTATTTAGTATATGCAAAAATATATAAAATGCATTATGAAAAGATATTAAATTCCTTGCACTTGTTTCTTGACATCAGTTCTACTAAATTTCAAGAGACACCATTAACATTTTAGGGTCAAAATAAAATTCATAGGTCTGAATTGGCTTAAGAGATCCTATTGGTCAGCCAAACTTGGTCCAGGAAAGAAGAAATGTTTACAGCAATGTTTTGGGTTTTAATGCTTTTGTTTTAAGCCCTTTTAGAATTAAGGAATGGGAAAGAGAAAGGGCATCAGTGATTCTACAGGACACTTCTGAAATAAAATATGTACAGCATAAATCAGTTGGATATAATTATATTTCAGTGATGGATATTAATAAGGAGAAATACATATTTAGAAGATTATCAGTTTTCTGGTTATGCTTTTATTGATATGAGTTATTATTTCTGTATTATATATAAACACAGCCCTAGTATCACTCAAAGCACCACATGGGACAGAGGGTGAGATACAACTTCAGCTTTTGTCTTAATTCTCCACTTGACATTGGCTATGCTGCCAACAGTGGCAAAGTGAAATTTATTTACAAAGGTTCTGGGGAAGAGGTTGCTTGGCTGATAGGAACAACAGACAAAGTGCTTTTTTTTTTTTTTTTTTTAATATGATCCAACCACTCATTGTAGAAAGTTCCATATTCTATGGAATATTGGTTAAATGTTGTTTTCTCCATTTCAAGCCTAAAACAATCATTATTGAATATTCCATGAATTTGAAGGAGTGTTTGACAAGATGGTCTTAAGCAATAGATGCTATGGCCATGATTTCATTGTGACAAAATTCACCTGAGTAACCACATATACTGTTTTTTAGAGAAACAAAACTGAGGATATGGTCACAATCAGTCTGTGTCTGGCCTCTGCTGTGCTGTCACTGACTGTTCTGGTTACCTAGTGCCACTCTGACGAGAATATACCACAAATGGGATGGCCTTAACAAATAGGAGTTGATTCTCTTACAATTTGGAGACTTTAAGTCCAAGTCACAGTGCCAGACTCTAGGGGCTGGGTGAAAGCCCCTCAGCCTTGGGCTTCACCTCTGCCTCCAACTCCTGGCCCACTGAAGCTAGAGGCTTTTCTTCACTCAGACA
>NW_006921822.1:265385-279791 GCF_000298275.1 Orycteropus afer afer
TAGGGGCTGGGTGAAAGCCCCTCAGCCTTGGGCTTCACCTCTGCCTCCAACTCCTGGCCCACTGAAGCTAGAGGCTTTTCTTCACTCAGACAGCTGCTGGCTGCTAGGGCTGCCAAGCCCTAGGTTCACAGGTAAGAAGGCATTGTCCCAATGTTACCAAATCACATGACAGGGTATCAATTCAAGTCCATTGTAAGTCCCAAGGTCAGAGATCATGGCAGGCTGCTGAACAACGACACGGCTACATGCAGGGTTCAAGGTGCCATAAGCTAGAGACCATTCCCAAAGTTGCTTCTTATATATGGGAAGCAGACCACATACCTAAAGCAGCTACTCAGCTGCTCCAACAGATCCCATCATGGAGTTGATTGCCAGTGTCATCATGGGGAATAACTACCTCCAGCTGCCTAACCACTCAACCAGGCCTAGCCAAGTTGTCACACAAACATAACCACCACATTGACCATCACCTCAGAATATATTGTCTCTTTCAGTAGTCTTACTTACATTTTATTGAGCATAAACTCTCACATGGGACTTAAAAAATATCAGGCATTTATCATTTACTTTTCCATCTGTATACATTACCCAAGCCATAGTATTTTCAGTTGCTCCATATGCATGCAAAAACTGGACAATGAATAAGGAGGAGCATACAAGAATTGATGTCTTTGAATTATTGGTTGGTGAAGAATATTAAATATACCATGGACAGCCAGAAGGACAAACAAATCTGTCTTGGAAGAAATACAGCCAGAATGCTCCTTATAAGCGAGGATGACAAGACTTCATCTCCTGTACTTTGGACATGTTATCAGGAAGGACCCATCCCTGGAGAAGGATATTATGCTTGGTAAAGAAGACGGTCAGTGAAAAAGAGGAAGACCTTCAATGGGATGGGCAGACACAATGGCTGTAACAATTGGTTCTAGCATAACAACAATTATGAGGACAGCACAAAACTGAGCAATGTTTCATTCTGTTGTACAGCAGGATCTCTATGAGTCAAAAGTGACTCTACAGCACCTAGAAACAACAGCTATGGGGAAAATCCATTGGGTTTAATAATTCTTAACATAAGAATTCCCCCATGTCACTTAGAATGTTTAAGGGAGTGAAGAAACACAATAAAATCAATGCCACCAAAGCCATAATGGTAACAGCAACATAGGCCAGGACTCTGTATTCAGCACTGTGTTCCTGCAGGACAATGGCCCCTGCATTTGAGTCATTGCAAAAGACAAGCCAGTATAAAAAGCTGAATTACATTATTCAATTAGGTTGCATGAACTAAGATTAACTATAGCGATGGTAATGAGTGCAGCTTGGGTAAATCTTGGTTCCAATTCCAGCTCCACCAATTCCTAACTCTTTAAACTTGAGTAAGGTTATTTAATTTTTTGTGGGGGGCTGTTTTCATAGCTGAGAAATGAGGAAGATAATATGATTAACAATCTTACATGGTTGTTGAAAGCATAAAGTGAAATATTTCAAACTCTTAGCATGTGGTAACCAAAAAAATCAAACTAGTTGCTATCGAGTAGATTCCAACTCATGGTGACCTCCTGTGTTTCAAAGTAAAACTGCTCTCCATAGGATTCTCATGGCCATGACCTTTCAGAAGTAGCTCACCATGTCTTTCTTCCAAGGCACCTCTAGGTTGATTCAAACTTCTAACCTTATGTTTAGTAGTCCAACACTTAACTACTTGCACAACCTAGGAACCCATAGTACATGATAAGTGCTCCATAAATGGTAGTTTTATTATTATTTCAGTTCCTAAAATTTAACCTCCTTCATACTTTAGCTTTGGTTTGACAATAATCCTGGTAAGAAAACTAAAGTGAGAATTTATTACAATTTCCCTTCTTATGAAACCACAGTTGCTACATTACCAGATGCTTTTTTCCCAATTGCTAAATAATAATAACAACAGTAATATACAATAGAAATTAAAGTTACAAATAAAACATAACTACATTATTTAAAATTCATTTCTGCTAGCTGTTTTCCTGAGGTGCATTCAGTCCATTTTCAAATGAGCAAGTTATTTCTTCAGCTTACCACCATCCTTGAGGTACCTTCATAACCTGCGGGGGGGGGGGGGAAGAGTAAGCCATTTAAGAGAAATATATTACACAATTCCAAAAAAGAAAAAGATCCCAGCCAGCATTTTTATTTTCAACTCATTAATGTCCTCCTAGGAAAAAGATGGGAGAAGTTCTCAACGAGAGTTTACTATACCCCATAGTATATAGGTTTCCAGGAAAGGAGAATCTTTGCACAGCTGGGAACTTTGGAAAGTCACTACTTTATTGCTGAATGTGAACAAGGAAGCATATGACCCTGATTGCTACTAGCCTATTCTATGACCTAAAAGGAACTGGCCAAGGATGAAGCCAACTCTTTGAAGAGGGAGCAGACAGAAAGAAATAGACTTTTTCCTTGAGAATAAGCCTCTGGCTCCACCAAGTGAAAAGGCCACCTTGCCTCTGGACTGCCAATTCATGGGAGCCAATACATTTCCTTAGTACTGAAACCAGTTTGAGTTGGGCTTTATGATATTACAGCCAAAAAATGTCCTGACTGACTGTGCTAGTTATTCTTCATCTGCTCCCTTGGAAACTTTCTCTGCCCTGACCTGTGCTCCAGGTGGCTGGCCCCTAAAGGTTACGTCATCAAAACTCCCTTGCCCTATGTTTTTTATTGGGCTTGGCTAATGGGAGGCACCTGCTGAAGATCTGAGGACAGAAGGAGGGAAAGGTTGAAGTATTTTTTCCTCTACTTTCTCCAACTCTCCTTGTTAAAAAAAAAAAAAAAAAAAAGTTGTTATGGTGTAAATTCTAACTCTTGGTAACTCCATGTGTGTCAGAGTAGAGCTGTGCTCCATAAGGTTTTAATGGCTGATTTTTCAGAAGTAAATCACCAGGCCTTTCTTCCAAGGCACTTCTGGATGGATTTGAACCTCAAACCTTTTTGTTAGTAGCCAAGTACATTAACACTTGCATTACCTACAAACTCTTTGCTTAGGTTCTGGCCATTTCCCTCCAATACTACAATTCTTTCCTGGTGCATCTTCTTCCAGAGCTCTTCTCTGTGGGCTACGGTAATAACTCCTCTGTCTCTCCAGCCATAAGAAAGGTAATAATTTCCTGCTGCTGCTAGTCTCAGGGTGCTTCAAATTCCCTGTGACTTCCCTTAACCCTGCCATCACAGTCCCTCCACCAACATATCTTTCTGATCATCTGAGTGGACTTGTGATTCCTGCTGGGATCCTAACTGATAGCATTTAAAGAACTTAGAACAGTGCTTGACATATGGTAAACACTCAATAAATATTATAAATAAATAAATAAAAATAAACAGTTGCTGGACAGTCTGAACTGTGCCTACCTAATATGTGTCAGAGTAGAATTGATTTTCAGAAGTAGATTATCAGGCCTTTCTTACAAAGTAATTCTGGGTGGACTCAAACCTCCAACCTTCTGGTTAGCAGCCAGGCCCTTTAATCCTTTGCACCACCCAGAGGTTCCTCAATGAATGTTAGTTGTTATTAAAATATTGTTATTTCCAGCATCACAGCAACACACAAGCAACCATAGTATGACAAACTGACAGATGATGAGTGGTGGGCCAGTAAACAACTGGACCCAAAAGCAGCATCACAATAAATGGAAAAAAGATTGAAGTTGTTAAGGATTTCTTATTTCTTGTTTCCACAATCAAAACCAATGGAAGCAGTAGTCAAGACATCAGACTACATATTGCACTGGGCAAATCTGCTGCACAAGACCTCTTTAAACTGCTGAAGAGCAAAGATGTCTCCTTGAAGACTTAAGTGTGCCTAACCCAAGCCATGGTATTTTCAATCACCTTATATTCACATGAGAGCTAAACAATGAACAAGGAAGACTGAAGAGTTGATGCTTTTGAGTTGTGGTGTTGGCAAAGAATACTGAAAGTATCATGGACTGCCAGAAGAACTAACAAATCTGTCCTGGAAGTGCAGCTGTAATACTCCTTGGAATGAGTATGGCCAGATTCCGCCTCACATACTTTCGTAATGTTGTCAGAAAGGACCATTCCTTGGAGAAGGATATCATGCTTGGTCAAGTGGAGGGTCAACAGAAAAGGGGAAGACCCTCAATGAGATGGATTGGCATGGTGGCTACAATGATGGGCTCAGGTGTGGCAAATATTGTGAGACTGGCACAGGACCGGGCAGTATTTCATTCTGTTGTTCATGGGGTCACTATGAGTCAGAGTTGACTCAACAGAACCTAACAACATTGTTATTTCCTTTCCATTTTAAAAGTCCACATGAAAATACATCTTTGTGTCCAAAAAAATGAAGAAAAATTTAAAATAACAACCATAATCATGCAAATAAGAATGAAGATTGATCTCAGCAAATTAGAAAAAGTATATAAAAGCCTTCTCTCCATGCTCTTATCTCTGTGGTAACATGTAGGAGAAAGATATGAAATTATTTGGCTTCAAATTCTGTGAAAAACTATAAATTTATTCTTAGATGTTTTTAAACATAATCAAATTCCAATCGGTGATTTATAACATGCAATAAATTCCATATCCCTAAGAAAACTCCATTTGAATAGCTTCCCATCTGCTAAATTGATCACACTTACCATTATGCGATATTAGTCTCTTGAATATCTTCATTGATTGGAGTTATATCTTTACCCAGACTTTCCATCTCTTCTTCCTTCTTCCTTCTTTTACGACGTTTCCGAAGAGGGCTTATATAAAGTTAGAAATTAGTGTGGGCCTGTTAGTTCATGGGAACACAAAATTAATCATCAAGACAGTTAAAAATGCATAAGGTCTCATTTTTCTTAAGTATTTTGGGTTCCTTTTAGCCTCTTTCTGTAGGAGTTCTAGTGGTGCCATGGTTAAGCCACTCAGCTGCTAACTAAAAGATCAGTGGTTCAAACCCACTGCCCCTCCTACAGGGGAAAGATGAAGCAGCCTTGGAATCCTCACGGAGCAGTTCTACTCTGTTCTCGGGTCTCTGTGAGTCACAATCGACTCAGCGGCAGTGGACTTTTTTTTTTAATCTCTTTGTCAAGGATCACTTAAGAGAGGAATAGGCTACAATGTGATAGAATATAATTATCTACATAGAAAGAAAGGAGCTCTGGCAGTGTAAAGGTTAAATGCTCAGTTGCTAACTGAAAGGTTGGCAGTTCAAATCCACCAAGTGGCTTTGTGGGAGAACTGGTGATCTGTTTACATAAAAATTATAGTTCAAAAAACTCTACTGTGTCACATTTGGTCATATTGGTCAGAATCAACTTGACAGTCCCCCAAAACAACATAACAGAGAGAGAATATGGCAGTTGATTGTTCACTGAGCTTGGATGGCAAAAGAAATTTTTCAGAACAAGTCATTTTACAAAATAGATTTATAAGCATTATTTATTGTATAAAAAATAAACAGTATAAAATTGTCAACAGATACAGGACCACCAAGAGAGTGCTTGTGGCTTCTAGATACACTAACTAAGCTGCTAGACTCATCAGTTAAGAAATGTATTAGACATTCTGGGCTGCAGCCCAGTTTTCTTGATTAAAGTAAAATTCAAATTTAATGTAATAAAATAGGCCATTTCCATCTCTGCCTAATTAATTGATGTTCTCTGTCCCATATCTGGCATCACAAAACTCCATCCTACCATAAAAAGGTAAAATCAACAACATCTTTCAATGTTGAAGCTGGAAGGAATGATACAGATTATCTGGTTTATTCTTCTTATTTTACAGAAAATAAAATTGAAGTTTAGAGATGATAGGAAATTTCTTCGTAGGCTCAAACATATGTAAATGGCAGAACTGAGACCAAAACCAATAACCTCTACTGGCTACACTGGGGTTTTTCTCTTGCTTTGAAACTTCCTCCCAAGATTATTCTGAAGAAAGACACCTTCTGGTGTGTTCAATAGCCTGGAAGTAAAGGTAAAAGGTTAGAAGGCTAGACTAGCTTTTGAAAAAAAGATAGCATTTTAGGGCCAGTGAGTTTATGTTAATGGGGGAAGAACAACTCAGAAAAGGAGGGTGAGAATAGCTTCAGAACACAAAGAATGTAATCAATGTCACTGAATTGTATGTGCAGAAACAGTTGAATTGGTGTATGTTCTGTTGTGTATATTCTTAATAGCAACAAAAAAATGAATTTTAAAAAATTATTAAATATCTCTCTCAATAGATTAAACCCTAAATCATAAAAAAAAAAAAAAGATAGTACTTTAGGAAAATGCCTTTTTAGCATCTTAAGTGGTAGTTCTGGTCCAATTAAAAAAAAAAAGTATATTTCTAAAAGAAACTTAATTAAAGGCTACTTTATGCTCTGAGAAAAAGCAATGTTTCTTGATTCCCAAAGCAGTGATATATATAATAAAAAGTAAAAGACAGGAAAAATAGAACAATCATCTTTTGTAGAAAAAAATTATTATTTTAATGTAGCCAAGCAAAATGGTATTTATTGTCTTGCTCATTTATTTTTATCTTTTAAAATTATTGTGTTATGGTACTGTTTAAGAAAATAAACAGTGATTTTTTACCTGGTCTTATTTAGTCTACTCACAAACTCACACAAAAATATAACTAACTTCAAAACTTTGAAAAAAAGAAAAAAAAAAAAACTAGAAGAGCTATATAAATTTTGTTTTAAATTATAATAATTCTGTAGAGTAAAATGATAAAGATCATAGATTACATTTTATTATAAATAAATCCATCAAATATATGATGGCAAAACAAAAAATTGGTTTATGTAAATCAAAGCAAAAGGAAAAGAGAAAAGGAAGGAAGGCAGAGAGAATGAAAAAGGAAGGAAAGGAAACAATGAGAAAGATACATTTTCTTAGATGTATTTAACATTAAGTTTTAAAATACTTACTGACAGCATGTGCAGACACCAACCACTAGGATGATAAAAATGACCATAACCGCTATCAAACAAATCACCAAAATCTGTCCTTTATCTCCCCTTAGGTAAAACAAATCAACTCTCTCACATCTTGTTCCAGTGTAGCCTTCATCACAGCTAAAAAACAAAACAAGAAGAGGGCAACAGGGTAAAAAAAAATAGCAAGGCATTTACGAATCTCTATTATTTCTTTTATGAGGAACTAACACTGTATTCACTACTATGAATTAATGTTGTTGCTGTTGTTGTTATATGCCTTCGAGTAGGACCCGACTCATAGCGACCCCTCCTTGGGTTTCCGAGGCAGTATCACTACGGAAGTGGATTGCCCCATCTTCCTTCTGAGGAGTGGCTGGTTAGCAGTCAAGTGCCTTAGGCACTATGCTACCAGAGCTCCCTATGAATTAATAGAAGAATACAATTCCTTAAGAAAAAGAAAAACCAAAACACTCAATTCACAAGTACTTTCACTTTTTTTGCTGAAAATGTATTATTGCACAAACATTATTGATAATATGTCTAACCTAAGTAAACAGGGATGATGACAATTTACTGAAGTTTATTTTGAAATTTTAGATTCTGAGTTTGAAAGGGAAGTGCTGATAAAATTCTCTCCACAGCATTCCCAAGTGCTTAAATACCTCCATTATAAGGAAATAAAAAATATCCAGAGCTGCCCATCACATCCTAGGGCAATACTATCAGTTCTGGTATGCCCGAGGTCTCTTATAATATATTACTGTTTTATGTGATCAGACGTGATGATGTGTGTAAAAGCTCATTGCTCACAGCTCTTTTATGGAGAGCTTTCAACATATAGAAAGTTCTCCATAAATGTTATTCCTACTGGATTAATTTCTCTGTGACTTCTACCCACAGTTCTAGTTCTTCTGCTTGGGGGGTCAGTTACAGATTAGGTAATGCTCTTCTATTCACCACCCCCAAACTACAGCCCCCAAAATACGCAATGCAACTTGGTCCCTCCAGTTTCTTTTCCTAACATTCTAGGACCACATTATCAGATCTGTTCATTATTCTGTCTTGTTGTTGTTAAATGTTGTCGATTCAGTTCCAACTCATACCAACACTACGTACAACAAAACATAATATTGCCCATGCCTATGTCAACCTCACAATCATTACTATGCTTGATCTCATTGTTCCAGCCACTGTGTCAATCCATCTTCTTGAAGCTTTTCCTTTTCTTCACTTTTCTTTACTTTACCAAGGATAATTTCCTTCTTGATGGACTGATCCCTCCTGATAACATGTCCAAAATACTTGAAATGAACTCTTGCCATCCTCACTTAAGTAGAATTCTAGCTGTACTTCTTCTAAGACAGATTTGTTCTTTTGGCAGTTCACGGTTTATTCAATGTTCTTCACCAACACAATATTTCAAAGGCATCAATACTTTCACAGTCCTTGTTCTGGTTGCCTAGTGCCGTGCCTAGCCAAGTTGACACACAAACATAATCACCACAGTCTTCCTTATTCATTATCCAGCTTTTGAATGCATTTGAGGTGATTGAAAATATCATAATTTGGCCATTAGTCTTCAAAGTGATGGCATTACTTTTGAACACTTTAAAGAAGTCATTTGCAGCATATTTGCCCAATACAATACTTCATTTGATTTTTTTCACTACTACTTCCATGGGTGTTGATTGTGGAGCCAAGCAAAATGAACTCCTTGACAACTTCAGTCTTTTCTCATTTTATCATAATGCTGCTTGTTGGTCCAGTTGTGAGGATTTTTGTTTTCTGTATGGTGAGATGTTATCCATACTAAAGGTTGTAGTCTTTGATCTTTATCAGTAAGTGCTTTAAGTCTTCTTCACCTTCAGCAAGCAAGGTTGTGTCAAATGCATATTACACGCTGTTAATGAGTCTTCCTCCAATCTTTATACCAAGTTCTTCATATAGTCAAAATTCTCAGATTATTTGCTCAGCACACATTCCATCTACTCTCCTCTAAACAGCTTCCATATCTCACTGGCCATTATAAAGTGGAGTGCTCAAAAAACAAATGTTTTCCAGGCATTGTGTGAACACAGTGGGGCTATAATTGCTTTATCCTTCAATTTTCTTATTATCTTAGGATTCTCCTGAACTCAGCAGATCTGCCAAGTTCCTGAGGTTGTAGTTATGAATTCATTGGCCAAACTGGAACTTGTCTGAGGGACACTCAGTGCTATATAGTCATTGTGATTCGGGGATCATCCAAAATATTCTCTGACCTGTGTCAGAAGCTAAAAAGGTACATAAAAATTGTATCTGAGAACTGTTTATAAGCAAAATTGTATGTTGTAACATTCTCCCTTATTCTCCCCAGATGTATTAAAAACACCAAGGGTACTAGGCATATATCAAAGATGAAATTCTCCTTCTTGAAAAGATTTTTCTGTCTCCCCAATTTTCTTCAAGAAATGATCTACTCGCAGGCCTTTCTATAGTTGTGTTTGACAAGAGCCAAGGCAGTTAATTCCCACAAAGCGTGTATTTCCTCTAGTACAGAGATTCCTTAATGTTAATAGTGTAGCTAATATAATACTTTAAGAAGCAAACCAAAAACAACAACAAATATACTTAACAAACAAGGCCACCAAACAAAAACCTCACCAAACCAATCATTAATTAAATGGTGAAACTCAATGCAAGCCAAAGAGAAAAGATTCTTAATGCCATCCATCTTTGGTAAAAGGACCCCAGAATATCTGAAAGAAAACTGCTTCCTGCAACATAATTAGATATGTTCATTCCAAAGTCAAAACAACAGGAACATAGCTTAGACATATCTTGAAATATCAAAAATCTGTTGTGTGTAGGACTGGAATTGGGGGGAAATCATCTTTTATTTCATGACCACATGACCATGTAGGTGAGACAAAATATGGCCATTTTTATTTCCAAGGAGTATTCTGGCTGCACTTCTTCCAGACCAATTTGTTCCTTCTTCTGGCAGTCCCTGCTGTTTTCGGTATTTTTTGCTAACACTGTCATTCGAAGGCAGCAACTCTTCTTCAGTCTTTCTTGTACATTGTCCAGCTCTCACATGCAGATGAGGCTATTAAAAATACCCTGGCTTGGGTTAGGGGAACCTTTGTCTTCAAAGTAACACATTTTTTAAGGAAAGGAAATTTTTTAAGGTCACAATTAGAATCCTATAAATGTAGTCTCTCCCAATTAGCTTAAATGTTTCTCTGGCAAATTTACTAAAGATGGCATTTTTAAACAATAACTTTACCCACAAAATGTACAGCTATTACTTGCTGCTGTTTTAGAATTTTTTTTTTTTTTCTAATTATCAGCTCTGGGGTTAGTGGTTCAACCAAAGATTATATTGAAATTCTCAGTAGTATTTCCTGTAAGTTATAACTCAATGAAGCCATGCTAAAAGGTCAAATGTTGGCATAGCTTGTTATCAAGGCTTTCCTGTTATTTCACCCTCATCAAGCTAATAATGTATCAGCTTATTGTCATTTTCAGTTAGTGTCTTATAACTTCTAGACCAAATAAGTATGCATGCCTGTTACACAGCAGAGGAAAAGACAGTGTTTGTTTATCACAGAATAAAATAATGAATGGATTTTTATTTAACAAACATTGTACAACATTAAATATTTTAATTTTTTTTTTTTTTTTTAGTTAAAAATATATTTTTTAAGATGCCAATGATCCTTGAAGGCTCTGCAGAACTGGAGTTTGGGATTACTGCTTTGAAATACTCACCAGACACAGTTCTAAGGGCTTTATAAGTACTAACTCAATTTATCCTTATAACAATCCTTAAGGTAGGTGCTATTATTAACCTCATATTACAGAGGAAGAAACTGAAGTATCTCTATACTGAGTGGGGTTGGGATTCAAATGTAAGGCAATCTAGGTCCCAAATTCATGCTCTTAATGACCTTTCAATATTGCTTAAATGAGCGGTGCTAAATAAATGAATGAAATTTATATGTCAAAACAAAGTATCCCCATTTCCAAGAAAACAATGAACAATAAGGGATTTGAGTATTTGAGACACATTTTGGTTTTCATGTAAAAGCAGAGGTCTACAAACTCCTGTGATCCAAAACAAAAAGAGATATTTCTGGCTTCCCCAGATGGCATATCTTCCCCAATGGTAAGATAATTTTGCCTGAAGTCATGCTACACCAAGAAATCAAATGGTCAGACCTAGGCTGCATAATATTCCGCAATATTATGCTGCCCTTCTGAACTTCATGGATTGATTGTTCTAAGCAGTACCTGTATCTGTTTTCATTATAGTCCTGTCTATTGTTTGCTGGAAGCCACAGGAGTGAGTTCAATTCCAGGCCCAAAGGGTGACTCAGGGCAATAGTCTTGGGATTTCGCCAGTCTCTATCACACCAGTAAGTATGGTCTTTTATATGATTTCGAATTTTGCTTAATATTTTTCTCCCACTCTATCTAGGATCTCCTATGCTAATCCCTTTCTGAGTGGTTGACACTGGTAGCTGGGTACCATTTAGTTCTTCTGGGCTCATGGTCATGTAGGCTGAGGTTTGCATGGTCCACTAGTCCCTTGAACTAATTGTTTCCATATGTGTTTGATTTCCTTCATTGTTTCTTTGCTTTGGACAGCAAGAGACCAATTGTTGTATCTTACATGGTCACTTGCAAGCTTTTAAGACCCCAGTCGCTACTCGACAGACTAGGATATAGAACAAGGTTTTTGTGTAGTGTGTTATGCCAAGTGAGCTCAATGTCCCCTGTGACCATGGTCCCGAGTCTATGAGACCAGTGACTCACTCCTGTAGGTGTTTGGTTATGGGTAAGAACTTTGCCCACTGTCAGCTCTATTATATCTATGGACATTCTTATAGCACATACAAATGAGTATATAGAAATATCAACTGCCAAAGGTGTATATAAGGATATATCAACTTATATATGTTGTTGTTGTTAAGTGGTTGAGTGACAGCAACTCACAGTGACCCTATGTACAACAGAACAAAACACTTCCCAGTCAGCACTATCTTTACAATCCATGCTATACTTGAGCCCATCATTGCAGCCACTGTGTCAATCCATCTCATTGAGTATCTTCCTTTTTATGCTGACCCTCCACTTTACCAAGCATGATATCCTCCTCCAGGGAATGGTCCCTTCTGGTCACATGACAAATGTAGGTGAGACAAAGCCTGGCTATTCTCACTTCCAAGGAGTATTCTGGCTGTACTTCTTCCATAACAAATGTGTTCCTTCTTCTGGCAGTCCATGTTATTTTCAGTATTCTTTGCTAACACCAACATTCAAAGGCAGCAACTCTTCTGCAGTCTTCCTTATACATTGTCCAACTTTCACATGTAGATGAAGCTATTGAAAATACCATGGCTTGGGTTAGGGGAACCTTTGTCTTCAAAGTGACATCTTTGCTTCTTAACACTTTAATGAGGTATTTTGCAGCAGATTCACCCAGTGCAGTACAACATTTGATTTCTTGACTGCTGATTCCATTGGTGTTCACTGTGGAACCAAGTAATATGAAATCTTTGACAACATCAATATTTTCTCCATTTATCATGCTGCTGCTTATTGATCCATTTATGAGGATTTTCATTTTCTTTGTGTTATGGTGGAATCCATACTGCAGACTGTAGTCTTTAATCTTCATCAGTAAGTCTTTCAAGTCATCTTTGCTTTCAGCAAGCAAGGTTGTGTCATCTGCATATCACAGTTTGTTAATGAGTCTTCCTCCAATTCGAATGCCACACTCTTCTTTACATAGCCGAGCTTCTTGGATTACTTGCTCAGCATACAGATTAAATAAGTATGGTGAAAGGATGCAACCCTAACATATTGCCTTCCTGATTTTAAACCATGCACTATCCCCTTGTTCGGTTTGAACAACAGTCTCCTAGTCTATATACAGGTTCCTCATGAGCACAATTAAGTGTCCTGGAATTCCCATTCTTTGCAAGATTATCCATAATTTGTTATGATCGACACAGTCAAATGCCTTTGCACAGTCAATAAAACATAGGTAAACATCATTCTAGTATTCGTTGCTTTCAGCCAAGATCCATCTGATATCAGCAATGATATACCTCATTCCAGATCCTCTTCTGAATCCAGCTTGCATTTGTGGAAGTTCCCTGTCAATACACTGCTGCAACCGTTTTTGAATTATCTTCAGCAAGATTTTAATTGCATGTGATATTAATGCTATTGTTCTATAATTTCCACATTCTCTTATATCACCTTTCTATGGAATGGGGACAGATATGGATCTCCTCCAGTTAGTTGGCCAGGTAGCTGTCTTCCAAATTTGTTGGCATAGAAAAGTAAGTACCTCCAGTGCTGCATCAGATTGTTGAAACACCTCAATGGGTATTTTGTCAATTTCTGGGGCCTTGTTTTTGCCCATTTCTTTAGTGCAGCTTGGACCTATTCTTTCATTACCATTGGTTCCTGATCATATGCTACCTCATGAAATAGCTGAATATTGATAATTCTTTTTGGTACAATGACTCTGTGTATTCCTTCCATCTTCTTTTGATGCTTCCTGCCTCATTTAATATTTTGCCATAGCATATTTCAATATTGCAATTTGAGGATTGAATTTTTTCTTCAGTTCTTTCAGCTTGAGAAATGCCAAGCATGTTGTTCCCCTTTGATTTTCTAACTTTAGATCTTTGCACATTTCTTTATAATGTTTTGCTTTGTCTTCTCAAGCTGCCCTTTGGATTCTTCTGGTCAGCTCTTTTATCTTATCATTTCTTCCATTCACTTTAGCTATTCTCTGTTCAAGAGCAAGTCCTAGAGTCTCTTTTGACATCCATTTTGGTGTTTTCTTCTTTTCCTGTCTTTTTATTGGCCATATGCTTTCTTCATGTATGATGTTCTTGATATCATCCCACATCTTATCTGGTTTTTGATCATTGGTTTTCAGTGCATCAAATCCATTCTTCAGATGATCTCTAAATTCAGGTGAGATGTAACTAAGGTCATGTTTTTCCTCTCTTGGACTTTTTAAAATTTTTCTTCAGCTTTAACTTAAACTTGCATATGTGCAATTGATAATCTGTTCCACAGTCAACTCCTGGCCTTATTTTGACTGATAATATTGAGCATCTCTATCTTCACTTTTCACAGATGTAGTCAATCTGATTCCTCTGTATTACATTTAGTGAGGTCCATGTTTATAGCCACCATTATGTTGTTGAAAAAAATGGTATTTGCAATGAATAAGTCATTGGTGTTGCAAAATTCTATCATACAATCTCTGGCTTATATATAGTCATGGGCATATTCCATTTTTCCCAATCATACATGAACATTTAGCCTATCTACCTATGTATCTTTGGTAGTTATGTTTGTGTGTCAACTTGTCTGGGCCTGGTTGAGTGGCTGGGCAGCTGGTGGTAGTTATTCCCCATGATGAGACTGGCAATCAACTCCATGGTGGGATCTACCACAAGCAGCTGAGT
>NW_006921822.1:280806-289264 GCF_000298275.1 Orycteropus afer afer
TAGGATTGCCCAACCTTCCTTCTGAGGAGTGGCTGGTGGGTTTGAACCGCCAGCCATCTGGTTAGCAGGCAAGTGCCTTAGCCACTCTGCTACCAGAGCTCCCTCCTAATGCAGTATTTTAGTATATAAAAATATTTACCTTTGTTGTCTGTTGTGGTGCACCTTTCCTTAGTATTATTGTGTTGGTCACTCGCTTTTGGTATATTTCTTTCCTGTCACCCAAATCAGTACTTTTCTCTTACTTATCTAGTAGTATTCCATCCGCTCCCCTCCCAGCCCTGGGAACTAAGATAGGAAGTTTCTTTCCATATTTAATCCTTTCATTGGCTTTTTACAATAGTGGATACATATAATATTTGTCCTTCTGTAATTAATTTTTTTCACTCAGCATTATATCCTCCAAGTTCTCATATCTATGTTATGAGGTGTTTCATGTATTCTTCATTTTTCTTTAATGGTGCATAGTATTCCATTGTATATACGTACCATAGCTTGCTTATCCATTCATCTGTTGATGGGCACTTAAAACCAAAACCAAACTCACTGCCATTGAGTTGGATCTGACTCATAGCAACCCTTCCTTGGCTTTCCAAGGTGGTATCACTACATACGTAGATTGCCCAATCTTCCTTCTTAGGAGTGGCTGGTAGGTTTGAACTGCCAGCTTTCTGGTTCGCAGTCTTAGGCACTGCACCACCAGAGCTCCTTGATGGACTCTTAGGTTGTTTCTATCTCTTTGCTAATGTGAATAGTGCTAGAATGATAGCTTACCCATTGCTAACACTACTTATAATTTGTGTAAATAAAATTTTAAGATAACTTTACTTGACTTCAAAATCTGTTCCCTAACATCTAGGTTTGTCTGCTTCCCATTGATACTGCATCGCCCCACCACTAAGAAAATATTACTGGTTCAGGTCTTAGTATTTAACATAAGATTAGATAAGCCATGATGGAAACTACCATTCATTTATTCATCAGTTTTTTCTTGAGCATCTAGTAAATTCTAAGCACTGTGTTTAGTACAGAGACACAGAAACGAATAAACCTTTAGCTCAGCATCCAGGAGTTCATAGTCACATTCAATGAAACTAACAGTTATGCTATCATGGGAAAAATAACTGTTAAGGAAGTGTGGCAAAATCACAAAGCAGGGACAGCGAAATCACACCTGGATGTGTGTCTTGGATAGGGGAAGTCAGTGAAGGTGTCCAAGAGGAGCTGATGTTTGAGTTGCAACTTAAAACATCAGTAAGAATAAGCTTTTCAAGCTATGAAAAGATCATGCATAAAAAGCTATGAAAAAGAATGGAGAGTTTTAGAAAAAACATTTGGGAATATGGTGAACGATAAGGCTAGAAATTGAGGGCAGGATCAGATAGAGTATGGAGGCCAATTAGGTGACAAACTGTGTACTTGTAAATTACAGGCTATAATTTTCATTTTAGAGGGCAACAATATACAGAAAAACAGTAAATCTGAGGACATAGGGTCAGTTAGAAAAATGTACTAGGCTAAAGGGCATGAATATTTAAAAACCTCAATATATGTTTCTAAGCCACCTGAGTAATTAAATGAAGTGGGAAACAGTTCTACCCTTCTCCAACTGACAAACAAATGTTTGTTTTCCTTATTTTCTTATGTTACGTACTTTGCATTTTTTCACATTAGCAGTTCTTATCTCTCTGAGTAAGCATCCTTGGAAAATTGCAAGTTGTAAAAAATGAAATTGAATGCATAGATAATATCCTAGATATTAGTGAGCTGAAATAGACTGGTATTGGCCATTTTAAACTAGATAATCATATGGTCTACAATGCCAGGAATAACAAATTGATGAGGAATGGAGTCACATTCATTGTTAAAAGGACATTTCAAGATCTGTCCTGAAGTACAATGTTGTCAGTAATAATATAATATCTGTGATAGTTGGAGCTGTGTGTCAACTTGGCTAGACCACAATTCTGTGTGGTTTAAGCAGTTGTAATGTGGGTTATTCCCATGATGGGATCAGAGGCACATGTTTTGAGCAGCCAGTCTGTTGAAAGGGAGTTTCCCTAGGGGTGTGGCCTGCTTCCAATATATTTATGGACATCCTGGGAAAAGGGACACTCTTCTGTGGATCAGGATCCTGTTGTGTTACTTAAAACTGTCCATGAGCAAACAATCCACCATTCGGCCTGGAGAGCTTGGATTTGTCATTCGTTGGAGTCAACAGCCAGTATACTGCCTGCCAACCTTGAGCTCGTCAGCCCCTGCAGCTGCGTGAGTTGGGAAAGGCCTCCAGCTTGACATTTGATCCAAGAACTTGGGACTTGCCAGCTTCTATAAGTGTGTGAGCCATTTTCCTAAGATTAATTTCTCTTTCTCTATATGTATATACAAGCTTTACTGGTTTTGCTTCTGTGGAGAACCCAGCCTAACACAATATCCATATGCTTACAAAGAAGAATACAAGGAATACAACTATTGTACAGATTAAAGTACCAACCACTAAAGCCAAAGTTGAAGAAATTGAAGATTTTTATCTTCTTCTGCAATCTAAAAATGACCAAGCATGCAATCAAGATGTACTGATAATTACTGGTAATTAGAATGTGAAACTTAGAAACAAAGAGAAGCATCAACTGTTGGAAAATATTACCTTGGAGATCAAAATGATACTAGAGATCACATGATAGAATTTTGCAAGATCAATGACTTATTCATTGCAAATGCCTTTTTTAAACCACATGAACCGCAACTATACATGTGGCACTTGACAGATGGAATACACAGGAATTAAATTGACTACATTTGTGGAAAGAGATGATGGAGAAGCTCAACAATATTAGTCAGAACAAAGCTGGGTGACTGTGGAACAGACTATCAATTTCTCATGTGCTAGTTCAAGTTAAAGCTGAAGAAAATTAAAATAAGGGCACAAGAACCAAAATATGATCTAGATTATATCCCACCTGAATTTAGAGACCATGTGAAGAACAGACTGACATATTGAACACAAATGACTAAAGACCAGATGAGTTATGTAATGATATCAAGGACATCATACATGAAGAAAGTTAAATGAATGTCAGAAGAGACTCTGAAACTTGGTCTTGAGCACAGAGTATGTGAATGTAAGAAATGATGAAGCAAAAGAGCTGAACAGAGGATTTCAAAGAGCACCTAGAGGGGACAAAGTAAATTATCATAATGAAATATATGAAGAATTGAAGGTGGAAAATCAAAGGGGGAGAATATGCTTAGCATTTCTTTTTTTTTTTTTTTTTTTTGTGATTTGGGTGAAGATTTACAGAGCAAATTCACTCTCCATACAGCAGTTCACATATACTTTGTCTCATGTCATTGACCACAGTTTACCACAATGCAACAGCTCCCCTCCCACTTCCTTCCCACAGTCACCACTTCCCAGTGTCCATCCCTCCATACTCTCCTGCCCCCTGAGATGTCTCGCTGTTTAGCATTTCTTAAACTGAAAGAAATTAAGAAAAAATTCAAACCTCGAGTTGCAATATTGAAGGATTCTGTGGGCAAAATACTGAATGATGCAGGAAACATCAAAAGATGATATAAGGAATATACAGAGTCATTGAATCAAAAATAATTTGTTGATGTTCAACAGGTTCACCAGGTAACATGATCAAGAACCGATGATGTTGAAGGAAGAAATCCAAACTGCACTAAAGGAACTGGCAAAAAAAATGAGGCCCCAGGAATTGATGATGTTTCCACCTATTGAGATGTTTCAAAAAATGGATACAATGGTGGAGGCACTCATATGTTTATGCCAAGAAATCTGGAAGACAGCTACCTAGCCAACTGACTGGAAGAGATCCATATTTGTGACCATTCCAAAGAAAAGTGATCCAAAAGAGAATGGAAATATCAAACAATATCATTAATATCATAAACCAAAATCATATCGTGGTAGTTATGTTTGTGTGTCAACTTGGCCGGGCCTGGTTGAGTGGCTGGGCAGCTGGTGGTAGTTATTCCCCATGATGAGACCGGCAGTCAATTCCATGGTGGGATCTACAACAAGCAGCTGAATAGCTGCCTTTGGGCTGTGGTCTGCTTCCTGTATATAAGGAGAAGCCTTGAGAATGGTCTCTAGTTTTTGGCATGCTTGGACCCTGCATGTAGACATGTCATTGCTCAGCAGCCTGCTATGTTCTGCCAACCTTGGGACTTACAATGGACTTAAGTTAATGGCCTTCCATGTGGTTTGGTAACATCAGGACTGTGCCTTTTTTACTTGTCAACCTTTGGGCCTCTCAGTCTCAGCAGACAGCAGCTGCCTGAGTGAAGAAACACCTCTACCTCCAGTGGTCCGGCAGCAGGAGGCAGAGCTGGACCCCCAAGGTTGAGGGGCTTTCACTCAGCCCCTAGAATCTGGCACTTTGAACTTGGACTTAAAGCCTCCATATTGTAAGAATAAACTCCTATTTGTTAAGGCCATCCTATTTGTGGTATATTTCCTGTCAGAACAGCACCAGGTAACCAGAACACATATGCAAATAAAAATTTACTGAAGATAACCCATGTTCATTGAAGCACTATTTACAATAGCAAAAAGATGGAAACAACCTACATGCCCATCAACAGAAGAATGGATAAGCTAACTATGGTACATACACACAATGGAATACCATGCAACACTAAAGAATAATGTAGACTCTATAAACACCGCATAACATGGATGAATTTGGAGGACATTATGCTGAGTGAAACAAGTCAATCATTAGAAGGACAAATATTGTTATTTGTTCATTATTGTAAAAAGCAAAGGAAAGGTTTATATATGGAAGGAAACTGTCTTTATTGGTTCTCAGGGGTGGGGGAGGGGTGGGAACATTGCAAAAATAAATAAAATAAAATAATTTTTTTAAAAAAAAGGTATTTAAAAGATGATGACAGCAGTACATTGAAAGGGAAGTGCCAGTAATTCAAGATGGATTCAGAAGAGGATGTAGAAAGGATATCATTCCTAATCTGATATTAGATGGATCTTGGCTGAAAGCAAATAATACCAGAAAGATGGTTACCTGTGTTTTGCTGACTATGCAAAGGCATTAGACCATGTGGATCATAACAAATTATGGATAACCTTGTGAAGAATGGGAATTCCAGAACCCTTAGTGGTGCTCATGTGGAATTTTTACATAGACCAAGAGGCAGTCATTTGAATAGAACAAGGGGATACCGATAATTTAAAATAAAAAAAGGTCTGTGTCAAGGTTGTATCATTTCACCATATTTATTCAATCTGTATGTGGAGAAAATAATCTGAGAAGCTGGAGAATATAAAGAAGAATGTGGCTCAGGATTAGAGGCAGACTCATTTGTTGGTATTGTCATTTTTAGGCTCCGACTCATAACGAACCTATGTACAACAGAACAAAACACTGCCCGGCCCTGCCACAGCCTCACAATCCTTGCTATACCTGACTCCATCATTGCGGCCATTGTGTCAATCCATCTCCTTGTGGGTCTTCCCCTTATTCACTGACTCTCACTTTACCAACCATGATATCCTTCTCCAGAGAACAGTCCCTTCTGACAACATGACCAAAGTAGGTGAGACAAAGTCTGGCCATTCTCACTTCCAAGGAGCACTCTGGTTGTATTTTGTCCAGGACAGATCCTTTAGTTCTTCAAGAGCCCATAATACTTTCAAAATTCTTTGCCAACAACACAACTCAAAAGCATGATCTCTTCTTAGGTCTTCCTTATTCATTGCCCAGCTTCCACATGCATATGAGGCAATTGAAAACACAATGGCTTGGGTTAGGCACACCTTAGTCTTCAAAGAGACATCCGTGCTCTCCCCCCCTTTGAAAAAGTCTTCTGCAGCAGATTCGCCCAGTGCAATATGTCATCTGATGTCTTAACTGCTACTTCCATTGGTGTTGATTGTGGGACCAAGTAATATAAAATTTTTGACAACTTCAACCTTTTCCCCATTTATCGTGATGGTGCTTAGTAGTCTTGTTGTGAGGATTTTTCTTTTCTTTATGTTGATAATCCATACTACAGACTGTACTTTTTAATCTTCATTAGTAAGTGCTTCAAGTCATCTTTACTTTCAGCAAAGTTATGTCATCTGTGTATTGCAGGTTGTTAATGAATCTTCCTCCAATCCTGATGCTATGTTCTTCTTCCCATAGTCCAGCTTCTCAGATTGTTTGCTCAGGCTGAATAAGTATGTTGAAAGGATAAAACTCTGACACATTCCCTTCCTGATTTTAAACCATGCACTATCCCCTTGCTTTGTTTGAACAACAGCCTCCTAGTCTATATTTAGGTTCCTGATGAGCACAATTAAGTGTTCTGGAATTTCCATTCTTTTCAATGTTATCCACAATTTGTTAGGATCCACACAGGTGAATGCTTTTGCATAGTCAATACAACACAAGTAAACATCTTTCTTGTGTTCTTTGCTTTCAGTCAACAATGATATCCCTCATTCTACATCCTCTTCTGAATCCAGCTTACATTTCTGGAAGTTCACTGTGAATATACTACTACAACAAATTTTGAATTATCTTCAGCAAGATTTTATTTGCATGTGATATTAATGATATTGATTGATATTTTCCACATTCGATTGGATCACCTTTCTTTGCAATGGGTACAAATATGGCTCTCTTCCACTCAGTTGACCAGATAGCTGTCTTCCAAATTTCTTGACATAGATGAGTAAGTGCCTCTAGCATGGCATCTGTTTGTTGAAACATCTCAAAGCCATATTGTCCCACTACAGGTGGTTTTTCTTTGTTTCAAACTTTTGCATTCCAATCGCCAGTAATAATCAACACATCTTGATTGGATGTTTTATCAATTTCAGACTGCAGAAGTTGGTAAACATCTCCTTTGGCTTTGGAGGTTGCTACGTAAATTTGGACAGTAGTAGTATTATCTGGTCTTCCTTGTAGGTGTATGGATATTATCCCATCACTAACAGCTTTGTAGGAGCTCTGGTGATGTAGTGCCTAAGGCATTTGATTGCTAACCAGAAGGCTGGTGGTTCAAAGCCACAGGCCACTCCTTGGAAGGAAGGTTGGAAAATCTACTTCTATAGTGATACCACCTTGGATATTGAAGGAGAGGTTGCTATGAGTCAGATCTGACTCCACAACAGAGAGTTTGGTTTTTTAACAGCATTGTACTTCAGGATAGATCTTGAAACATATTTTGTGATAATGAATGCCATGTCATTTCACTTCAATTTGCCACGGCCAGCATGGTAGATAATATGGTTATCTGATTCAGAATGCCCAAAACCAGTCCATTTCTACTCACTAAAGCCTAGGGTTGTGATCTTTATGTGTTCCATTCCATTTTTGACAACTTTCAATTTTCCAAGGTTCATACTTCATATATTCCATGTTCTGATTATTCATGGATGCTTGCATGTGTTTCTTACTGTTTTGAGTCATGACCCATCATCAAATAGAGGTTCCTAAGGTTTTACTCCATCCACATCTTTAAGGTTGACTCTACTTTGAGGAAGCAGCTATTCCCCAGTAGCATTTTGAGTGCCTTCTCACCTGAGGGGCTCATCTTCCAGCACTATATTGGACAATATTTTAGGTCTATTCATAAATTTTTCTAGTAATATATCAGATAATGTCTCATTGAGAATGAGAGAAAGGGGATTAAAAGCCAGGAACCCAGACAGAGGAGCAGTCAACAGCAGGGATCCAGGTGAGGAGAGGGAACCCAGGCACACCCAAAGCAGCAGGATGGGAGAGCTGGAGAAAGGGATTAAAAGGCCCAAGAACCTGGACAGAGGAGCAGTCAGCCACAGGGACCAAGGTAAGGGTGGTACAAGAGGTTTCCAACAAGACAAACTTGTCTGTCGGTTCATCCTACCATGGTGACGTGTTGATGTGAGTTTTGAGGCTGAGCCACTGGTGTTTCAAACCCAGTGTGATGCACATGGTGCACAGGTATCAGCTCAGCTTACAGACTGAGACAGACTAGGAAGAAGGAAGAGGCCATCCACTTCTCAAAGAATTGGCCAGGGAAAACCTTATGAATAGCAAAGAAACACTGTTTGATATATTACTGTGCAACTTTATGAATAGTCCAGTTAGGTTAGAAGGCTCTCAAATTAGGACTGGGAAAGAGCTGCATCATCTGAGTAAACCCAGCCATACACATATGGATAAGGTAAAGCTTTTGAGACCTCCATTTGCTGATGTGGCACCACTCAAATTGAAGAGAAACTGCTGCAGACATGCATTAATCATCAGAACATGGAATGTACGAAATATGAATCTAGGAAAATTGGAAGTTGTCAAAATGAAATGGAATGCATACAAATTGATATCCTCAGCATTGTTGTTGCTGTTGTTGTTATGTACAGTCAAGTCGGACCCGACTCATAGTGACCCCTCTTTGGGTTTCCAAAGCAGTATCACTACGGAAGTAGATTGCCCCATCTTCCTTC
>NW_006921822.1:290505-309898 GCF_000298275.1 Orycteropus afer afer
GGCGAAGAACAAGGCTCTGGGAATTGATGGAATACCCATTGAGATATTTCAACAAATGGATGCCCCATTGGAGGCACTCACTTGGTTATGCCAAGGGATTTGGAAGACAGCTACCTGGACAACTGACTGGAAGAGATCCATATTTTTACCCATTCCAAAGAAAGGTGATCCCACAGAATGTGGAAATTATAGAACAATATAATTAAAATTGCACACAAGTAAGATCTTACTGAAGATAATTCAAAAACATTTACAGCAGTATATTGACAGGGAACTTCCAGAGGTGCAAGCTGGATTCAGAAGAGGACCCGGAACAAGGGATATCATAGTTGTTGTCAGATGGATCTTGGATCAAGGCAAATACCAGAAAGATGTTTACTTGTGTTTTTGGTGTTTACTATGCAAAGACATTTGATTGTGAAGATCATGACAAATTGTGGATAACATTGACAAGAATGGGAATTCCAGAACACTTGATTGTACTCATGAGGAACCTGTACCTTGACCAGGAGGCTGTCATTCAAACGGAACAAGGGGACACTACATGGTTTAATATCAAGAAGGGAGTGTGTCAGGGTTGTATCTTTTCCCCACACTTACTCAATCTATATGCTGAGCAAATAATCTGAGACATTGTACTATATGAAGAAAAATGTGGCACCAGGATTGGAGGTAGACTCATTAACAACCTGAGATACACAGACAATAAAACTTTGCTTCCTGAAAGTGAGGATGACTTGAGGCACTTACCAATGAAGATTGAAGAATACAGTCTGCAGTATGGATTACGTCTCAATATAAAGAAAACAAAAATCCTCACAACTGGACCAATGAGCAGCATCACAATAAATGGAGAGAAGATTGAGGCTGTCAAAGAATTCACATTGCTTGGTTCTACAATCGATGCAAATGGAAGCAGCAGTCAGGACATTAGACGACATATAGCATTGGGAAGTTCAACCATGAGGGAACTGTTTCAAGTGCTGAGGAGCAAGGATATCTCCTTGAGGACTAAGGTGCACCTGACACAAGCCATGATATTTCCAATCACCTCATATGCGTGTGAGAGCTGGACAATGAATAAGGAAGACCAAAGAAGAGTAGATGCTTTTGAGTTGTGGTGCTGGTGAAGAATGCTGAAAGTACCACGGAGTGCTAAAGGATCTAACAAATCTGTCCTGGAGGAAGTGCACCTGAAATGCTCCTTGGAAGCGAGAATGGCCAGACTTCATCTCACCTATTTTGGTCATATTGTCAGAAGGGACCATTCCCTGGAGAAGGATGTCATGCTTGGTAGGCGGAGCATCAACAAAAGAGGGGGAGGCCTTCAACGAGATGGATTGACATGGTGGCTACAATGATGGGCTCAAGTATAGCAGGGATCATGGAGCTGGCACAGGATGAAGCAATGTTTCATTCTGCTGTGCATGGGGTTGCTATGAGTTGGAAATGACTCAACGGCACCTAACAACAACAACATCATCATTGCTATTCATTGGCCAATTTTTTTGAGAAATGGATGGTCCCTTCCTTCTTTTGAGTCTGTCTTAGTCTGGTAGCTCTGCTGAAACCTTTCCACCATGGATGACCCTACTGGAATTTGAAATACTAATGGCTTAGCCTCTAGCCTCAGAGCAACATGCAAACCACCACAGTACAACAAACTGACAGATGAGTGCTAGGGAAGACTCATTAACAACCTGCAATATACAGGTAACACAACGTTGCTTGCTGAAAGTAAAGAAGACTTGAAGTCCTCAATGAAAGTCAAAAACTACACCATTCAGTATGGATTACACCTCAACATAAAGAAAACAAAATTACTCCCAACTCGACCAATAACAATATCAAATAAATGGAGAAAGATTGATTTTGTCAGGATTTCATTTTATTTTGATACACAATCCACAACCAAGGAAGCAGCAATCAAGATAAATTCAGTATTACATTGGGCAAATCTTCTGCAAAAGACTTCTTTAATATGTTGAAGAACAAAGAGGTCACTTTGAAGACTAAGGTGCACGTGATCCTAGCCATGGTATATTCTTTCTTTTTTTTTAAATTGTGATTTGAGTGAAAATTTACAGAGCAAATTCACTTTCCATATAGCAGTTCACATACACTTCGTCTCATGACATTGACTACAATTTATCACAATGCAACAGCTCCCCTCCCACTGTGTCCATCCCTCCATGCACTCCTGCCCCCTGAGCTGTCTCCCTTTGCATAAGCAGCCCTTCTTTCTCCCATAATTCTTCTCTCCAAGGAGTGTATCTACTTCAGGTAAATGTTCAACTCATATGCCTGTCTTTTGTTTGTCTGGAAGCCATAGGTATGGATTCAATTCCAGACCTAAAGGGCAGCTAGGGGCCATAGTCTCAGTGGTTCCACAAGCCATGGTATTTTCAATAGTCTCACGGACATGTGAGAACTGGACGACGAATAAGGAAGACCATGGAATAATTGATGCATTCGAATTGTGGTGTTAGCAAAGATTACTGAATGTATCATGGAGTCTAGAAGAGTGAACAAATCTATTTTGGAGGAAATACAGCCAGAATGCTCTCTAGGAGCAAGAATGGCCAGACTTTGTCTCATATTTTGGTCATATTGTTTGAAGGGACCACTTCCTGGAGAATAACTTCATGCTAGATAAAGTAGAGGGTCAGTGAGAAAGGGGAAGACCCTCAAATCTATGTATTGACCCAATGGCTGCAATGATGGACTCAAGCATGGCAATGAATCTGAGGATGGTAAGGGCCAGGAAGTGTTGAGTTCTGTAGAACACAGGCTTCCTGTGAGTTGAAACCAACTTAACAAGAACAACAAGTATTATTCATGATACAATCAAGCATTATTCATGATACATTTCTTTTTCAATGTAAATTTAATTAAATTTTGAAAAAGTCTATGACTTAAATATCCAAAAGAATTATGGTGGAGAATCACTGTTCAGAGATACTTATGAGAAAAATTCTATACTGCAGACTATGCAGAAGAAAATAAACTTTGTTTGAACTTTAAGTCAAAATTGTACTTGGAAAATCACCTTGCTCCTCTATGGGAAAAGGTCTTAGACATCACTTTCCAGGAATATCTCTTTAGAAAAAAATATTTAAAAATGCAAAATAGTGGTTCACACCTAAGTAAAATTAAACTTGGACTCTTAATCTACTGACAGTTGGAAAGGGAACTTTTCTCCCAATTGCCTGCTGTATTAAAGCCGACTTTGGCTAATCTCTATTTATAAATTGGGCTTCTTCTTGCACTTAACTCACACGCTGCAAAAGTAGCTTTTAATTTGGCAGAAATTCCTTCATATTTACATTAACTATGAACCACCCATGCATGCCAGAGAATTAGTTTCCATTTGAACCACCTGGGAGATTATTTGAGCTGAAAAGCATCCTTAACACTGGACAGAAATACTTTTGCTTGCGTAACACTGCAGAGGACGATGCCGAGCCTGGAAACAGATCTGGACTCTCACACACTCATGTTACAGAAGGAAAGAGTGTGTCAGTTTCTCCACAAGTGGCTGGCGAATGGGCCCCTAAACAAGTGGCTGGGGGAAGGATCAAGCTGAACTGTGTCCTGACAGATGGCATGGTGAGCTCAGATTTTCCAGTCTTGTCAGACTACAAACAGGCACCATTCTGCACCCCATTGCTTGCTCACTCAGGGAGCTCTACTTACACACAGGAGGGTGTCTGCTCCGCCACCACGAACCTGCATCTCCCTTTGATGCAGTAATGCTTGTACTGCTTAGGGCACCTAGAGAAGTGACCTCTCCGCTTTGATTGTGTGGTTGTAGCTGAAAAATGAGAAAAAGTTCAATAAATCAACTCACTTACATACATATTTGTAAGTAGTATCATATTCCTATCTTTACTACTAGATTTTTCTTTTTCTAAAAAAAATATTTTCCTATTTCTCATATATCTTTCCCTCTACACTAGGATAGAAGACTTTTGTAGCCCCAAATTGTCTGTGAAGAATTGGTAATGTGGGTTGTGGTGGGAAAGCTTCATATTTTAATTAATTAAGACATGTCTTTACCTTGCTAAAACCTTCTTTGCTGAAATATTGGCATTGTTGAAAGAGTGAAATACATGTATGGTAAGAGAAAATGTCTTTTTATTTTATTTTTTCTTTTTGTTGGGAAGCTTATTGGAGCATTGAACGTAAGAGAAGAGTTTTTGTTTGTTTAGTTTCCTTTATAGCTTAAACACTTACATAGCACTTACTGAGTATCAGATGCTGATCTATATATTTGACAGGTTAACTTGTTTAATGCTCTTAACAGTGATGCCCAGGTGCCACAAGTGGTTTGTGATTGGCTGCTAACCCAAAGGTTGGTCATCTGAACCCATTCAATGACTCTCTCTGGCAATCTGGTTTTGTAAAGATTACAGCCAAGAAAACCCTATGAGGTAGTTCTACTCTGTAATACATAGGGCTGCCATGAGCCAGGGTCTGACTCAATGTCAACTAACAACAGCAACAATGTTCACAATAGCTGTGAGGTTGTTGTTGTTGTTGTTATGTGCCATCGAGTGGGATCTGACTCATAGCGACCCCTCCTTGGATTGCTGAGGCAGTATCACTACGGAAGTAGATTGCCCAACCTTCCTTCCGAGGAGTGGCTGGTGGGTTTGAACCGCCAGCCTTCTGGTTAGCAGTCAAGTGCCTTAGGCACTATGCTACCAGAGCTCCCAGCTGTGAGGTTGTTGTTGTTGTTGTTGTTATGTGCCGTCGAGTCGGCCCCGACTCATAGCGACCCCTCCTTGGGTTTCCGAGGCAGTATCACTACGGAAGTAGGATTGCCCAACCTTCCTTCCGAGGAGTGGCTGGTGGGTTTGAACCGCCAGCCGTCTGGTTAGCAGGCAAGTGTCTTAGCCACTATGCTGTGAGGTTAGTATCGTTTTAATTCAAATTCTTTGTTTTACACATAAACAAAGCAAAACACATGGAGGTTAAATAACCCCCCAAGTTCACACAGCTAGTAAGTGGCAGAAGAGGGACTCAAACCTAGCTGTCTTGCCTTAGATTCTATGCTCTTGACCACTTCATTCTGGCACCTCTGACTAGCCAGCTGTTCCGCCGGTATCTGTCATCTACTCACAGCCCGATGTGCACAGTAGTCACATTTGTGTGAATGAAGAAGCAATGAACTGGAAGCATCAGGCCTGGGTTTCAGTCTTGAACTGACTTCCTTGTCTTACCTTCTTAGAGCCATGATTTTCTCATTTTTCATCTAAGGACAGTGATAGGTGACAATTCCCCATCACTCACATATGTAAAGTTTCAATAAATAATATTATCAAGAAAAATAGTACAGGAATACTAACTAGCTGTTTCATCTGTTGCTTCACAACCAATGTTTATCCACACCCAGAGAAAACACTAAGTAGTCATGTCCTGTCCAGGACCTGACTTTCCATGTTCATGACACAACCAATAGCATGTGGAACTCAGACACCTGGGAAGCCAGATAGACCAAAAGGTGTTCATTTCAGAAGGGCGATTTCACACTCTTTGGTCTAGCACCCAGTATCCTAATGACATTAAAAATTTGTTTTATTAATAGCAGTGACTACAGAACTTTCTAATTAGTATTATGAAAAGGATATATGTGATCTCTCAGGACTACCAGAAAGAGGGCTCTCAAAGGACTTTGAACGATCTATGCAAAGCAAATTCCTGTCATGCCAGGTACAGAGTTACGGAGGGTAGCAGAATGCTGCTGAGAAACCGGCTGACCAGGTTTCAGTCAGTGACTTGATTACCAATTACGCTGACTGCTTGTATGGGCCAGACATTTGCTTCCATGGATGCCAATCATTGGGACTCTTATCAGAAGGACTGAAATTTCTCCCAGAGGTACCTGCAAAATGTGTCAAGGCAAATAAATATCTGTACTTTGGCAAATAAATTGATCAGTTAACTACTATTTTTGAATATTTTCAATTTCCATAGTCCTGGTGCAGGTGTTGAAAAAAAATTAAATGGTGCAACAGAACATATTAATAGCAAAGTGAATAAAAAAGAACATGGTAATTGTATAAAGAGTTGTGATGCACTGGGAAGTAGAAAGAATAATGCATTAGGTAGGAATAAAGAAACTAGTGGTTAATTTGGAGCTTTGGCTTTAATTAGCTGTGTGAATGTGAGCAAGCTAATTAAGCTCTCAGCCTCTGCTTCCTCATCAGTAAGCTGAGTATAATAGTATCCACCTATAAGCACTACTGGCAGGCTCAAATATATATATATATATATTATATATATATATATAATATGTTCCTAGCAGTGTACCTGAGACCGTAAAGAGCTCAATAAATGAGTTGATTCTAGAATGTGGAAATTCTTGGCCACCTTAAGAGAAATCCTGATAGGTATTAAGAGTGCTTAGCTGATGAAAGACACATTTCTGGAAAAATTGGAGGAGGTAAGCAAAAATTGAGTTATGAAGAATGTCAAGAACAAAGGTATGTCAAAAAATGGACATCTAGTGTAGAAAGTGGTAGAGAGATTTCATAGAAATGAAAGGATCATGAAGGAAAGCACCCAACTTCAGGCTGAGAATGAGAGTTAAAAACCTCAAATGTCAGTAGGCTGAAGTACTTATATTTGAAATATATACAAGACAGAAGAGAACTGATGAAGACTCTTAAGGATTAAATCGAACAAATAAATAGATAACAAAGTTCATTGCTCTCAAGTCGATCTGACTCATGGGGAGCCCGTGTATCACAGAGTAGAACTGCTCCATAGGGTTTCCTTGGTTGTAATCTTTACAGAAGCAGATCACCAGTCCTTTTTTCTGCCATGCTGCTGGGTGTGTTAGAGCCACCAACTTTTAGGTTGGTAGTTGAATGCAAACTGTTATGTGCCACCCAGGGTGCATGCAAATGATATTCTTTAAACTACGAAGTGCTGCATCAAATTATTAGGAGAGTTCAGGTTGGATTAGAGTAGGAAGATGCTGAGGGCAAGGAGAAAATAGGACTTACCTGAGCCAAACAGATACATGTGATGTGGGCCTGGGCCAGAGTCATGAGGGGCAAGGAGATGAATTTGAGAAGTAGCAAGATTTAATGAGAGACCTGATGAGTTCCAGAAAGGCTTTTCCTTTTCTTGCTTTTCAAAACATCCCTGCCTTTAAATATAAGCCATATCACTTTGTCCTGAAACTTACTTGTCTATCTAGTTACTATGACCCTTTAAATATAGCTGGTCTTTTCATAAACACCCTACAGATTGTGACACCCAAAAGCTCCTTAACCAGCAGCTGCTTGATGTAGTGATTTGATCAGTCTCAGTTCGTCCAAGCAGCACAAATTCCTGCCAGGAAAACGGTTGCCAGGCCCTGTTTTGATCCCTCACAGAGCTCCTTCCTTGGTCAAATAAGCATGTGCTTAAATATTCCCAGCATTATTTGGATTTTAAAACCCTTCCAGGCCACCAAGCAAAAAATGCCCAGTGATTTCTCCATGGAACTTTAAAACCTAGAAGAAAAATAAATCACATAGACTGTCATAGAAACACAGATGGGATCCTCTCCTCCTCTCTCATGGTAAAGAGAGTTTATCAACATTCTCCCCTTGCAAACTGCAACTGAAATTCCACTTGCTTTTCATCTAGTATTCATCAAGGTCACATTATTAGAAAATTGAACAAACTGTGAAACCTAAAGTTTGCTGCCTATCATGAGACCTAAGGACATAGGGGAGGGGATGGCAAAGTCTACCCTCCTATTCCAGAGATGTTTATCAAGAAAAAGGAAAAATTAATCCCATGGCAAAAAATGATCAGTTCCATGTTTGTGTTTCTCTTTTGAGAACTGAATGGCTTGAAAATATAACAAATGCAATTATTTTTCCTCCCAGTTATCTTTTTATAGCCCACATCTCAGAACCAAAGCATTCCTGTGGGAGTAAGTTTGTCCCACAGAATTGCATGACAAACTTTATCAACTAGTGGGTCATGCAGCATCACCAAAAAAAGAAGAAAAACAAAGTCATTACCATAGAGTTGATTCCAACTTATAGTGGCCCTCATTGGGTTTCCAAGGTGGCAGATCTTTACAGCAGATTGCCTTATCTTCCTTCTACAGAGCAGCTAGAGGGTTTGAACTGCCAACCTTCTGGTTAGCAGTCAAATGCCTTAGGCACTGTGCCACCAGAGACCCTGGCAGCGTACAGCAATGGAATCTCTTGAATTGATGGCCACTATAGATAATAACAACATAGATAATAAATGTCAATCTCTTCATGGGACACTATTTTAGAAGGATTCCAAAAGCTAATTAAAGGAGAGTCCACTAGGTTTACTAAAGGCTACATATGTCAAAATCTGATTCTAAGCCTTGTAAAAGAGATGGGAAGCCAGACAACCTCCTCGGATAATATGAATAGTTAGACAAGAAGTAGGAGTCCCTAGGTGGTGAAAACTGTTAACATGTTCCATCAGAAGTTCAGAAGTTCAAATCCACCTAGAGGCCCCACAGAAGAAAGCCTTGTCAATCTACTTAAAAAAAAAAAAAAAAAAAAAATCAACCACTAGAAATCCTGTGAAGCATAGCTCTACTCTGAAACACATAAGGCTGCCATGCATTGGGATAGATACAAAGGCAAGTTCTATTTTTTTGGATGAAAAGTGGTCAATTCTTCTAGGCTAAATTAAAGTGGAGGAATGGAACAGACACCCAAATGACTTAATTTTGATATGGAATTGTCCTCACTTTGATGGGTGTTCTGATTAAATATGGTGACCCATGTGTGTCAAACTAGAACTATGATCCACAGGTTGTCAGTGGCTGATTTTTTGTAAGTAGATGACCAGGCCTTTCCTCTGAGGTACCTCTGCATGAACTGAGACCTCCAAAATTCTCATTAATTTCTGGCACCAGCCAGGGATCACTGTAAGTCACAGTTGACTTCATGACAACTCTTTCTGTTTGTTTGTATTTCTTAAACATAAGTGTGGTTCTTTGGTCTTGTTATACATTATTATGTTCCCCTTATTATGAAGACAAAATGTGGGCTTTGTGATGTCATTGTGATTAAAACTCTTCAGAACAGATCAATTTATTTTTCATAAAATTCTTCCCTTACTCACTCCATCCATGTTTGTGATTTTGCAAATTATATTAATATTAGCAATTCTAATCTGAAATCAACTCTAAAGCAATGCTATTATTACAATGCAGGCATAAAACTTCACAGTGTCCCTAACCTCTTAGTGTCTTGCATATCTATGTAAGAGATTTGCAAGAAAATACTAAATACTGAAATAGAGATCAGCAAGTGTTGACAAGTAGAGGGAAAAAGGAAAACAAATAAATATAAATTGATCCTCCCATACAAATATCTGACCTGAAAATAGAATAATAATTAGTGCACAGAAGAGCATGTAAGTAGTCATAACAGAGTGTGGAGAAAAGTTTCTTCCTAATCTATGAAGTAGAAATGAAGGTTTAATATTCTAGTCCTTGACTTCCAGGCACCTTCCCAACAGGGGTTCCTCATTTTACAATCTTCTTAAGTCAAAAGGTGAATAAGAGAGTTTTATATTTTTTAATATAAATTTAATTTTCTTTCTTATCTTGCCAACTATCTCTGAGTCAGGGGAATGTAAATTTACAGTGCCCTTGAACAAGTGCAAAATTTGGAAATTGTAATTGAGCGTTCCCGTTTGTCTGACATTCAATGCCATTTCCTATAGAAAATGAAAGGTTTTTTTCCCCCTATAGAAAAGAAAAATAAATGCCACAGATGTAATTGTTAACCCTTTCTGTTCTTCTAGGATATATTTATGCAGGGGCACCAATAAGGCCAGCTCAGCATGTCTTATAACCAGGATGGCAATGTCAACCCTTCATGAACTTTCAGAGGTGAGCCCCCAGTTAGAATTGACCTTTTTTCTTATTCCATCTTGTTATCTATCAGGAGCTCTGGTAGCATAGTGCCTAAGGCACTTGACTGCTAACCAGAAGGCTGGTGGTTCAAACTCACCAGCCACTCCTCGGAAGGAAGGTTGAGCAATCTACTTCCATAGTGACACCACCTTGGAAACCCAAGGAGGGATAGCTATGAGTCGGGTCTGACTCGATGGCACATAACAACAACAACATCTTGCTAAAGTTAAAATAAAACAAAAGCAAAAAAACAAATGAAGTTCAATGATCCAGTTTTGATGTGTGAGTATATTTGTGTGTATTTTTTAAATTATTCATGGTTGAGAGGCAAATGAAGAGCATTAGCCAGGGAAGAAAATGTCTATTTAGTTCTTTTTTTCTTTTTTTTTTTTTTTTCCCCAGAGTGCATGCTATAATATGTACATGATGGCTTCTTTGCTCATTCTCCTTTGCTGGTTCTTCCTCATCTCCCTAATCTCTAAATTCTCTAGTTCATCAGGTCTCAATGGTCTTTTGTCTCTTCTCCTCTCTATATACCTTCTCTTCAGCCCATTGTGATCTCATCAAGTTTCCTGGCTTTAGGTTCATCTTTTATGGCAACAGTTCTCAAATTTATGTTCTCATCGCATATCTCTTCCTCAATGCCAACTAAAATATCCATTTGGATGTTTACCTGACATTTGAATTTAACATTTCCAAAATATAACACTTTTTTTTTTCCCCTCAAACCTGTTATTTTCTCATCTCACTAAATGTTGTTTCCATTCTTTCTGTTACTCAAGTAAACAATACTGGAGTCATCTTGACCTTTTTCATGGTTCTTATACATTCGATTCATCAGAAACTCCTAACTGGTGTATCCAAATCATATGCAGAATCATCCCACTATCACTACTTCGTTTTTAGTTGCAGTCACATTGGGTCTCACTCATGGTGACCCCTTGCATGACAGAACAAAATGTTACCTGGTCATGCACCATCTCCACCACTGTTGGTATGCTCAAGTCCACTGCTGCGGTCACTATCTAATTTCAGTACCTTCTAATCTAGGGAGCTCATTATTAGCACTATATCAGACAATATTCTGTTGTGATCCACACGCTGTTCACTGGATGATTTTCAGAAGGAGATTGCCAGGTCCTTCTTTCTAGTCTGTCTTAGTCTGAAAGCTTCACTGAAATCTGTCCACCATGGTTGACCCTGCTGATGCTTACACAACCAAAGCAATACTCAAGCCACTACAGTATGACAAACTGATAGACAGATGGTCTGTTACTGCTACCCTGGTCTAAACTCAACATTAGCTCTAGGCTGGAAATAGTTGTCATGGCAGCAACTTCCAATAGGTGTCTCTTATTCTGTCCACCCGCTGCTTATCATCTAGTCTACACACAGAAATCAGAATGATGTTATTAAAATTTCCTCAAAGTAAAAGTCCTTACAGTGCTCAGCAAGGCTTTGCATGACATGGCCTGTCCCTATTATCTTTCTATTTCATCTGTGACCATTTTGTTTATTGCTGCATCTTTGGCACCTGGAACAGGACCCAATGGTCAGAAGTATTGCTAGAATGAATGAATGCCTCACTCAAGAGAGAAATTGGCAAACTGACCATGAAATGCTTAGAGATTGGAATTATTCAAAGTCAAATCAAAGAAGCATTTATATTAGAAGCAAGAAGGACACCTAAAGATCATGCAAGTCACCTCATTTCACAGGTTCCGAACTAAGTCTTTGGAAGCTTAAGTGAAGGTTTCAAGGATTTTGCAGCAACCAGTGCTGATGATCTGCTCCATTAATTCTTCCTTCCAGAACTTATTTTCCTTACTTAGATTTTATTTGCAAACATTATTTTATTTATTGTTTATTTTCAGAATTTCTTCTACATCTTCAGCATTTTAATTTCCCGCCTGTGATTAAGCAGTTTAACAATGGTAATTAAGAACACATGTTCTAGAGTGGGTCTCTCTGAATTTATGTCAGCTGCTCTGCTGATTGTGTGACCATGAGCTAACTATTTACTTTGTGCCTCAATTTCTTCATCTGAAAAAGAGGATAACAAAGGCATCTCATGGGATTTATTAAATTAATATGTGTAGGACATCAGCATCAGTATTGGACAGGTAGTAAGAGCTAGATAAATGATGAATATTCTTATTTTGATTGAAAGTATAACTGCTGTTTATGATATTTATGATTCTATGCCCTAGAAGTATGAAAAACATAACAAAATAAAACATTAAAAGAAGGATAGAAGGAAGGAAGAAAAGTAAAAAGAAAAATAGAGAGGAAATGATAGAAGGAGGATAGAACTTATTCAAAGAGGTCACTTAATGCAGTGTGGCTATCACATATCAGCAGATCCATTTAACTTAGATTTCAAAACGTCAAGTCTAAATCTATATAACTTAGTCCATCTACTGCTTTTAGCTGCAGTTTTAAGGCAATGTGATTATTTTAGCCTGTTAAAGGGATAACAGGAATCTGAATCATGCTATTCATAATACCATAAAAATTTGGAAGTTCAAAGGAATTTTAACAAATGAAAAAATTATTTATTAGCAGTTTCAAAATCAGTGGATTTTTATTATCTTTGGCATTGTTTGTTTGTTTATCAATGGGCTACTAGGCATGAAGTGTAAGCAAAAGAAACAATTATGTATTTTTGCTCTCTATTTCTGGCTTCTCACTTAATTCTTCAGCATTGTCCAAAATAAAGTTATGTTTGAGCCTGTTTTCTCTCCATCTCCAGAAAATATTTCTCAAATAGAAAAAAAAAGTCTAAATAAAATAAAATAAATGCAAAAAATAAAAATCTATGTATTATAGAGAAAAATATGAAATAATTATTCTAACAACAAATTTCTAATTTGGTATTTAAACAAACTCTGATTCTCTACCAAATAATTATTGTAGTGGTCTCTTAAATGTAATAATAATTTTACTAAATTATTTTACTAAAATAGTCATAAGATTTAGAAATGTAGTCTTGCACTATTACATGAGAGTGAAATAAAAGTGATCGTGAGAACGAAGAACAAGGGATCAATACATTTGGCTTTCCACAGAAAACACAAAACACACCAAAAATGAATTATGTGGGACTCATCCAAGAACAGAAGGTATGACTGAGAAAAATTCAGAGAAACTTACAGATTTGACTGAATTAAAAAAATAACATTACTTTCTCAGTGGTCATCCAGAATGGAACTGGCGATGAATGTAAAGGCCTAAAAATATGTTAATTATGCAAAAACAAGTATTGTAATTAAATATTAAAGCTATACATCACATTCTGGAGTTTCTTCTAATTAAAAAAAAAAAAAAAAAAACATTAAAGCTAAACATTGTATTCCTGAGTCTCTATACTTTCTGTGACATAAGCATTATCCAGGGGCTGACTGTGCATGTGGCACACTGGACCAGGACCAGAGACAGCATAGAACTGAGAGTTATGGTGGGAAACATAAGACTGGAAGGTCTTCATCTTACAGGTACAGTCCTTGAAGGGTATGTTGATGCTAGGCACAGAAAGGTGCTGAGATAACAAAGTGGCTTGGAGTGCAGGACTGAGAATTGTTTTGCTTGAGGATTTCCACAGACCTCTTTTTTTGCCAAAGGGCATTGGAGAGAAATATAAAAACAGCATTCATTTGCAGCATGCAAAAAAAATCAGAGAATATATTTAAGATGATGATGTAAAGGATTTTCAAACACCATCAGTCATTGGATGATGGAATAATCTCCCAAGGGAGATGTGAAAAATGCCATCATTTAAGACATTTAAAATCAGACTGAAGAAAAATACACAAACACATAAAGTTGGTCTTGTTCTCTTCCTTACATAGGTGGCTAGGGCCACACAAGCATGACCTAAGGCACCATTGTGTTTCACATCCCATAAGCACCTCCAGACCACCCACTAGTGTGAAGGAAGAAAGAGGAAGATTACACTGGAACTGATGACTCACATCAGGATGATTTGCCCAGCATGTTCCTGGCTCAGTTAAAACTTCTCCAGGGTACTAAGGAAAGAGCACTTACCATGGAATCACCACACTCCCATAATGCAGCTCAGAGAAGTTTCCAGAGAATACAGGATGTTCTTCTCCACTCCACCCTACTTTAAATTGGCCTGCATTTTAATTTTTGTTGTTTTAATCAGAAACAACCCTAGCAGAAGACTAGAGTATACAACCAATTTGGAGACAGGTGGACTTAAGACCAGACGTCAACAAATTATATTCCATGGGCAAAATCTGTCCAATTCCCTGCTTTTGTAGCCATTTTGTATGACAATGGCAGAGTTGACTAGTCATGACAAAAACTGCATGGCTCCAAAATCTAACATATTTACTATCCAAGCCTTTACTAAGGCCAATTCTTGCCTTAGACTAATAACTCTGAAAATGCTAACTCAAGCATCGCCAAGGTAATATATGTAAGACTGTTGTCTTCTTTTCCCTTTTTCTTCTATGGAATAGAGAAGAATAATTTAAATTTGAATTGAATATACCAACTTGCCATGAATTCAGTCCAAGACATCACATGCTAGAAACTGGAGCACATATGTTACACCGAAAATAGTGTTGTTGTGAAGAGTAGAAGCAGTAGAATCAGAAAGACCTGAGTCTGAATCCCAGATTTGCCATTTACCACCTGTTTGGTCTTTGACAAGTTATGTCACTTTTCTAATCTTCACCTTTCTCCTTTCACCTTGAAATAAAATTAAAATGTTACCTAGTCCATAGGGCTCATGTGTGGATGAATAGCTTCCATAAAGATTGACAGCCTTGGAAACTCTATGAGGTAGTTCTACACTGTCCTAAAGGGTCGCTATCAGTCAGAACTGACTTGATGGCAACAAGTTTTGAAACGCGTAGCATTGTGCCTGGTACAATAGGAGTACTTGAAATATTACCAAGCTTTATTATCAAAGATTAAAACTCAAGGAGATTGACTTTCTTTCTTAGAGTGAATATGAAGCTGATAAAATGTAAATGCATTGCTTGTTAAGCATTACCTGCACAGTTTTTTCCAGGATCTCCACAGAGAAGGTCTTCAGTTTCAGGACTTCTTGTGGAGTTTCCATATGCCACACCACAGTGGAGGATCACTAGACCTTTAAGTTCAAAACAGAATCAACACAAACATGAATACTTAAAAATTTGCTGAAGGAGAATATTCTATCAAAAGCATGACCCATCTTCAACTCATTCTGCCATAGCAAGTGAGAGGTAGACAGCCAAGCATGTTCCCATCATTGTTTCAGCTCAGCACTAAGAATTCTCAAGCCAGTACCATTTATGTCTAATTGATCCAGTAGAATTCTTGGCTTTCATGTGGGAGACATGCAGGCTGGGTTCAATGGCCGGACAAGCACCTCATGTGCAGCCACTACGTGCCTGTCAGGGGAGACTTGTGTGTTGCTACTTTGTTAAACAGGTTTCAGCAGAGCACCAGACTAAGAGGAAGAGAGGCCTGGTAATCTACTTCTGAGAATAAACCAATGAGAACCTTATGGATCACAGATCATAGGGATGGCACTGGACCAGACAGTATTTTGCTCTATTGCACATGGGGTCACCATGACTTGGGGCCAATTCAATGGCAAATAACAACAACAACAACAACATGCAACTTAAATGAGGAGACTTGGCAATAGCCTGTAATGAAGCCTTGTCATAAAAGCAGACTATGAAGTAAGACTGAGTTCTTAGCTGATGGATGTATTGTGGTTGTTATTGTTGTTAGGTGGCATCAAGTCAGCTCTGACTCATAGCAACCCTATGTACAACAGAATGAAACACTGCCCAGTCATGTGCCATCCTCCCAATCCTTGCTATACCTCAGCTCATTGTTACAGCCACTGTATCAATCCATCTTGTTGAGGGTCTTCCCCATTTTTGCTGACCTTCCATTTAACCAAACATGATATTCTTCTCCAGGGATGTTTCTGTCTGAAAACCTGACCAAAGTAGGTGAGATGAAGTCTGGTCATTCTCGCTTCCATGGAGCACTCCAGCTGTACTTCTCCCAGGACAGATTTGTTTGTTCTTCTGGCAACCCATGGTATTTTCAGTATTCTTCACCAACACCATGATTCAAAGGCATCAACTCTTCTTCGGTCTTCCTTATTCATTGTCCAGCTTTCACATGCATATGAGGAGATTGAAAATACTATGGCTTGGGTTAGGTGTACCTTAGTCTTTAAAGTAACATCTTCGCTCTTTAATTCTTTAAAGATGTCTTTTGCAGTATGGATGCATGAATGTATACAAAGGTGAATTTCCAGAGAGAATGGATGATGAACTCACACCCCAATACACTTTCCTCCACACAGACTCAGTGTTTCCCAATTATTAACTGTTGAATGTGTCTTCTGGGCACGTGAAAACTAGATATTAGATCCATGGGAATTATTTTAACATTGCTGGTTTCTCCAAATAAGTATCTCTGACTCTAAGAGGGATATGTCTCATGGGGGGTAGTGAGGGAAAGAAGTATTGTTGTTATTAGAATGGTTTTGAATGAAATGTGTCATCTTTGTATGGATCCCGATTCAAACAAATACACTACATTTATGAGGTATCAGGAAATTTGACACTTACTGGGTGTTCTGGTTATCTAGTACCGCTCTGACAAAAGTATACCACAAATGGGATGGCTTAAACAAATAGGAGTTTATTCTTACAATTTGGAGGCTTTAAGTCCAAGTTCAAAGTGTCAGATTCTAGGGGCTGAGTGAAAGCCCCTCAACCTTGGGGTTCAGCTCTGCCTCCTGCTCCTGGCCCACTGGAGGTAGAGACATTTCTACTCAGACAGCTGCAGGCTGCTGAGGCTGAGATTCCCAAAGGTTGACAAGTAAAAATGGCACAGTCCTGATGTTACCAAACCACATCACAGGCCATTAACTTAAGTCCATTGTATGTCCCAAGGTCGGCAGAGCATAACAGGCTGCTGAGCAATGACATGGCTACACACAGGGTCCAAGCATGCCACAGGCTAGAGACCATTCCCAAGGTTTCTCCTTATATACAGGAAGCAGACCACATCTCAAAGGCAGCTACTCAGTTGCTTGTGGTAGATCCCACCATGGAGTTTATTGCCAGTCTCATCATGGGGAATAACTACCACTAGCTGCCCAGCCATTCAACCAGGCCCAACCAAGTTGTCACCCAAATATAACCACCACACTGGGCATTAGAAGATATTAAGGAATTGTTATAGAAATTTTAAAGTCTGATTATGATAGTGTGGATTAAGTTACAAAAAGAATCCACACCTCTTATAGAAATATATTGAAATATTTATTAATGAAATCAAGGTATCTGAGATTTATTTTAAAATAATCTCACAACAGAATGAGGGTTCAAATAGTGAGGGAAAGGTCTAGATGAAACAAGTTTGGCCTCCTGCCAATAATTGTTAAAACTGAGTGGTGGGTATGTCTGCTTCATTATACTGTTCTCTCTACTTTCTGTATGTTTGAAAATGTCAATAAGAAAAAGCTAAAAAGACAAAAAAAAAAAAAAATAGACAAGGAAATGAAAAGAAAGAAGAAGCAAGGCAAGGGGACATGTCTTTGAGGTTAGCCAATTCTGAGGAGAAAAGAGCCCTGATGACACAATGGTGAAGTAATTGGGTTACTCACCAGCAGCTACATGGGAGAGAGACCTGGCAATCTGTTCCTGTTAAGGTCGTAGCCTAGAAAGCCTTATGCAGCAGTTCTGCTTCATCACTTGGGGTAACTATGAGTCAAAAACAGACTGACAGCACCTAACAACAGTTCTGAGGTGAGGAAAGGTGCGGCAGCATAACATGGCTTTGAGATTAGCTAGTTCTAAGATCAAGACCTGTTTTTGCCACTTACAGTCTCCATTTTCTCATTAGCAAAATGCAGAAAATTATAGGCTCTACTTCAGAGTATTGTTGCAAGGATTCAACCAGATAAGTATGCAAAATGCTTACCACAGTGCCTGGCGATGTTCAATAAAAATGACTCATTATTATGAAACAGACAGGAATAGAATAACTTGTCTACTGACTGTATTGAAATTTATACATGCAGTCAATGATGCCAAAACTACATGTGTTCTCCAATCCTATTCAGTTCAATGAACCTTATGAACATCCAGGAACACACAGGTGAATATGACATGCTTGATCTTCAAGTCATTCCAAAGCTCCTAAAGCAGGAAATCATCCAATCAATTAACAATAACTCAAAGTGATAGTACTGTACCAGAAATCAATAGGTAGCTAGCAAGTCTAAAGGTCAAAAGAATTTTCCAAAAAGGTCTTTACAAAGAGAGATACTTTTCTGCCTATAAGATCAGAATATATATATGCATGAAAGAAAGAGGTGCTGCATTGTGTTGGAACAATGAAGATCAATGGACACTTAAATCCACTTATGGTGAGTAAATTAAAAATTCTGTCCTGGAGGACAATTTAGCACTTTGAAAAAAGCAACTTAAAAAAAAAAAAAAGTGTGAACACTTAAATTCAGTAATTATATTTCTAGTAATTTTTCCAAAGGAAACAATTCAGGATACATGAAAAGAATTAGCTATAAAAATGCTCAATATGGAATGGATTATAATAATAATAAATTAGAAATTACCTAAGTGTCTAACAATAGAAGATTGAGTAACCACATTGAACTATCATCATGCAAAAGAGCCCCAGTGATGCAGAGTTAAGCGCTTCCTTGCTAACCAAAAGGTCAGCAGTTCAAACTGCCCAGCATACATGCAGGAGAAAGATGTGGCAGTATACTTTTGTAAAGATTATATAGCCTTGGAAACCTGTGAGGTAGTTCTACTCTGCTCTGTAGAGTCGCTATGAGTCTGAATTAACTTGACGGCAACAGGTTGGTTTGTTTGTTTTATCATCATACAATAGAATGCTATATAGTCATAAAAGAAAAAGATGAAGAAACACTAATAGAACATTTCAATATATTCTCAAATAAGAGAAGCAGGCTATGATAGAAATTTAGTGTGATGTGTGTGTGTGTGTGCATGCATGTGTGTGTGCTCAAGCATTTGTCTGATATGTATATGAAACCAGCTAAATAGATTTGTTTGCTGTTGTTAGGTGTTGTCATCTTGATTCCAACTCATAGCTACCCTATGTACAATAGAACAAAACAATGCTGGGTCCTGTGCCATGTTCAAAATTTTTGCTATTCTTGAGGCCATAGTTGTAGCCACTATATCAATCCATCTCACTGAAGACCATCTTCTTTTTTGCTGACCTTTTGCCAAACATAGTGTCATTTTCCATGTGTCCAAAGCCCATGAGACGAAGTCTCACCATCCTTGCTTCTAAGGAGCCTTCTGCTGTACTTCTTCCAAGATATATTTGTTCATTCTTCTGGTATTCCATGGTATATTCAATACTCTTCACTAACACCACAATTGGGAGCTCTGGTAGCATAGTGGCTAAGACACTTGCCTGCTAACCAGA
>NW_006921822.1:310388-311909 GCF_000298275.1 Orycteropus afer afer
CATTTAGCCACCAAATTTCTAAATTTATAGCTACTTTTCTCCCAACACTTGCCCACTCCCTTCACAGTTAGAACAAAGAAACAAACAATTGCCTAGAAATTGTCTTACTCATCTTTTTAACCTTGTTAGCTAACACAGAGCATAATGGATATTCAATAAATGTTGAAAGAAAGAGTAGATCCGTCTATAACCAAGAAAAAAAAAATGCTTCAAATTCAGAAATCCCAATTGCAATTTCTTGTACATATAATAAAAGAGGGAGCTCTGGTAGCATAGTGCCTAAGGCACTTGACTGCTAACCAGATGGCTGGCAGTTCAAATTCACCAGCCACTCCTCAGAGGGAAGATGGGCAATCTACTTCTGTAGTGATACTGCCTCGGAAACCCAAGGAGAGGTCGCTATGAGTCAGGTCCAATTCAACGGCACATAACAACAATAATAAAAGTTTAATTCACTTCTAAAAATCCCACATGTGGATTTTCTTCATAAGGCAGAATCAGGAGGTCTCCATTCTAGAGTTAATCTGTTCTAATGGGGAACTCAAATAAAATAAAAAAAAACCTCTTAATGCCATGGAGATTCAACATCTACAACTAGTGATGGTAATACCTCTTTCTTAGAGTATTGTAAAAATGAATTGAAATAATGTAAGAAAAAGCATGGTGCTTGACAAAGAGTATATAATTTTAGTCTTGTTTCACTCCTTCCCGCTATCACTTATAAATTCATCCATGACTCTCCACTTCCAGCTAAAACACCAAAAACCAGTTGCCATCTAGTAGATTCCAGCTCATGTCAAACCCCTTTGATCCTTAGGGCTTTCAGTGGCAGATTTTTTTAGAAGTAGATTGCCAGGCATTTCTTCTGAGGTGTCTCTGGGTAGACTTGAGCCTCCAGCCTTTCAGTTGGCAGCCAAGTCCTTTGTTTAGTCTCCAGCCATTGTTTAGTTGCCATTGATTTGATTCAGACTCATGGCAACATCATGCATTTCAGAGTAAAAGTGTGCTCCATAACGTTTTCAATTGCTGTGATCTTTCACAAGTAGATTACCAGGTCTTTATTCTGAGGTATCTCTGGGTGGATTCAAACCACCAACTTTTTAGTTAGCAGACAAGTGTGTTAACCATTTGTATCAACCAAGGACTTGCTATCTAAACCTAAAAAACCCTGCCTGGGCCTCTGAGCATCCTGAAATGCTGAGGCCTATGTCTCAGGCTCCCTTCTACTGAGGTTCACTCCACATTCTGGTATCAGTTGGCAAAAGGAAGCTACAATCCTCAAAGGTAAAAGCAGAACCCCTGGGAGGAGAAGGCATCCTCAGCCAACAGGCCCAAGCAGATGATGAGTGACACTGCTGTTCTTCTCACTCCCCACGCAGCAATCTTCAGATCACAAAGTGGTGGCTTATGAGCCAATCCAACGTAGGAAATAGCCATTTTCTTAGTCTGCACAGTTTTTAAAAACTCAGTCAAGACAGTTTACATGAAACTGGAATTTTCTGTTTCCATGGAAAGAGCAAC
>NW_006921822.1:313679-314525 GCF_000298275.1 Orycteropus afer afer
CATTATAACCAGATTACTTATAAGAAAGTGAATTCCAGAAGACAGCCTAAAGTGTCAAAAATTTTTGCCTCTAAGAAAGTGAGGAGACAGAAAGGCATAGGGCAAAGTTGTCCTCTCTTTGTTATAAGCTTTTAGTATTAATTGATTTTTTAAAAATCTTTGTATATATATTACTTAGTTAAAAATAATTTTTAAGAAAAGAATTAATAAAATTAACCAGACATACAGAGAAATAGGATACAGAAAACTTTCTAAGCATAATAGACAACCTGTAAAAAGACATAGTAGCATGAAATAACACAATTTTCTAGCTCATTTAGAGTGTAGGTGGGGATTGCAATGAAAGAGGTTTTGGAACACTAGAGAAAACCTAAGTATAGAAGGATTAACGATGTGCTATGTAAATTAGTTTGGATTCTATTATGCAGATAAGATGGGGCCACTGAAGAGTTTTAAGTAAAGAGCAACATAATCTTTTTCTTTTTAGAAAAATTTGAATAGGTTATGTTAGTACCAGTATAAGTGATATATGGAAGGGGAGAAAATGGGAAGCATGGAGATATTTAGATCATTGCAATAATATATTCAGATACACCTAAACCAACATAATAGCATTGAGTATAGAAAAGTAGACATGAATATGCAAGATATGCACAAGGTAAAATAAAAAAGGACTTGGTGACTGTTAGGACAAGGGCATGAGAGAAAAAGGGAGATCTAGGATGAGCCATAGTGTGTGGTTTGAATGACTGGCAGGATGATGGTACTCACTCAAAACACTCACTGCCACTGAGTAGGATCCAACTCACAGAAACGCTTCCTTGGGTTTCTGAGATGATATCTCTA
>NW_006921822.1:316350-317007 GCF_000298275.1 Orycteropus afer afer
CCTGTTGCTATGAGTCTGGAGGCTATGCCACTGGTATTTCAAATATCAGCAGGGTCACCCATGGTGGGCAGGCTTTGGTAGGGCTTCCAGACTAACACAGACTCAGAAGAAGAAGAGAGTCATTCACTTCTCAAAGAATGAGTCAGTGAAAACCTTATGAATAGCAGTGAAACAGTGTCTCATATATTACTGGAAAACATTATTCATAGGCCTGAAACATTGTCCAATATAGTGCTGGAAGATAAGCCCCTCAGGTCAGAAGACACTCAAAATACAACTGGGGAAGAGCTGTGTCCTCAGATTAGAATTGACTTTAACGATGTGGGTGGAGCAAAGGTTTTGGGACTTCCATTTTCTGCTGTGGCACATCTCAAGATGAGAAGAAACAGCTGCAAATATCCATTAATAATCAGAACATGGAATGTCTGAAGTATGAATCTAGGAAAATTGGAAGTTGTCAAAAATGAAATGGAATGCATAAATATCAATATCTTAGGCATCAGTGAGCTGAAATAGACTGGTTTGAGCCTTTCTGAATCAGATAACCATATGATCTACTATACTGGGAATGACAAATTGAAGAAGAATGGTATGGCATCCATCTTCATAAAGAATGTTTCAAGATCTATCCTGAAGTGATAGGATAATATCCATAGG
>NW_006921822.1:317309-324560 GCF_000298275.1 Orycteropus afer afer
AGTACACAGTAATCAGATTGAGCTCATCTGTGGAAAAAGGTGATGGGAGAAGCTCAGTATCTTCAGCCAAAACAAGGCCAGGAGCTAACTGTGGAATAGACCATCAACTGCTCATCTGCATTTCATGTTGAAGCTGAAGACAATGAAAAGAAGTCCATGAGAGCCAAAATATCACTTTGGTTATATCCCTCCTGAATTTAGAGACTATCTAGAGAATAGATTTGATGCATTGAACACAAATGACCAAAAACCAGAGGAATTGTGGGATGACATCAAGAACATTATCCATCAAGAAAGCAAAAGGTCACTAAAAGACAGGAAAGGAAGAAAAGATCAAAATGGATGTCAGAAGAGACTGAAACTTGGCTTTGAATTGAGAGTAGCTATAGCAAATGGAAGAAATGACAAGATAAAAGAGTTGAACAGAAGATTTCAAAGAACAGCTTGAGAAGACAAAGTAAATTATTATAATGAAATGTGCAAAGACCTAGAATTAAAAAACCAAAAGGGAAGAAGATGCTTGGCATTTCTCAAGATGAAAGAAATGAAGAAATAACTCAAGCCTCAAATTGCAATATTGAAAAATTATATGAGCAAAATACTGAATGATGCAGGAAGCATCAAAAGAAGATGGAAGGAATACAGTCACTGAACCAAAAATAATTGGTTGATGTTCATCCATTTCAGGAGGTGGCATATGATCAAGAATTCAAAGTTTCACTCTAGGAATTGGCAAACACATTGAGATATTTCTGCAAATGAAGCCGAGCTGGAAGCACTCACTTGTCTATGCCAAGAAATTTGGAAGACAGCTACCTGGCCTACTGACTGGAAGAGATCCTTATCTGTGCCCATTCCAAAGAAAAGTAATCCAACAGAATGTGGAAATTATCAAACAATATAATTAATATCATACATAAGTAAAAGTCTGTAAAGATAATTAAAAAATGATTGAAGCAGTATATTGACAGGGAACTTCCAGACATTCAAGTTGGGTTCAGAAGAGGATGTACATCAATGGATATCATTGCTGATGTGAGATGATCTTGGCTGGAAGCAAAGAATACTCAAATGATGTTTTCTTGTGTTTTACTGACTATGCAAAAAAGATTCAATTTTGTGGATCATAACAAATTATGCGCAACGTTGAGAAGAATGGGAATTCCGAAACACTTAATTGTGCTCATGAAGAACTTGTACATAGACCAGGAGGCTGTCTTTTGAACAGAACAAGGGGATACTGCATGGTTTAAAATCAGGAAGGGAGTGTGTCAGGGTCATATCCTTTCACCATACTTACTTAATCTATATGCTGAGCAAATATCCGAGAAGCTGGACTATATGAAGAAGAACATGGCATCAGGATTGGAGGAAGACTTATTAACAACCTGCTATATGGAGATGACACAACTTTGCTTGCTGAAAGTGAGGATTACTTGAAGCACTTACTGATGAAGATTAAAGACTGCAGTCTGCAGTCTGCAGTATGGATTACATCTCAACATAAAGAAAACAAAAATCCTCACTGGATCAATAAGCAGCATCATGATGAATGGAGAGAAGACTGAAGTTAAAGATTTCATATTACTTGTTTCCATAATTAACACCAATGGAAGCAGCAGTCAAGACATCAGACAATGTATTGCACTTGGCAAATCTGCTGCAGAGACATCTTTAAAGTGCTGAAAGCAAAGATGTTTGACAACTAAGGTGCCATGGTATTTTCAATCACCTCCTATGCATGGCAGAACTGGACAATGAATAAGGAAGACCAAACAAGAGTTGATGCTTTGAGTTGTATTGGTGAAGAATGCTGAAAGGGCCATGGACTGCTAAAAGAATGAACAAATCTGTCTTGGAAGAAGTCCAGCTGGAATGCTCCTTGGAAGTGAGAATGACTAGATTGCATCTACCTACTTTGGTCATGTTGTCAAAGGGACCATTCCCTGGAGAAGGATATCATACTTGGTAAAGTGGAGGGCTAACAAAAAAAGGAAGGCCCCTAACAACATGGATTGACACAGTGGCTGCAACAATGGGCTCAGGTGTAGGAAGGATTGTGAGGCTGGTACAGGACCAGGCAGTATTTAATTCTGTTGTACACAGGGTCACTATGAGTTGGAGCTGACTCAATGGCATCTAACAACAACATTGACTGAATAATTATGGTGAAAGGATATAGCCCTGATGGACACCTTTCCTGATTTTAAACCAAGATATCCCCTTGTTCTGTTTGAATGACTGCTTTTTAGTTTAAGCAGTTTCCTCATGAATACAATTAAGTGTTCTGGAATTTCCATTCTTCATGATGTTGACCATAGTTTGTTAGGATCCACATAGTGGAATGACTTCACATTGCCAATAAGACAAAGGTAAATGTACATCTGGTATGCTCTGCTTTTAGCCAAGATCCATTTGAAATCAGTAATGATATCCCTTGTTTCACACCCTCTTCTATGACTTGAAGGAGCTCTGGTACTGTAGTGCCTAAGGCATTTGACTGCTAACCAGAAGGCTGGTGGTTCAAACCCACCAACCACTCCTCGGAAGGAAGATTGGGCAATCTACTCCCATAGTGATCTTGCCTCAGAAACCCAAGGAGGGGTTGTTTTGAGTTGGATCCAACTTGATGGCAATGAGTTTGGTTTTTTGGGTTTTGGTCTCTGATTTGAATTCCTGGCAGTTCCCTGTGGATATACTGCTGCAACCAATTTTGAATGATCTCCAGAAACAATTTTACTTGCATGTGATATTAATCATGTTGTTCAATAATTTTCACATTCTGTTGGATCATTTTTCTTTGGAATGAACACAAATATGGATATTTTCCAGTTGTTTGGCCATGTATCGGTCTTCCAAATTTCTTGCATAAATAAATGAATGCCTCCACCACTGTATTGATTTCTTGAAATATGTCAATTGGTAGTATTCCTATATGTCTAGGAGATAGTCGCTTATGTCTAGAATAGCATTACTTTCATGATAAAAAGAACATTTCAAGATTTATCCTGAAGTACAATGCTATCAGTGTTAGGGTCACTTTCACAGGCCTACTAGGAGCTCTGGTAGCATAGTGGCTAAGGCACTTGACTGCTAACCAGAAGGCTGGCGGTTCAAACCCATCAGCCACTCCTCGGAAGGAAGGTTGGGCAATCCTACTTCCGTAGTGATACTGCCTCGGAAACCCAAGGAGGGGTCGCTATGAGTCAGGGCTGACTCGACGGCACATAACAACAACAACAACAATTATTCAAATTAACTCACCAACCACTAAAGCCAAAAATGAAGAAATTACATTTTTTACCAATTTCTGCAGTCTTAAGTTGATCAACATGAAATCAAGATGTATGATTAATTGCTGGTGATTGTGATGCAAAAGTTAGAAACAAAAAAGAAGCTTGAGTAGTGTGAAAATATGACCTTGGTGATAAAGATGATGGTGGAGATAGTGTGATAGAATTTTTGAAGACCAATGACTTACTCATTGCCAATACCTTTCATCAACAACATAAATGGTGGCTATACACATGGCCCTTGTCAGCTGGAATACACAGGAACCAGATCAACTACACCTGTAGAAAGAGGAGATAGAAAAGCCCAATATCGTCACTCAAAACAAGGCCAGTAGCTGACTGTGGAACAGACCATCAGTTGCTCATATGCAAAATCAAATTGAAGTTGAAAATAATTAACACAAGTAAACTAGAGCCAAAATATGACCTTAAATATATCCCATCAGAATTTAGAGATTATCTGAAGAATAGATTTTACTCATTGAACACTAAAGAGCTAAGACCAGAAGACCTTGGGGATGACATCAAGAACATCATCCATGTTCCATGAAGAAAGCATGAAAAGACAGGAAATGAAGAACATACCAAAATGGACACCAAAAGATACTCAGAAACTTGCTCTTGAATAGAGAGTAGCAAAAACAAATGGAAGAGGTGATGAAATAAAACAACTGAACAGAAGATTTCAAAGGACAGCTTGAGAAGACAAAACAAAGTATTATAATGAAATGTGCAAAGACCTGGAATTAGAAAAGCAAAAGGGAAGATCACTCTTAACATTTATCAAGCTAAAAGAATTGAAGAAAAAATTCAAGCCTTGAATTGCAATATTGAAGGATTCTATGGGCAAAATACTAAATAATGCAGAAAGCATCAAAAGAAGGTAGAAGGAACATACAGAGTCACTGTACCCAAAAGAACTGGTCAACATTCAACCATTTCAGGAGGAAGCATACGATCAAGAGCCAATGGAACTGAAGGAAGAAGTCTAAGCTACACTGAAGGAATTGGTGAAAAACCAGGCTCCAGGAATTGACAGAGTATCAATTGAAATGTTTCAACAAATGGATGCAGTACTGGATGCACTTATTTGTTTATGCCAAGAAATTTGGAAGACAGCTACCCGGCCAACTGATTGGAAGGGATCCATATTTATGCCCATCCCAAATAAAAGTGATCCAACAGATGTGGAAATTATCAAACAGCATTATTAATATCATACATAAGTAAAATTCTGTGAAGATAATTAAAAATGATTGAAGCAGTATATTGACAGGGAACTTCCAGAAATTCAAGTTGGATTCAGAAGGGAATATGGATTGAGGGATATCATTGCTGATGTCAGATGGATCTTGGCTGAATCAACTTCATAGGCTCAAATGCTCTAGCTTTGACTTCTTTAAAAAATTGCTTGAAGGAAAGTACCATTATCTTGTAGAAAAATCACTGGACTCAGTCACCAATTCACTTCATGAACTTGAGCTAGTTAACAACCTTTCCTGATTTTTTTCCTCAAGAAAAACAGGATCATAGGTTCCTTGCCAACCCTTTTATATAGTTCATGAACATTAAATAAAATAATATAATAAAAGATTTTTACATGAACATACATTATTAAAAGTAATCATCTTTATCAGGGAAAGCAAGAATTGTACTTTAGGGAAATGAAAAAAAAAAAAATATATATATATATATATATGGTACCCAGAGGTGGAAAGGTGGAAAACAATATTTCCATTCCAAAATGTCACAAATTATATTTCAGAATTAGTAGAATATTCACTCAAAAGGATTGTTTCATTAAAAAAGATTATTAAGTATTTCTAAACCTCAATAAATGTTTCTTTGTGCTGTCTTAGTGTTTGCCTTCCTGTAATTTAGTCTAATGTCTCTTTCACTTGGCACATTCTCATATATTTGAAGTCTCCCAAAAAGGATTTCTAGATTCTTGAATCCTTGGAGCATATTTTACCCAGCATCACAAAGACTCCTACTCACAGCCTAGTTATTCTCCTCTAAATGAAGGTGGAAATAAAGTGCCATCCAATATGGTCTTCAATGAAAAAGCAGAGAGGAGCTTTCAAACTCCACATAGTAGGCACCATATTTCTAGTAATGCAGCCTTCTGACATATCAACTCTTTTTGCCTCCTACATTACATACTAGATTTTATTCGACTTAAAATGAAACCCCTAAAGCTCTTGTCCAATTGAAAAGCAATATGTTTATGGGTTTGCTTATTCTTTGCTTGTTGTTCTCTCTCTCTCTCTCTCTCTCTCTCTCTCTCTCTTTCACATTTTACCTAAACAAATGGCATTTACATTCAAAAAGGCAAACTCATTGTTATTGAGTTGATTCTGATATATAGCGACCCCACTGGGTTTCCAAGGCAGTAAATTTTTACAGAAGTAGATTGGCCTATTTTTCTTCCACGGAGTGTCTGGTGGGTTTGAACCAGTAATCTTCTGGTTAGCAGTCAGATGTCTTAGGCATTAGTCCACCAGAGCTCCTTGGTGTTTACATAAGGTCCTTTTAAATGTTAATGTGTTATATTTCATCTATCATTCAAATCTTTCTGAATCTTTTTGTTTTCTGATTCTTTCATTTAAACTATGATTTATACCTCCCTGCAGAATTTCTGAGATGTAGTAAAGCAATACAAACAAAATAAAATAAAATAGTACTACATTAGCTATATTTGCCAAGTAGCTGGAATTAAGTCTATTTCTGGGTCTAGTTCTAAAATAACAATTTCACTCTATAAGTGAAATAAAAAAGAAAAATTCAATTCTACTTTAGTGAGTCAAAGTTCAGCTTACTTTCATGCACTTTGAGGTTTTCAAGTTAAAAATTACAGAACGTATTAAAAGTATTATTCTCATCAGCCAGCATGAGGAATGAAGTCAGTGGGAACAATACTAGCATTCAAAAGGACACAGCCTGACAAGGAGCATGACACGCTGTCTCAAAGTCACTGCAAAGGCTGAGGTAAGTAATACACCAGCTGGGTCAACTATTTAAAAAAATCACATGTGAACAACCTAAACACTCATGTATGTTGTATTTGCCTCATCTCTGACCTGAATTTTCCACTTTTAGAGCCAAGTGCATTTATTTTTTAAAAATAATAAAACATTTAAAAATAAATACAACATTACTGCAAAATGTTCATTTACCTCTATTCTGATAATTTAGGATGTCATCTCAGATGCATTGCAAATTTCTACTTGTACCTACTGAGTGCAATGATTTCTTGTCATATCGTATCAATTAATTTTAAGATTTAAGCTACATTTCATGTACCTTCGAAAGCCTTGGTGGCATGGTGGTTAAAGGGCTTGAGTGCTAACCAAAAGTTTGGCAGTTTGGACCCAACAGCTGCTCTACAGGAGAAAGATGTGGCTTTCTGATTCTGTAAAGAATTATTGACTTCCAAACCCTATTGGGCAGTTCTACTGTGTGCTATAGGGCCACTATGAGTCAAAACCAACTTGACAGCAGTGGGTTCGTTTAGTTTTCATATACCATTAGAAAATTGTAAACCAGAGGAAAATTTATCAACCTGTGTATGCAAACAGAAATTAGAAAAACATTTTATAGACAAAACCCTGAAATGTTATTTACATTAGAGAAGAGTGATATAGATTAATGGGGAAAGATAGGTTTGCAGTCAAACGGAGCTGGATTTGAATCCTGGATCTACTTTTTAATTACTAGCTCCATGATTGTGATTAACTTACTCAACCATTGAGCTTCAGGACCCTGATCTGTTAACTGAGGCCTGACATGCAAGGCTGTTGTAAAGTTTAGCTTTATGTTTAAAAGAGGGAAAGCTAAGAAATTATGAAATTTTAATGTTGGTAATCTCTGGAAAATGGTAGGTACTTAACAAAATAACAGCTATAAGAGACCTGAAGTAAAACAAGAACTATAATTCTAATTACTCTGGTAAAAAAAA
>NW_006921822.1:325290-339036 GCF_000298275.1 Orycteropus afer afer
AGCCACTCCTTGGAAGGAAGGTTGGGCAATCCTACTTCCGTAGTGATACTGCCTCGGAAACCCAAGGAGGGGTCGCTATGAGTCGGGGCCGACTCGACGACACATAACAACAACAACAACAATGTAAACACCATTTGTCTAGGTAAAAAGCAAAAATTAGATAAGACAGAAAAACAATAACAATGAAAAAAAGAATAAATATGCCCATAAATTGTGTGGTTAATAAAATTGTTAAATTTTCATCAACATTATGGAGTAAAATTTGTAAGCATTTAGGGAATTTCCCACATTGAATCTTACTATCAAGAAAAGCAGAATCTTGAATATACAGTCTATACATAAACAGTCTTTTCCAAGTCTAAAAAGAGGACACATCTAACTTAGAGTTGGAAAAAAAAATTCAAGGAAGTGGAAAGGATATTGTTCATGCAGTATTTAACACTCTATGGCTCAAACAAACAAACAAAAACAATAACAACAACAAAAGTCACTGCCATCCATTCAATTTTGACTCATAGTGACCTCTCCTTGGGTTACCGTAGTGGTTCCAGTCTTCCTTCCAAAGGGTGACTGATGGGTTTGAACCACCAGCCTTCTGTTTAGCAGTCAAATGCTTTAGGCACTACACTACCAGATTCGTGGCTAGAAGAGGTAAAATCTATGAAGCAGAAGTGTGATGTTAGTATTCTCTCTCTCTCTTTTTAGTCTTCTCCCTTCCTTCCTTCCATCCTTTTTTGTTCTTGCTCTCCTTTAAACCAGTGGCCTTGTATTACTTCTATATCCTCCCAAAAAGAAAATAGTTTTTTAACACACTTTCCTTTCTGTATATATTTACTTTCAAAATAGACCTGTAAGGAAAGAAATTGCCATATTGAAAAGAAATATTTTAAAATCAAAAGTATCTCAAGCTGGGTCTACTAGAAAACAGAACCTAAGGTAAAGATTAAAGAGTTTTCATTTTATTTGGGACATATAATTCCAGGTATGTGAAGATGAGAATGAGGGGAAAATAAATGAAGGAAAGACAGAGGCAAAACAGTGCAACGTATGCCCTCATCACACTGGATCCAGCTTTAGAGAAAGCCCACATGAGCATACAAGCTCAAAAGCCATATTCACTCATGGGACATTCAAAGAGTTCAAAGGAGCACAGCAACTGTAGTAGTTCACAGAAGAAAGAACTGAAGATGAATGTTTCTTCCATAATCACTTCGATCTACCAATTCCCATGGTACAAAATTTACCTTATAGAAGCTAAATTTCTCAATTTCTGTCCCCATGCTGAATAAGTAGGCTAGAACTCATGCCCTAGAGGAAGATATTTCATCCAAGTACAAAAAAGAGTGGTAACCTGGTGAGGAGCTGAATAAGAGAAAAAAAGGAGGCAAGAAAAGGGCTTTTAGGAAGTGCACAATGCTGTGTCTCAATACAATAAGGATTTTAGCCAGCAGAACATCTCATAGAGAGTGATGTTCCAGGCCATAAAGGGATCTGCCAAGGTCTCTCAATCACACAACTTCCAGAACTGTTCCTTCAACGAAAAATACAAAATAAGCTTCTGCATTTTCAGCACCAGGAAAGGAGCAGAATCATGGGAATAAATTTTATATATATATATATATACGTGTATGTGTGTGTGTGTGTGTGTGTGTATATATATATATATATATGTATATATATAAAGAGGGTTTTTGTAAATAGTTTATGTACTTTCAAAATTGTTATTGTTTTTATGTGCCATTGAGTTGTCTCTGACTCTTAGTGAACGTATGCACAACCGAACAAAATGCCCAGTCCTGTGCCAGCCTCACAATCCTTTCTATACCTGAGTTCATCATTGCAGCCACTGTCACTCCATCTCATTGAAGGCCTTCCCTTTTTTTGTTGACCCTCCACATTACCAAGCATGATATCCTTCTCCAGGGAATGGTCCCTTCTGACAACATGACCAAAGTAAGTGACATGGAATCTGGCCATTCTTGCTTCCAAGAAGCACTATGGCTGCTGTTCTTCCAGGACAGATTTGTTCATTCTAGTAGTCCATGGTATTTTTTGTATTATTTGCCAACACCGTAATTCAAAGGCATCAACTCTTCTTTGGTCTTCCTTATTCATTGTCCAGCTCTCATGGGCACATGAGGCAATTGAAAATACCATGGCTTGGGTTAGGCGCACTTTAGTCTTCAAAGAGACATCTTTGCTCTTCAGCACTTGAAAGACGTCTTTTGCAGCAGATTTACACAATGTAATGTGTCATCTGATTTCTTGACTGCTGCTTCCATTGGTGTTGATTGTGGAACCAAGTAATATGAAATCATTGACAACGTCAATCTTTTTTCCATTTATTGTGATGCTGCTTATTAGTCCAGTTGTGAGGATTTTTGTTTTCTTTATGTTGAGATGTAATCCATACTGCAGACTGTAGTCTATAATCTTCATCAGTAAGTGCTTCAAGTCATCTTCATTTTCAGCAAGCAAAGTTGTGTCATCAGCATATGGCAGGTTGTTAATGAGTCTTCCTCCAATTCTGATGCCACATTCTTCATATAGTACAACTCCTCAGATTATTTGCTCAACATAGAGATTGAATAATTACAGTGAAATGATACAACCCTGACACACTCCCTTTCTGATTTTAAGCCATGCACTATCCCCTTGCTTTGTTTGAATGACAGACTCCTAGTCTATGTACAGATCACTCATGAGCACAATAAAGTGTTCTGGAATGTCCATGGAATGTCCATTATTCTCAATGTTATCCATAATTTATTATAATCCACACAGTCAAAACTTTTGCATAGGCAATGAAATACATCTTTCTGGCATTCTTTGCTTTCAGCTAAGATCCATCTGACATCAGCAAGGATATCCTTATTCCATGTCAACTTCTAAATTCAGCTTGCATTTCTGGAAGTTCCCTGTCAGTATACTGCTGCAATCCTTTTTGTATTACCTTCAGCATGATTTTATTTGCATGTGGTATTAATGATACTGTTTGATAATACCCACATTCTGTGGGATCACTTTTCTTTGGAATGGGTACATATATCAATCTCTTCCAGTCAGCTGGCCAGGTAGCTATCTTCCAAATTTCTTGGCATAGACAAGTGAGCACCTCCAGCCTGGCATCCATTTGTTGAAACATCCCAATGGGTATTCCATCAATTCCTGAAGCCTTGCTTCTTGCCGATTCCTTCAGTGCAGCTTTGACTTCTTCCTTCAATATCATTGTTTCTGGATCATATGCCACCTCCTGAAATGGATGAACATCAACCAATTCTTTTGGGTATAGTGACGCTGTGTATTCCTTCCATTTTTTTTTTATGTTTCCTGCATCAATCAATATTTTGTGCATAGACTCTTTCAATATTGCAACACAAGTCTTGAAGTTTTTAGGTAAGTAATATACAACTCCTTCCTCCTCTGATGTAAAACTCTATTCCAAGTGGTAGAAGAAATATCTTAGTGTCTAAGAAAGGCTGAGAATGATAGATAACACTATTTTTTTAAAAAAAGAAAACTCATAAAAGCAGTCCACAATCTTATATTTTTAAAGCCCAGAGAGGGAAGTAATTTAACAACCTGTCATACATAAACTAATTCATGTATCTAATGACTGTCAACACCACAATAAAGTCTTGCCAGTAGATTAATGTTGTTGTTATTGTGTTTTAACCATGACTGTTATTAAATCTGTGATAAGAATGTCTAAAGTGAATATGAACCCAATAATAACCAAGAGTTGATTTCTTAGAAATCATCCGTAATCAGAACTTGACTTTTTGATTCTCATTCCTTTGTGATAAGACCAGACCAGGCAGTCAAATATTGTAACATTTTAAATGAAAAGCTCTGGGCTCACTGCATTTCCATAATAGTTCAAAGAGTGGAGGCAAAGAAATAAAAAAAAAAAAATGAAAGGACAATTTGTTATCAAGGAGTATTATCAAAGTGCAAAATGAGGAATAATAGTAGATTTGGCCTCTGGATCCAATGATAACACAATCTCTGACCCATGAGGTAGCAGTCCTCAAACTTTAGTAAGGTAAATAAAGGAATACAGGGTGTCAGAGTAGATGCTTATTCAACCTGAAAAAGCCCAAGAATTTAGCTCCTGAAAATGAGTTAGATTAATGTTAGTTAACTTAACATTAATCAATTATGATCATTCTGAACAGAACCATTTGGAGAGACCAGTAATATATGTCACCTAACCAAACTCATTGCTATTGAGTCAATTTCAATGCATAGTTACCCTATAAGACAGAGTAGAACTACCCCCATTGTGTTTCCAAGGCTTTAGAGCTTTACAGAAGTGGACTGCCATATTTCCTCCCTCAGAGGAACTGGTGGGTTCAAACTGCCAACCTTTTGGTTTGCAGCCACCAGAGATTCTTGAAATATACACAAAAATACTAAACAGAATATTCTAAATACCAGGTACATAGATAATAAATTCTATTGAAATTCCAAAAAGAGGCAATGTGTTAAGCTGGAGAACTATGAGGAAAATTTTACAGTAGAAGTTGGAAACTGATTAGATCAAAGGCAATGACACAGAAATGAACTTGGTGTGTTTGGGAGACAATGAGTAAGGCTGTCCAGCTGGAGTGAAGAATTTGAGAAAGCAGTATTAGGAGACAAAGGCCTTCTTGATGTGTGTGGTGTAGCTGTGAAATAATTCAATTGATTTTCTTGTGTGACCTATGAAAATAATATTCATTAATAAATAGTCATGCCACATATTTCCATGTGAAGTTTCGTAATGCCTGCTCACCACATTGTTAAAAAGAGAGTCCCAGTTAAGAATCTGACTTGTCTAGAAAACCACTCAATAACTATTTAATAGTGTTGAGTACTATTCTGTAGAAATCAGCAAGAATGAACAGGCTGTATTTCCTTCCTTATGCTTTTGGAAGGACAACTAGGAGGTTTAGCTTATTTTTCCTGTGTGGAGTTTGATCTTGCATCTAAATGACATTTATAATCACTGTTATTACTCTCCATTACAGGATGATTATGATTTATTGAAAAGTTATTAGGAAATTTTCTCACAGACATCTTCTAACATAGGATGGCAAAATTAGAAGTATAAGTCTCCTGAAATAATAGCATTTAGAATTTTTTGTCAATATAAGTTATCAATTTTAGTTATACAAGTTTTTTTCCCTCTTCTCAATATGATCCTACTTGATAATTTTTAACTTAATCCACAGAGAAATATAAAAAATTGCAAGGGCTTGAAGGCAAAAACTGAGCCAAAAGATGTGATTGGAACTATATCCCAGATGAGGATCATGAGAAGGACACTCACTGAATCCAGTTTTGGAAAAAAAAGAAAATCTCAAATAATTCTCTTTTTCTGGCTTCTTAGATCTCCAAGACTCAAGATTCTTCTTTTCTTACCAGAGAAGCTTATTTAGTTTGTTCTGCTTGTTTGCTTAGTTTGAAATTTTATCTTTCAACCTCCATTTTATTCCCAAAGTGCAATAACATCATCCTAGCTTATTAGACAAAAGAAACCTTGGAATTCATTTGGTCCACCTCCTATAGCACATAGGGATCACCTCTATATAACTCCCCATTCGTACCAATCAGAACAGGCATGGGAAGCTCATCACATCCCAAGGCAGTTGATTCCTTTTTGAAAAGTGCCTTTTGGGAGAAAATTCCTCCAAAATGAAGGTAAAAATTTTCTTCCTGGAATTTTAGTTCATAGTTCATTAATCCAAGTTGTACCCTCTGAACTATACAGAGGAAGTTCTTGTTGAAACAAATTTTTACATATAAAAATAAACCAAAAAAATTTATTTTTTCTACTCAACACCCAAATTTCTAACCTCTAAATCACTTTTGTGCATGTATTTTGCCCTTCCAGCTACCACCAATCTCTTATTTCTGGCCTTTCAAAAGCACAAATGATTTTCTCCTAGTTCACTCACCAGTGGTCTCTTATTGAGTTTCAGCCTTCTAAAAATATGCAGCATTTGATATGGTTGACTTTTCCAAATCTTCCATCTTAAATCCACACCCTCTCTTGGCTTCCTGACTTACTCTTCCCTATTCACTCTCTTCTGCCAGCTATTTTTCTGCTTCCTACATAGTAAGGAGCTCTGGTAGCATAGTGCCTAACGCACTTGACTGCTAATCAGAAGGCTGGCAGTTCAAACCTTCCAGCCACTCTTTGGAAGGAAGGTTGGACAATCTACTTCCATAGGGATACCACCTCAGAAGCCCAAGGAGGGGTCGCTATGAGTTGGGTCTGACTCAACGGCACATAACAACAACATATAGTAAATGCAGATGTCACCATGACCCTACTTACAGCCCTCTTTTTTATAAAGTGAAGTCAATATTTCTCTTAATATTACATATATAGAAAAATTAAAACTTTGCTCTAGGCATTTGAGTCTTCTCACTCTCTTCTGTACAAAAAAAAAAAAAATGGCAATTAGTAATTTGCCCCTTGTATGCCTCATCTTTTAAATTTTCTTGCTTCTCTCTTTCTCTCTCTCTCTTTCTTTCTCTCTCTCTCTCTCCTCCACCACCATCATGGAAGAAACTGGCTTAGGTTCCTTCTTCTTTGGTGAATTTTTGCAATCACTCCAACCCATAATAATTTCTCCTTCTCTGAGAACATTTTTAGTCTGTATTATGTAATTAAAAATTTGTTCTGTATTAAGCAATGTTTAATTTGGGATGAATTCTTTTATTCACTATACTGCAAATTCTTTTGGGAAAGATATTGTCTTATACTTTGACAATTCTTCTTAATGCTTAACACATGATTAGACACCACTGTCTAAGACTCCAGTATTAGACACATTTTACTAGGTCTATTATTAGATATGTATTGCCTAGTATTAAACACACTTTAAAATAGAAGTACTTTAAATAATAATATTATTATTATTATATCTGTTTTAGTGATAAAGATTGTGTTTTCCATTAGACATCCAGAACAAGAAAGTAGTGCTTTTGGATAGGTTAATATTTTGTTGATGGTGGTAATAAACCCCCAAATGTTATGAGCAAATCTAGTTCTATCAGGCTAGCCTACACAGTAAAAACAGGCACAGCTTCCACCAGAAGAGGAACTGTGTGTTTAACAAAAATGTAAGTCGTTTTTACCCCAAAACCAAACCAAACCCACTACCATTGAGTTGATTCAGACTCATAGTGAGCCTCTATAGAACAGAGGCCTGATAGCAGAACTGCCTGATATGGTTTCCAAAGCTATAAATCTTTATGGAAGCAGACTGCATCATTTTTTCTTGTGGAGTGGCTGGTATTTCAAACTGTTGAACTTTGGTTAGCATCTGGATGCTTTAACCACTATGCTACCAGACCTTCTTAAGTCATTGTTTGTTGTTGTTGTTGTTGTTATTTGCCGTAGAGTCGGCCCCGACTCATAGCGACCCCTCCTTGGGTTTCCGAGGCAGTATCACTACGGAAGTAGGATTATCCAACAATTAGCAAATTTAAAAATATTAAAGATGAAATACAAAATAGTGTGGGAAAAAGTCTTAGTGTTTTATTATATTTTTTGTTATGGAAGCATTAAAAAACTAATAAATCAATCTATTTTATGACCAAACAACTCCTGTGGGTGGCTCAAATGGTTGAGTGCTTGACTACTAACAAAAAGGTAGGAAGTTCAAACCCACCCAGAGGATCCTCAAAAGACAAGCCAGGTGATCTTCCTCTGAAAGTTCACATCCTTGAAAACTCTATGGAGTATTGGAGCAAGAGGGTGAACATTTACGCCCCTAGCAAGTAATACCGTGAACAATGAATGAAAACAAGCACAGACTGAGATCTCAGAACTGTGGATGAAAGCTGAGGTGTTGGAGAGTTGGGATGAGTCCAGAAGTGAGGGAGAGGAGGAGTGGACAGCACAGAATCTGGGAGAACCTACTCACTCATATTGGAAACACTCTCTCATCATGGCCTTTTGGGGATGGTGCTGGACAACACTCCAGACAGGAAACACAGAAAGGGAGCTAATATGAGGAAGCTATCACCTGATTTTTTTAAGGCAGCACAAATTAGCTGTGGGAGTTCACAGGCTGCACAACTGGGAAGGGATGAAGAGAGACTATGGAACTGGGAGAGAGTGCTGTTGAATTTTGCCAAGACAGATGGGCACTAGGACTAGGAGGAACTGCAAGGGCAGTAATGTGAGGAGAATAGCTCAGACTAATGGGTAACACAAAGGAAAATGGCTAGTTCGCTACCCAGAGTGGAACATCATAGGAAAGTCTATTTTGGGACATCATTGGAAAGCCTATGCAAGGATGTTTGTAAGGGAAAGATATAGAAAGTCCCCACCTTCACTACAGGAAAGTTAAGCCCTACTTCTTATGTCTGTGACCAGCTAAACCCACCCCCATGTGCATGCATATTAAATTATAAAGATCAAGTATCCTGAACTGAATCAGCACTGAAAAAAAAAAAAAAAACTAAGGATGAGAATGCCCTCTAGTAGTTCTCAGGAGATGATATCAAGTCCACTGCTGCTGGGACAATTATGACTCATAGAGATCCTGTGGGAAAGAGTAGAGATTCCCCATGGTGTTCCCAAGGATATAAGTTTTTGCAGAAGCAGGTTCTTTTGTCCATGGAGTGGATGGTGAATGTAGGCCCTGGCCTTTTGATTAGCATCTGGGTACTTGGCCTTTGCACCACTAGGGCACCTAGTTAGAAAATTTTCCTACTAAAAACAGAGTACAGATATTAAAGTAAAATAAAAGATAATAAATTGACCCAATTTCAACAAAAAAAGAGTACTACACACCAAATAATTTGGAAGAAGGACAAATGAGAAAACATGAAGAAAAAGATATTTCTCCTACAGAGGCCAGACTCACACACATGAAAAATGATAATTTTCAGACTACAGTGCTAAATATCTTTAAAGAAAGGAAAGAGCACATAGAAAACAAACTGGTAAAAATCAGGAAATAAATGGAAGAACAAAATGAGAGACTCAACAAGGAAATGAAAAACACACATGCAAGAAAAAAGATAGAAAGAAAAGAAAATTACTGTAACTGAAAAAAAAAAAAGCAACTGAATTATAAAAAGCAAAAGAAACACTCAGCAATAGAATAGAACAAACAGAAGACAGAATAAACAAACTCAAAGACAAAATAAACAAACTTATCAAGTCTCAGGAGAGAAGAACAAAGAAAAGTGAATAAGCCCATAAGAAAATATGGCGTTCAATTAAGAAATCTAACATTAGAATTATTGGAATCCTAGAGCTCTGTGATAACCAAAAACCATAGAAACAATTTTCCGAGAGAATTTCCTAGATCCACCATCCACTCCTCAGAAAAAAGATTGGGCAATCTATTTCTGTAGTGACACCACTTCAGAACCCAAGGAGGGGTCTTTAGGAGTTGGATGTGACTCAGTGACAATGAGTGTTTTTAGAAACAGAAAGGCAAGCCTGAAAATACAGGAATTTACACAAACTCCAACCAGAAGACACACGAAAAGATCAACATCAAGCCATAGTCTAATAAAATTCTTAAAAATCAAAGACAAGAAAAGAATTCTGAAAGCAGCAAGAAAAAAAGTACAATATAACATACCAAGCATCTTTCATAAGAATCAGTGTAGATTTCTCTCCAGAAATTCTAGAGGCCAGAAGACAACCAAGCAACATATATAAAATATTGAACAAAGGCAACGGTCAACTAGGAATTCTTTAGCTAGCAAACCTGTCATTTGAAAATGAAGGAAAAATTAAGACATTCCCAAACAAACAAAAACTGGGAATTTGTCACTACCAGATCAGCTTTGCAAGTGTTACTTAAAGAAGTACTCCAGATGGAAAGGCAAGAGCATTAAATAAATACTCTTGCCTATACATGGGAGCTCTGGTAGCATAGTGCCTAAGGCACTTGACTGCTAACCAGAAGGCTGGTGGTTCAAACCTACTAGCCACTCCTCGGAAGTAAGGTTGGGCGATATACTTCCATAGTGATACTGCCTTGGAAACCCAAGGAGGGGTCGCTATGAGTCAGGTCCCATTCAATGGCACATAACAACAACAACAACAACATACATGGGAAAATAAAATATATATAGAGAGGGAGATCTTCAAAAAATGTAACATGGACAATCACAAGGACCAGTATATGATATTTTCAGGGAATAAACTCAATAATGCAATTCCACAAACAACAAAAAATCAAGTTTGTAAGAAATAAGCACAAAGTAAACATCAAATACAGGTTGTACATTGATGTTAATGGAGGCAAACCAACAGAAATGGGGGGGAAGAGGAGCATATCAGGAACAGATTTGTTACATTAAGGTTGTATGTTAACTATTGTTCTTATACTAAACATTGCTGCAATTGTGTGTTTTGTAATGCAATATATGTAGCAACTACTAAGAAATTGCTAAGAAAAACATTCCAAAGAATGAAGAAAGCAAAAAGGCTCATCACAAAAAGCATCCAAACAAAAATGGAAAAATTAATAATAATAATAGGAAAACTCAAGAAACAAATAGCAAAATGTTGTAGACACTTCATTTTTAGTTATTGTTGTTAGGTGCTGATGAGTCAGATCCAACTCATAGCAAACCTAAGCACAACAGAATGAAACACTGCCAGTCCTGTGCTATCCTTGCAATTGTTGCAGTGTTTGTGTGCATTGTTACAGCCACTGTATCAACCCATCTTTTTGAAGGTCTTCCTCATTTTCACTGATCCTCTGCTTTTATCAAACATGATGTCCTTCTCTAGGGAAAAGTATGTGAGAACAAGTCTTGTCATCTTTGCTTCTAAGGAGGATTCTGGTTTTAGTGCTTTCAAAGCAGATTTGTTCCTTCCTCTAGTCCATGATATTATTTTCCAACACCATAATTCAAATGCATCAATTTCTCTGTAATCTTCCTTATTCTTTGTCCAGTTTGTGCATGCATATGACATGATTGAAAATACCATGCCTTGGATCAGGCACACCTTAGTTCTCAAAGTGATATCTTTCATTTTTAACACTTTAAAGAGGTTTTTTTGCAGCAGATTTTCCCAATGCAGTATACTATTTGGTTTCTTTACTGCTGTTTTCATGGGTGTTGATTGCAGATCCAATTAAAATGGAATCCTTTCAATCATAACCTTAAATGTAAATGGTTTAAATGCTCCATGCAAAAGGCAGATAGTGGAAGAATGGATAATAAAAAAGCATGATCCATCATTTTGCTGTCTACAAGAAACATACATTAGACATAAAGACTCAAAGAGACTGAAAATAAAAGAAGAAAAATATTCCAAGCAATTAATAAACAAAGAAGAGCCGAGACATTCATACAGATATTAGATAAAATAACTTTAAGTAAAAATCTATTGACAGATATAAAGAAGGACATTATATAATAAGAAATGGGTAAATACAGCAAGAAAGGTTTACAATTATAAATATATATGCACTTAAAAACAATACACCAAAATACATGAGACAAATACTAATATGAAAGGAGACAGATTTGTTTGTTCTTCTGGTGGTCTGTGATATATTCTATATTCTTCAGTAACACCACAATTTCACAATAATAGAAGGGAGAAGTTCAGCACACCACTTTCAAACACCACTTTCAAACACCACTTTCAAACACCACTTTCAAACACCACTTTCAAACAGGTAGAAGGTCTGAAAAGAAGATCACTAAGAACATTGAGAACTTAAAGCCAACTGGACTTAACAAACATATATAAACACTCCACCTAGCATAAGAACAATATACATTCTTTTACAGTGCACATGGATTATTTTCTAGAATAGAAATATATATATATATATATATAAAGAATTATTTTCTAGAATAAGATACAAAAAGTCTAAACAAATTTTAAAAGATTAGAATCATACAAAGCATCTTCTCTGACTATAACAGAATGAAGACAGAAATCAGCAACAGGAAAAATAAAGAAAAAATACATGGAAACTAAATAATACACTACAAAAAAACTATTGGGTCCTAAAACAAATTAGTAGAGAAATTTAAAAATTCCTACCAAATGAAAATGAAAGCACAACATATCAAAACCTATGGGACACAGCAAAAGCACTACTCAGAAGGAAAATCGTAGCAATAATGCCTGCCTTTTAGAAAAAGAAAGATCCAAAATCATTAACTTAAACTGACAACATGAAAAATAGAAATGAAGAGAAAAAGAAGTAAAAAGCTACCAAAAAAAGGAAATAATCAAGATTGAGGCAGAAATAAACAAAATAGAAAAACAATAGGAAGAATCAACAAAATGAGTAATTGGTTCTTTGAAAGAGTCAGTAAAATAGACAGAACACTGGCTATATGCACAAAAAGGGGTGGCCGAACAGAGAGGCAAATAACCAAATTAAGAAATTAAATTGGTGACATTACAACTGATCCAACAGAGATAAAGATCATAATTGATTACTGCATGTGAAAGTTAGACAATGAGTAAGGAAAACCAAAGAAGAATTGATGCCTTTAGATTGTGGTATTGGTGAAGAATATAGACCATATCACAGATTGCCAGAAGAACAAACAAATCTGTCTTTGAGGACTTAGCCAGAATGTATCTTAGAAGCAAGAATGGCCAGTGTTCATCTCATGTACTTTGTTTATGCTGTCAGAAGGGTCCAGTCCCTGGAGAAGGATATGATCCTTGGTAAAATAGAGTGTCAGCACAAAAGGGGAAGTCTCTCAATGAGATAGACTGACACGGTGGCTGCAATGATGGGCTCAAGCATTTCAACAATTGTCAGGATGGCACAGCACCCAGCAGTGTTTCGTTCTGTTGTACACAGGGTCACTATGAGTCAGAATTGACTCGATGACACCTACAACAACAAAAACATACTTGAAAACCTAGAGGAAATGGACAAATTTCTAGAAACACACTAGCTACCCAAACTAAAACAAACAGAAGCAGAAAGTTTAAACAGACCTGTTAAAAAGAAGAGATTGAAGATATCATCAAGAAATTGCCAACAATAAAAAAAGCCCAAGACTAGATGGCTACACTGGAGAAATCTACCAAACATTCAGAGAAGAGTTGACACCAATCCTCAATCTCTTTCAAAACAAAGAAGAGGAAGGAACACTACTGTATGCTTTCTATGAAGCCAGCATAACCCTGGTACCTAAACCAGGCAAAGATGTCAGAAAAAAAGAAAGTTACAGACCCATGTCCCATATGAACATAGATGATGCAAAAATTTTCAACAAAATTTGAGCCAACTGACTTCAGCAATCTATCAAAAAATTATGTAGTATTCATACCAGGATTACAACATTAGTAAATCAATCAGTGTAATCCACCACATAAATAAAACAAAGGAAAAAAACAATATTATCATATAAATTGATGCAGAAAAGGCATTTGAAAAAATTCAACACCCTTTTCTGGGGGGGAAAAATTGTCAGCAAAATAGGAATATAAGGGAAATTTCTCAACATAATTAAAGCCTTATATGAAAAACTAAAAGCCAATAGTATATCCAATGAAAAAAGGCTAAAAGTCTTTCCTTTAAGAATGACAACAAGACAAAGATGTCCAGTATCACCAGTCTTATTCAACATTTTACTGGAAGTCCTAGCCAGAGTAATAAGATAAGATAGAGAAATGTTGTTGTTGTTAAGTGCCATCGAGTCGTTTCCGACTCATAGCGACCCCATGCACAGCAGAACGAAACACTGCCCGATCCCGCACCAGCCCCACAATCCATGCTATACTCGAGC